>NW_015539872.1:381336-390231 GCF_001515605.1 Sinocyclocheilus anshuiensis
GAGCTTGGCATGTCTTGAAACATATAATTTTCTATCTTTTCCTATATAGATTTCAGTTTCTGTCAGTAGCAGGTTTCGTCTCACTGTTCAAACACTCGGGCTGATGCTTAGGTCTAGTAGCTTATCATGTGTCAGTGTAAACGTGTTATTAAAAGAAAAGATGTATTCCCAAAGCAGTGTTTAGCAGGGGCGTTGCATGGAGTTTTACATTAATTTACATTTATATTGATTTTCTTGGCAGGTGTTTTCATTAACTATAACTACAAACAGTCATTTCAACAGAAAGTTAACAGTACAAATGGTTAGTGAAATTAATTTGACCATTGATGAACCTAACCTCAGGTTGCTTGAATGCTGCTGTTCCTTTTTTATGTATACTTTATGAATATAATTTTAGAATAAACAATATGTGTTGGTGATCCGGTTTGGATAATTTCCAAATCCCACCATCCACTTCTCTTTATTGTTCCTGCAGATTGTAGGATATCAGACCGAATCAGACAATCTAAGATTTGGTCAAAACACGGTTGAAACATGAGGAGACGAATTCCACAGAGGCCCAAGACAACAGGATGTTCATAAATCAGATCCTAGCACTAGTGATTCCCTTTGAGCTAAATTGACCTGTTTCCCTTACAAGAGTTACCAGTCACTCATGGTAAAATTGCCATATTAGAATGATTTCTAAAGGATCATGTGACACTGAAGACTGAAGAAATGACTGCTGAAAATTCAGCTTTGCCATTACGGGAATGAATTACATGTTAAAATGTATTACATATAAAATAGCTATTTTAAATTGTATTAATATTTCACAACATTTCTATTTTTTACTGTATTTTGATAAAAAAAATTCTGCTTTAGGTGAGCATAAAAGACTTTGTTCAAAAACGTTTTGAAAATCTCACCGACAACAAACTTCATGCATCATTATTATTGCTGTTGTTGTTATTTTCTCTTTTTTTTAAATCCACCTGGAAAAGTCAAATGAAAAGTCAAAACTGCCCCTGTTTTCTGAATAAAAAATAATTATATATAACAATTTTATGCCTTGAAAACATTAGAAGTGACTGTGTATTCCTTCAATTTCTCAGTTTTAATTTTTTGTCTTTCTTTTTCTTTGTCTCTCTTTTGTCTGTTTCAAATGTGACACAGAGTTTTGTGTTTATTAATGTTTAATTCATCAAGGACTTGCTTGTGAGGGGGTGTAATTGCTTTATCATCAATAGTCACCATTTTCAATCACTATAATTTGATTACATGGCTGGAATGTTCTTCTAAGCTGTGAGAAGAGAAACACATATAAAATAACAAACTATACAAACCTAATAAAGGGCCTCTACCAGTGCATTTGAATGAGAGACAGTCCAGTAATTGCCTTTAAGCCTGATATAAACGATTTCTTTTTTACTTGTTTTTTCTGCAGATGTTAATGAATGCGAAAGAAGCCCCTGTAGAAACGGGGGGATCTGCACAGATCTGGTTGCGAACTATTCCTGTGAATGCCCAGGGGAATATATGGGAAGAAACTGCCAGTACAGTAAGTACATGTTCTTGTTTTTATGGATGCTTCCTTCCCTGTCCCATTTCTTCTCCCTCAGTCCATCCAGTGGGCTTTGTATTAAGTGAATTGTGTGACAGTTCAGAGCATCTGTTTCACCGGGTCCATGGAGAAGCATGCAAGAACAGCTGAGAACAGACAGTTAAACCCACACACAAGACACATTGTGTCAGGGTGAACAGAGACGGGAACAGTGGGTGTGGCATCTGGCCTCAGAGAGAGCTTTAATTCAAATAAAATGTAAATAACCTATTAAAAGTAGAAAATAAAATGTTCTTTGGGAATACTGTTACATAATAAAAGCGGTCGAGGTGTTTCTTGAGGACTTGACAACCATAAAAAGATTAAGTGTTCATTGGGAACATGACCACCATGGCTCATGCTCCAAAAATATTGCTTGCTTCTTTCCTGGACCTGTAAGGATGCCCTCATGCATTCACAAGGGAAGAGATCAAAGCATGATTTGCAGTTAAAGGAATTGTTAACCCAAAAATGAAAATTTACCCTTAGGCCATCCAAGATGTAGATTTAGACAAATTTAGCATCACTTGCTCATCAATGTATCTTCTGCAGTCAATGGGTGCTATCAGAATGAGTGTTCAAACAGCCGATAAAAATATCACAATAATCCACATGACTCCAGTCCAACATTAAAAGCTGTGTTTTTTTTTTAAACAAATCCATCAAGGCATTTTTTTTATCTTTAAACATGATCTATAACCCATAATAGCACTTCCTCCAGTGCTTCCTTCCTGTATTGTCCTCTCACCTCAAAATCCATCAACATATTTGTTTAGAACTGTTTTGGACTGTATCATTTGTAAACATGCTTAATATATGCATATTTCTCTCCTGATTCAGTCTAGATTATGAGATTTCACTGGAGAATGCAATATTATGGTTTGAGGGCTCATATTTTAGCCGGAAGCAATGGTTTGAACATTTTAATGGTGGATTTGTTATAATGGTGGACAAACACATAGCTTTTGATTTCACAAGACGTTAATTGATGGACTGGAGCTGTCTGGATTATTTGTGGATTATTATGATGTTTTTATCAGCTCTCATTCTGACGGCACCCATTCACTGCAGAGGATCCATTGATGAGCAAGTCTTGTAATGCTGAATTTCTTCTAATTTGTTCTAATGAAGAAACAAACTCATCTACATCTTGAGTGGCCTGAGGGTAAATTTTTTTAGCAAATTTTAATTTTTGGGTGAACTATTCCTTTAAAGGAGTCATGTGACATTGCTAAAAAGAACATTATTTTGTGTATTTGGTGTAATGAAATGTGTTTATGTGGTTTAAGGTTCAAAAAACACATTATTTTCCACATACTGTACATTATTGTTTCTCCTCTATGCCCCGCCTTTCTGAAACGCGTCGATTTTTACAAAGCTCATCGGTCTGAAAAGCGAGGTATGCTCTGATTGGCCAGCTATCCAGTGCATTGTGATTGGCCGAATACCGCAAGGGTGTGACAGAAATGTTTCGCCCCTTACCATATTATGATGCCGTGTCCCGGCCGGAGTGAAGAAACAAAAACATTCAAACCCATTATAAACGAGGCATCCAATGGGGACATAATTACGGATTATAATGATTTATACTGTCTTTTTAGTAATGGTGACAAGGTGGTGACGTTGAATTTGTCACACATCTCATACTATGCGAACTGGAATCGTATGTCATTTAACCTTCCTCCTCACTTCAGAAGTCAACTCTGATGTACCAGGCTGATATTTTAACATAAGCTTTATGAAAGGACTGAAATACTTTGATTAAAGTATGATCAAACGCTTTTGTGAAGTAGTATTTCATCACCTTTCATCACCATTGTTGCTGTTTTATCTAAATCATTTATATTGCTGCTGCTGTTTTGTTGAATAAATGGCCAGTGCACGAAGAGAAAGATGCAGGCAGATGGAGTGTGACTGAATGACACACACACACACACACACACACACACACACAGAGAGAGAGAGAGAGAGAGAGAGACGGCATCAGACAGAAAATGTAATTTGTTCACACTAGATATGCCTTATCGCCATGAATCAAAGGGGATATTAGTTTTCTCAGGGTTATTTGAGATATCTAAAGACATTTATTAAATAGAGACAAACATCTCTATCATCCTCGGTTTTCAGGGTTATTACTTTAAACACCAGCATTTTTTTTATATCAGCTTTCAAAATAAGTAATATATATATATATATATATATATAGATGGGAACAATTCAAATAACTTGGTCTGTCGATTTAATGCAGAAATTTGGTGTGCTTAATTATATATTTAAAAAATAACAATGAATTCTTCCATTGTAATTGTGTTCAAAAACAGCCGGATGGAGCACAACAGAATGGAACAGAATGCTTTCATCTGCCACAGCAATGTCATTTTCAATTATTTCCGTTTTTAATTTTTATTACGTGCATAGCAATACACAAATTAACAAATCATTTGTGCATGATTTATCTTCATTTGGAGCTTGTATTCTTCTGAAGATTATTTGTGGTATTAATTTTGATTAATTTGATTAATCAGCATATCATAATAAATCCAATTAAACATTTTCAATGATTGACAGCACTAATAATAGCACACAAAAAACTGGCAGCCATATTTAAAGAGAAAAAAAATGCTCTTACATACCAAGCCCAGGAAGATGCGTCACAACCTTCCTAGAATGAGTTTGACCAAAGCCCTGTCAGAAAGCCTTCACGTCTTCCCACACTGCTAAATGTAGGATCTCTGTCTTCGAACGGACCCACTTGCACACATGAAACAATCACATTCCATTAAGACAAACTGAGGCACCCCGATGCAACCAGCTGCGTTCGTAAAACTCATGCAGGGTCAGTGAAGGGTTGAATAATAATAATTAATTCCCTTACAACTGAGTTAATTTCATTACATAAAATCGATTGCCGCTAAATTCCTCCAGTCGTTTGACTGACAGTTTCGCTCTATTCATTTCACCTTTTTGTCGTGTTGAATCACTGCCACCTCCTTGTCGTCTTGCTTTATTATGTGTGGCAAGCTGTCACACTGCAAATAATTTGCATGTTGAACGTTTAGGGTTCCTCTCTTTGGATTAGGAATGCTTCTATAATAATAAAATGTAAAAATCAAATAAATCTATTCAGTAAATTACACTGGGCTCACAAAGAGTATGTGGATACATACGTCACATTGCCATTGCTTTCTTTCTTCGTTCATTTATTCATTCTTTCATTTGCTTTATTTTTTATTTTCCAAATTATTTATCCTTACAGTAACTGTCCAAATACTTTTGAAGGCCATTTTAGATCGGGAGACCTCATACAGTAAATCACATATCAAATTCTGCAAGTGTGTTGAGAAATTTTTAATGGACTGAATTCTGGATGAACTTGTATATCATCTTTGCTCACATATTCAGACTGCATGTTGTTGCACTACAAAGTCTCTTGTGCATAAAGCTGTGAATGAGCAGAATATCAATGAAATTTGTAGTTGTCTAATGACAGGATTTCTCACTGTTTAAAAAGAATGCAGCTCACAGCATATCAATATCATGCCATACTGCTAGAAGGATCTCACAATGTATGACAAGTCATCTTGATGAGCTGTCAGAGTCAAATCAAAAGGCCAGTCTTTATACAGTGCTGTATTTACATGCTTTTGTGTACGCCATAGACAGCAGCTATTAGCTCAAGTGTTGGAGGCATTCATTGAAGTCTGCAGCAACATTTTTGTTTTTGTTTTTTTCAATGAGAAAAAAATGTTCCCACAGTTTGCTTTGAAATTTACTTGCGTGCTTGCTTATCATCTGTATAAACTGTATATATTCAACATATTATCAGGATATTTGCAGTTGCCCCCATGTTGACAAAGGCACTCTGTAAATTGATGGTTACATCTCTGTTGTACTCAGTGACTTAAAATTAGTGTTTTAAAGTGTTTAAAGTGTTTTAAATATCTAAAATGTGTTGAGTACTTAGACTTGTTAACAGCTAAAACAGAACAACTTGGTTTTGTCCTTTCTATAAACAAATCAATGGACTCAAACAGGGACAGTTAATTTATGTTTGCAAAAGGTTAAAAAAAAAATAAAATTAAAATTAAAACTTAAAATCATTACAGGACGTATAACACTTCTGGTTTATGATCTATCCAGAATGCAACTTCAAATAATAATAATTCAGATACCATTTTTTTCTTCTTCTTTGAATAGTGTTTTTTACAAGGCAAGTCATCAATACAAATGTGTTTAACCCTTAAATGCATACCTCGGGTCTTTAGCGACCCGGGACATCATTCTCTACCCACTCCCTCCTTCATTTTTTTTAAGTTAGACATCAACTTTCTTAGTATTCCTCAATCTATTAATTATAAACAATAAAACAAGAACAAAATAGTAAAATATAAAAGAATGCTAGTTTTCTGATTATTTTTTTGTAAAAAGTATATAGGGTCGCTAGAGACCCGAGGTATGTAAATGTGTATTTTTTCCTGCACAACTATATTTACGTATCTGATGACTCAATATGTGCAATGCATCTTTTTTCCTCAAGGTGGCACTGTTTGATACACAATGATGTGGTGACGTTTCACTCATAATTACCGCAGGCATAAAAGAAACGAATATCATCAGCAAAAATTGGACTGATTTGAATGGCTTTACTGCAGAGCAATTACTATATGCAATGAAATATAATGTCACTGTCATTTGATGCTGGATGTGGTGAATAAGCTGACAGTGATCAAAATATTGAATATGAAGTCATTGAAAACGATAATATGTAATAATGATTGGCGAAACATTCATGCATTTAAGGGTTAAAAGGAAACCCTTTTATTCAGAAAAAAAAATGTTCTGGTGTGTCAGAACAATATCTTGGTAAAATAGGTTGCACAATATTGGCTCCAGAATTTAGGAAATTGACAAAAAGTTTTACTTCTTTATTCCATTTGAACAACTTTGGGGTAAATTGAAGAATTCTTGGAATTTAAAATTTTCCTCCCACCTTAGTCCATTCTAATCTTATTTATTGCTTGTATAATATATTGTGTGTATGTGTGTGCACTGGTCTGGATGGTTCACGAGGACACACATTTGTAAAATGGCATGGGTATGACCAGGGCCGCATTAACCATTGGGCTAGGCGAGGCTGAAGCCTCGGGGCCCAGACAAGGAGGGGGCCCGTGATTGGCTGTGGAGTAGATTGACTGGTCATTGGTAGTGCTGATTGCCAAAGCCCCGCCCCTCACTTATTAGCGCTATTATTTAGTGGAGCTTTTCCATATATTCCACGCATTACCTTTAGAGATTAAAACGTCACATTTGAATTTGGTTTACCAATCAAATGCATTTATTCTATATTTTTAGTTTTGAACGACCCGCACGTGCACCACGTATCAATCAGGTGCAATGTCCGCATTCACCTCACTTCACTTCGTTCTGGCATAATCTGGAAATGGTCATGCAAAGAACAATCTTCGATAAGTAAAAATGTAATCTATTCTAAAACGAAAGTGAGAGAGGGGCTATTCTAAAAAAAAGGGAAAAAAATGAGGAGAGAGGGGAAAACATGAGTTAGAGAGTCAGTAAAATCCCCAGCTATCAGGTTATTTTACTAAAGATGATGATGGAGTAGAAGTTGTGAAACAGCAAGTGGACCGGGCACATGGAGCAGATAAAAACAGCGCCATCGTCCACACAGATTTTAGGTTAGTTTGATTAACAAGTTAACAACTTGATGGATGTATATTGCTTTTTGTGTTTGAACAAAGTATATTCGCCTATGGGTTGAGAGATAAACCGGTAGAAATATATAAATCGTTTTGCGCGGCATGATGTAGGTTAAGCTTTTCATTTAAGCGCATTTTAAGCATTGTGGTTTAAAAACAAATTTAACTGTTCAGGGACATTAAGCAGTGGGGCAGAATTCATTTTGGCAAATGTGCGCATTAAGACGGTCACGCGGCCTGATTCGCGTGGCACGCGCGCACCTGCTCGTACAGCGCCAGTCTAATCTTGAGTAGTGTTGGGTCGTTCTTGAACGATTTGTTCATTTTGAACGAATCTTTAATGTGACTCGGGAAGAACATCCTATTGGTTCTGTACTGGAATTGGTCAAGTAGTTCACCTGTTTCGAGTCTTCGGGTTTTTCGAGTCAACGACTCAAACCCGACGACTCGAGAGATGAACTAATCAATTCTCTTTCCGGCTCAGACTGCATTGGTTAAGTTTATGGGGCTGTCACGTGATGAACGAACGACTCAAACCGTTAATAGTTATATATAAAGCAAGTGTAGTAGTAGGCTATATGAGATCCTAATATGATGAGATTTTAAAGGGATAGTTCACCCAAAAATGAAAATACTGTCATCATTTACTCGTTGTTCTAAACCTGTATGACTATCTTTGTTCTCCTCAACATAAAAGAAGATATTTTGAAGAAGAAAATTTCTGGTACCCATTGACTCCAGTAGTGTATTTTGTTTTTCATACTATGGAAGTCATTGGGGCCCAGCAACTGTTGGGTTACCAGTATTGTTCCAAATATATGAAGAGTTTATTTGCAAAAACAAATAACTCTGTTTATTAAAATTTTCAAAAATCATGTTTTTTTATTATGTTATCATGTTTTTATTGTCTTTTATTGTGTTAGTTAGCTGTATTTATGAAGAGTTTATTTGCAAAGACAGATAACTCAGTTTATTAAAATGTGAATTTATACAGTGAAGACTATTCATACATTTATTTAATACAATTAAATGTCTTATTCAGTGCTTTAAGTGTTTCGTTAAGTGTTAAGTGTTTTTTTTTTTTGTAATTTGTGGCTGTTTACTTGTCTTAAGTATAAGCTTGTTTTTACTTAGGCTAGTATTTTTTTTATTATTAATTTTTAATATTGAAATCGGTAACAAGAATTATGAAATTTCAATGCATCAAAATTTTGATAGGATAAAAATCCTATTTAAAGCTATATATATTATATTTGTAATAGGGGTCCTACAGTAAGTCATAGCCCCTGGGCCCAGTAAGGTCTTAATGCGGCCCTGGGTATGACAGGTATTACAATGTGAAGGTGGTTTATGAGGACACTGCCTATGTCCCCGGAATTCAAAATATATATATATATTTTTTTTTTAAATAAAAAATGCACAAAGTTTACTGTAAGGGGTAAGTTTAGGTGTAGGGCGATATAAATGACAGTTTTTGCAGTATAAAAAAACATTATGCCTATGGAGAGTCCCCGTAACCCACCAATACCAACGTGTGTGTGTGTGTGTGTGTGTGTGTGTGTGTGTGTGTGTGTGTGTGTGTGTGTGTGTGTGTGTGTG
>NW_015539872.1:390475-403792 GCF_001515605.1 Sinocyclocheilus anshuiensis
ATGGAAACACAACGTGTGTGTGTGTGTGTGTGTGTGTGTGTCATAGGAAATAGGAAAACAGTTGTCAATGGAAATGAAAAAAAAAAGTTGTCAGTGGCATGAATAAAAGTTTCACCACAGTCAGATAATCCATCTCTTCAGAGAACATTCATCATTTTCATCAGAGTTTTGAAATCAATATTTGGCAGCTTATTTATTCCAGAAGGAGCTCCTTCAGCTTCATAAACATTTATTCTCCGTCCAACCATTAGTCAGTATAGAATGCCAGTAAATGCATGGAGACAGGGCCATTGCTAAAATTCATGGACCCGAGACAAAATGTTTATGGATGGGTGCCTATTTCCACAGGCTTAATAAGTGGAATATAACATAGAGGCCCGTGGTGAGCCCAGGACAACCTATGACAAATGTGTAGAGTAAAATGTGAACTTGAAAAAGAGGATGAATTTTTTCAAGTTGTATGGTCATCAATGTATTTATTTTTGCCATTCTATTTTTAGTAGGCTGATTAACAGAGTCTGTTAGGAAGGTCTTTGTATACTCAACACGTGCACATGTGGTCAGGCACACTTGTGTGCCTTTGTGTGTGTGTTGAAAAAAGTCAAATGTCCAGCAAGGAGACAATCCTAAATAAAATGAAAAATCTTAAAATGAAAAAAAAAAAACTTGTGTGCTTAGTTCACCCCATGCAGAGAGATATAAAGATTTAAAATGAAGTTCTGAAGACCAAATTTTTTTGTCAAAGGACTCAGTATTTTCAATAAAAGTAACAGATGGGAAATTCAGTGTTCAAAGGACTTGCTAGTTTCAACAGAAGAAATATAGATGTCCCAAATTTGAATTGGCAAATTGGAATAAATTGAGACATTATTAATTTAACAGAAAGCACAGCGGGACATTATGGGCAGAAGTGCAATCTTTACCTGCTACAAATGGAAATCACATTATAAATGTGCATTTTTAAGAGCACTTTCATGTACTTCTATAATGACATTCAGCTTTATTTTTAGTTTCACAAGCTTCAGTTTTAGAGGTTAAGGTTTGTGGTTCTGCTCCAACCTTTTAGAATTATACCTTAAAATTTAACTCATGTTTTGCATGTATTAAACAAAACCATGAATAATCAAAACTGATTGCAGGTGTTGTGCTTGTGACTGTGTCGCCTTTAATCTTGACGGAGCTAAATTCCCAGTTCTTCCTCATTAGCACAAGCGCCGAAGATTGAGGTGGACTTCAACTCAATATATGGATTATATAAGTAGGCCTGCTGAGAAATGGATTTGGCTGTCACACTGTAGCATTAGTGATGGCCACTGTCTGTTGGGCTGTTGATGTATGCTGGAGGGTCAGTATAGAAGAGCTGTACGCTGCTGCTGCTGCTGCTGTGGTGGGTGGCTGGCAGGCAACTTATTCAAGATGGTAGATCACACGCCGTGCCTTGTGTCATCGCAAGTCACAACGCTGCCAGAGAGAACATCGGAAAGAGAGAAATCCACTAATGCTCATACAATGATAGACAGAATCTCTACTGCCAGTAGTCCTTATGCTGCCAATAGTCCTTATGCTTCACAATATCTAAGCCACACTGAATGTTGTGTACCAGTATTAATAGGACTAATCCAGTGGTTCTGTGTTTTTTCCCGTATGTTTTTTGTCACTAAACCTTATTTTTTTATCCATGGAACACAGAGGAGATAGACACTGTGCAACAGTGAAGCTTTAAAAACCACATTATAATGTGTCATAAAAATAGCCCATACTGTACTATGATTCACAGATCACATTTTATGTCATTATTCACACAAAATCTTCTTCTCCTTTATTCAAATCTAAAGTAGCCTTTTAGAATTGAATTGAAAATGCCTTTTAAATTCCAAATCAGTTCTTGATTTTGCAAACTGGATTCAGAATTGCTGGCTGGCTGGCTGGATGGATGGACGGAGACAGATGGATGGATGAATCGATGGATAGACAGACCGATGGAAGAATGGACAGATGGATGGATGGATAGACAGAAAGATCGATGGATGGATGGATAGATGGACAGACAACTGGATGGATGGACGAACAGATAGATAGAAGGATGAATGGATAGGTAGAAGGACGAGTAGATGGATAGATAGACAGATGATAGACGGATGGATGGACAGACAGATGAATGTCATAGTTTGCTTGTGAGTAAATGGAAGCGATCTACGGTACTTTCTATTGCAGGGACAGTGTCATCCCAACCCTTTAGGAGCAATGGGGTTATGTGCTTATAGCACAGAGGCACAATGGTGATTGAAGATTGGCATAATTCCCAACCCCCTTCTGAGGTTTGAACCAATAAGCTGCAGCTAAGTAACCGGATTTTTAACCACTAAGCGGATAAAATAAGATAAAACTTATGTGCTGTTTCTCAGAGGAATCACATATATATTAGTTCAGTCCTTTAACGTTGTGCTTTCAGTCTGCACTGGGCTTAAATTAATACCCCACAGAGAAACAAGAGATCTACAATGATAAAAGATCTGTACGGCATTTGTGAAGCATATCTCTTTGATGTTAAAATTGGGAAAATAAGAAAATCGGTGTGGTATAAAAAAAGACATAGTGCGAGAGAAAGAGAAAGAGAGAGAGAGAAGGAGAAGAGGATACATTTTAAGTTTTTTTGTTTTGACATAATTGAACTCTGAATCCAAAGATTCTCAGCGAACAGAAATCTGTTGTGACTGTAGGTGTCATAAGTTTACTCTTGTGATGTGCCTTTTCTTTGATTCCTCACAAAACTGTCTTTGTGATTGAGGGATAAAAAGGGAAGAGGCAAAACAGAAACTTCTGACTCCTTCAAAGAGCACCAGGCAATTGAGATGAATCAATCGGGAGCTATAGAATGCCAAGCCTGGGTAAATATTAGTATTGAGCACCCGGGGTAAAGAAAAGGCACCGGAAATGTCAAAGCCCAAATTGAATTGAAGATGTATATCAACACAGTGTCCTATGTGCATTTCCAAACAATCAGTCCAACGCTAGGAAAGTATTTGCTATGCGGGAGGAGATAGATCCTGAAAAATATTAATAGATGTATTTGTGGGGTTGCAACCCCAGCAACATTGTTAAATTACACAGAAATGGAGTGGAAAATGAGGGTGCGTATGTTGGTGTTGTGTGTTGATGCTGTGCATTCAGAACAGGCAGTAGCCGGCGGACACCAGATGTCATCATGCTAATTTCATCAGCTTATTGTTTGTTTTTTACAACAGTTTTGATCAGATGGGGGACATGAACATTGTATTTGTATGGTGGAAAGTTTGAAACTGACAGAATGGGAATCATTGAAATGTGCTGATGACTCAAAACCTTATGAATAGTATACAGGTGCATCTCAATAAATTAGAATGTCATGGAAAAGTTCATTTATTTCACAGTGGCAAAAAAAAAAGTATGTGAACCCATTGGAATGGCTTGGTTGTCTGCATTAATTGGTCATAAAAGTTTATCTAATCTTCACAAAGTCACAAATAAAACACAATATGCTTAACAAACACAATATGCGTACGTTTACAACCCCTGACTCTTATGCATTGCGTTTTTTCTTCAGCATTAGTGAGTTTTCACTGTGTGAGAAGATAGATCTCATAACAGTCACTGTTGTAAAGACTGCAGATATGCAGAATAATCTGAAAACCAAAGTAGGCAGTTTAACTGCTCAGAACCAACAAAGGACTCATAACCAGCTCATGAAACGCATTGCAAAAAAAAAAAAAAAAAAAAAGTTATAAGAAATTAATGTGAATTGAATTAAATTGTCTATGTAAAGTCTCCATAAACATGACTGGACATGTCCGTGCCCCCAATAGTCCTTATCGTTTGACCTGTTAAAATATATATTTTTTCCCCCAATCCTGGTCAAATGTGCGACGTTTTTACATTTTTAGCGATGACTAAAACTAATGTAAATGTTTTGCTTTGCTTTATATCATATGTGATCACCTAATTCATATATTTTCATTTAAAAGAAGATGATAATATTCGGACTATTGAATGTTGTGTTGGTGTCCTTGTTTATCCTAAACTACAGTGTCCAAGTGACCAAGAGAGGAGCATGAACATTGGGGAGTTGTGTTTGCGGAACAATGTATGTTATAGCCTAATAATTGTTTGTGCATTTTTAGCTTAAGCACATTGTGTCTGTCTGTACATGTGACTTTGCTGAGGATCAGATGACATTTTATGACCAATTAATACAGAAAACCAACAAATTCCAATGGGTTCACTGCATGCTTTTTCTTGCTACTGTATAATTATATATACGGAGTGATTACATATGGTTTTGAATTGCTATACAGTGTAATTGTAATGTAAATTGTAATTTTAACTGGAGTAAAGATTTAATAAAAAAGTTTTAAAGTTAATCTGAATTCATTTCTACATATTTATATACATTTCAGCTGCTGTTATAAATATACAATTGTCTCACTTATGGTCAAAAGTTCAGTCTAAAGGTTCTGATGGTCCTTGTACTTATACACCTTATACACCTTGACCTTTTTGTTCTCATCCAAAACCTCAACCATCTACGACTAGGACTATGTATTCTGACTACTTAAAGACAAACTTTATAATGTATAAAAGTCTCTGAGCTATATGTTACAGAATGTTCCTTACAACACTGCATTTATCTTCCTCCACAATTTGGTTTTATTTCTCTGTTTTGATTTTCAGCATATAACTACATTTTAAAGTGCATGCAAATTAAGTTTTACCAACAAAAAAAAAAAAAAAAACTTAATCTACTTGCTTAATTTTTATTAATAGCCTATACATTAATATTTTTATTAGAATGTATTAATAAACCAAGTGCTTCAATAATTGAATCAGTCTCATAACTCTTACCACAGGAGGTAATGGTGGAATGTCTTTGCATATTTCGATGTTACGTGAACAAACTCACAAACATCATTTCCCAAAAGGCTAGGAGGAAGTTTATGTTAAGGATGATGATTCAGCATTCCGGTATTGATTTGTTAGATGGGTGACTAATTGCTGGAACCTTTTTAAATGGGAATGGACAAGGTTCAGTTGTAAGCAGCATAAAGAGGGATGTTTGTTGTAAGGATGTAAGTGCTAAAGAGGCTCTGAGTGTCTTAGTAATTCCAGTGGGACAAAAGAGAGAGATGCTGGTTTATAGTGCACAAATAGGTTAACCATGTTCTGTATACTATTGGTCAAATGTCTGGGTTTTTTTTAAAGAAAGAAAGAAAGAAAGAAAGAAATTATTTAATTCAGCAAGGATGCACTGAATTAACAGTAAAGACATTTACATTGTTACAAAAGATTTATATTTCAAATAAATGCTGTTCTTTTAACTTCCTATTCATATGTATAAACAGGGCCTAAAATTAACACTCGCCAAGCTCCAAATGCAAGTAAAAATCAGCGTTGGCGAGTCCATGTAACAGTGTCAGTCGCCAGTTGGCGGGTACAACTTTTACGAATTATAACAATGCAATGAAGTGAAAACAACAGACAGTTTTTAAAGAGATTCGCTGTTTCTGTCATAAGCAAATCAAATAATAGGATACAAACTGACTGATAAGGTCAGAGCAGTGTGATGGCCAGCTTGTCCCTAGACGCGGTTCTAATAACTTTTACCTAAGAAGATTTTGCTGCTTCATTTTGGAAGATTAACTTTTCCCTTCTTTATTCTTCATAACCCGAGAATGCGGCGACACATACCTGGGGTTACGGCACCTAAACGGTGCAGTGAAGTAGGCATATAGTTTGAAAGGCTGCGCGTTCGGCTGTACACATACGCTGAGCCGCTTCAGACAGCGCAACAGTAGCGCTTCAACGCACGAAAACACACAATTATGTCAAAATGCGCAGTTTTGGCGAGTTACCTTGTAAACGGAGTCTTAAATGAGTTATAAATTACCGTTAAGAGTTGGGAGAAAAACGGATATGTGTCACATATGCGTCATATGCATCAGGTTTTATAGAGACAGCACTGATTTTAAAGTGAAACCTGCTGAAGTCTGTCATTGATGTAAATCAAAGATCAAAAGAAAAAGAGAAATCCTTGGACTGTTCTAGTCGCTGATTAACTTTTATAGCTTGAATAAAGATTAATATGTATAGTTTATGCATATATAATATAGTTTATGTGAAGATTGTTTTAAAATCACTTAAATTAAAAGTTGTTATATATTTCAGAGCCTATTAAATGTAAAAAATTATGGCTTTCAATTATACTGTAATGTTGAATGGCTATAATTAATAGGGAAAATTGAGGGAAAATGCACCAGCAGGACAAATTAAAAACATTGTAAATATGTTTAGTTATTGTAGTAGTAATAACTGGCTGTTTTTGCAAAAAGAGTTACATGGCCGGAAAAAATTATTTTTGGCCGGTAAATTTTATCATGTCACCGGCCATTGGCAGGTGTGGCAAAAAGTTAGTTTTAGGCCCTGTATTAACAGTATTTTTGATCAAATTTGTAGCCACATAGGCTATGTTGCTAAAAACAGCCTATTATAGGCTTTTAATTGAAATTTAAACAGTAAAAACTGAAATATTAAAGCATTGTTTTGGCAAATATTGGAATTCTAATTTTCTGTTTTACACTTTTATTTTAATGAAAATGTAGGTGGAAGTTGTTCACCCAATTAGATTTTAGCATGTGGGCATAAGTGACAGATGAGAAAGAGAGGATGCCTTTGAGGCAAGATGCCAAAAAAAAGCTAAAATGTATGTTTTGAAAGTCTTTCTGACACTTGTAGAATATCTAATTGCATAACATTTCCATGGAATTCATGCTTCTCCAATTAAATGTTCACACATAGGTATTTAAACACAAGCAGGTGTGCAGCCTGTGAAAACACCATGCTGACTTTAAAAATAAGAGACAAGCCCCTAAAACTCTCTTTTTGGAAGAGAGCCTTTAGAAGAAACAAATCACACTTTTCAAGGATGAAGATTAGAAATGCATGGAAACATGTTCACATACAGTGTGGCTTGTTATGAGCTTTAGTAATTTGAAAATGAGAACACCAAGTCCAGCACTGCCCTTAATAAAAACAACATGCAAAACGGGATTCCTGCGGGTGGAATCATGGCCCCAGGTGGGATGTTGGAAATCAGCTCAGAGTCTAAATGAAAGGAAATAATTTTCATAACAGAAGATTTGTGTCCATTGGAGAGATCTCAGAGGAGCATACAAGCAAGGATAGTGATTCCCAGAGTGATTCTAACAAGGACGCAGACTCAGGAATGGACCAAGGAAGCATCACAGATAACATAGAGGCAGTGGAAGAGTATACTTGATACATACTGTAAATGGCCATGTACTTTTGGTGTTTTAGACATGTGTTCATACATAAAGTGAACATATTAATTGTAAGTTTATGGATTATAGATTCCATACAAATACATTATTTTATGTTTTTGAAATAAATCTCTTAAACTCACCAAGGCTGCATTTATTTGATTAAAAATATAGTGATATTTTAATATGTAATGAAATTTATTGCTGTGATGGCAAAGCTGAAATTCAAGCAGTCACTATCATGACTTCAGTGTCACGTGATCCTTCAGAAATCATTCTGATATGCTGATTTAGTGCTCAGTGATCTTTCAAAACATTATAAATGTCTTTACTGTCTCTTTCAATTTAATTGCATGTGTCTTTGCTGAACACATGGAGTAATGGCTGCTGAAAATCCAGCTTTGCCATCACAGGAATAAATTGCATTTTAAAATATATTAAAATAGAAAACGTCTCATATGTAACCCTCCCTAATTTCATCGGTCAGAGTGACCGGCTGAAAGGGAACCGCTCTTTTACAATACTGAAGATTGACTGTGTGTTTGATCAAATAAATGCAGACTATATGTTATTCCAAACTTTTGACCAGTAGTATATGATACCTTCACATAAAATATAAAAATAATGACATGCAAATAACAAGTTACTGAAAGCTATTGTCACTTGTCAAAACTTTGTGATCTGTAAAGTTGAGCAATGCTTGCATTTGTCTGTATCCTGAAAGTCTAACCTTTCCATTCGTGTGTCATTGTTGTGTATTGAGCAGAATGTTCCGGTCCACTGGGCATGGAGGGTGGAATCATCTCCAACCAGCAGATAACGGCCTCCTCCACTCACCGAGCTCTCTTCGGCCTCCAGAAATGGTACCCTTACTTTGCCCGGCTGAATAAGAAGGGTCTTGTGAACGCCTGGACCGCAGCCGAGAATGACAGATGGCCCTGGATTCAGGTAACAGATTGACACGAGCAGATTAAGTCTGGATGAAGATCCATCAACAGTGAATGAACCCTGTAGTTGACAGAAACATTTTATTCCTGTCAGCCTGTTTATCTGAAAATGATGATCACTGATAGAGTATTTTTGTTGTTTGTTTACATACTTTAGTAGATATTGCCAAAGCACTGCAGAAATACATATGTTTGTTTGTTTGTTTATTTGTGTTTAATGCCATTCCAGCTTATGTGGCTATTTTCATGGTGAGAAATATTATGGCTGAATTATATTATGTTTTTATAATTTATTTTTGAAATACATGTAAGAGAAGTAATAATATTAATAATACTAATAACATTTGATTACCAATAATATTTGATAATAATTTAGCACCAAATTATTTCTGAAAGATCATGTGAAACTGTGGCCTGTAGCACGAAGCCGGTTTCAGTTTTTACCCAGGTAAATTCAAGTTTAGTTTGAGAGTTTTGGGGTTCAAGAAGATGGGTTGGTTTTGAGCGGGTTTCGTCACCATGGTAACTTGCGCCACACGGCTACCCTGCTCCGGAGCAGGTTTTGTTCTGGGTTAGAGATCGCAAACCCAAACTGGACCAATCAGCTGTGAGCAAAGTGACATATATCTGATGCAATGAAGCCACTCCCCCGTATCTCTCGCTCCAGATTAAAGCAGTTTACAGTCAAATGATTTTAAAGACAAAATTAATTGTTCATAATTCATATAATATATTCATATAATTATTATATGAAGTGGCAATTAATTTTAAGCTTCATATTTAAATAAAATATATATTTATTATGTATAAATACACACACATGCATGTATATATTTCAGAAAATATGCTATTTTATATATTAAATATTTTTATGTATAATATAAATTATATGAATATAAATATAGACGTAAATACATGTAAATATTTTCAAAATATATACTGTATGTGTTTGTATTTATATATACATAATAAATATACACAGAACACACACATATTATGCAAACAAAAGCTTTTATTTTGGATGCAATTATCACGATTAATCGTTTGACAGCTAATATATACTAAACTTATGTTTTCCTTTTGAGCTCTGTGTGAAACTATATATAAATAATTAAATTCAGTTGACAGTTGATTCCCGTGCATAGTCATATTTTCTTTCTGCTGCCTTAAACTTTTGCTGCAGCAGAAGTCTTTATTCCTGCTTTGTAAATGCATTTAAATTTATTACACTTAATAACGACATCTATTAATCCTCAGCAGAAAAGTGAATTGCGCTGACTCTCGCGAGAAGTGAATCAAACTGACGCTTTGCTGACGCTCTCCACATTCCATGTGATTGGCTGTTTGCTGCACATGTCACACTTTCAGGTGCACGCGCTCCAGAGTTAATCACAAATTCTGGTTCAGTTGAGTTGTCAGAGAACATTTATATTGAGCTTTGTGAGCCCGCTGATCCTGATCTAAAAAAGGTTGACTTTATCGGGTTTTGTCAACTCAAAACTTACTCTGCATCTCTGAGTTTGTTCATCTCGCTTTGTGCTACAGGCCACTGAAGACTGGTAATGGCTTTTGAAATTTCTGTTTTACCATCACAGGAATAATTAACATTTTAAATACATATATATATATATATATGTTAGTTTATGCTGGGTTAGTGCTGGTCAACCAGCATCACTGTGTTGTTTACTAAGAAAAATTTAGCTGGTAAGGTTGGTTGACTGGAATGTTTTTGTTGTTGTTGTTCTATCTCTCTGTGTTTTCATGGTGGTGCTGGCTGCTAAAAAGCAGTGGTTAATCCAGTCAACAAATAAAACATAACATGCTGGTGACAGTTTGTGCTGTTTTGGTTGCTGTTGTTGTTGTTTTTGTTTTCTTCAAGCTCTAAATTTAGTAGGATATCTCCGTTATCTGCTCGAGTATTCAAAACAGTTGTTTTTCTAATAAAATGATCTCCTTGTCTGTGGTATTCGATCTTCAGAAAGGTTTCAAAAGCGTTGTCCATTCACAGGACCACTTCATGTTAGTCCATTATACTTTGTGTATCAATCAATTTATTTGAGTTTCTTCAGTGGATGGTTTAGTATTCATATGCAGTTTCTTCAGCAGAGTACCGTTTGATTGATAATGCAGACAATCGCAGTGGATGGAAGTCTCAGTCCATTTACCTCTAGTTTTACAATGAGTAGCCTCCTGCCAGCCTCAGATTTATTCTTTAAAGGCGTCATATGATGCGATTTCAAGTTTTCCTTTCTCTTTGGAGTGTTACAAGCTCTTGGTGCATAAAGAAGATCTGTAAAGTTTAAATTACTAAAATAGCCTATGGTTTTATTCATTATACATCAGATTGGATTTTTTTATTTTTCTTCAGGAAACGGCCAGACTAGAATAGCAACACAGTAGCGAACAATAAACGATATGGCAAGACACAAATGTAATAATTAAACCAAAGTTTGACCAATTAGAGTAACGTTAGGCTAAAACATGTAAATATGATATCTGGATCACTGTCAGATGCTGAGCTGACCCAGGACGCATAACTTACCATTAGACTCTCCATCACTCATGGCATTTAGTGTTTCTAATACCTACCTTCCATAAATCGCCTTTTTTTGTCATTTTGACTTTATTTATGAAACTGATAAGCGCTAAATCAGTGAGTGAAAGGCGTTGCCTAGAAATGTACAATGTTAAAACATAAGTGGCAAGAAAATGACAGCGTGAAAATTTAGCGGGTAAATTTGACCCGCTGGCGCTTATAGGTATAAATGCCCCGTTTTTTTTATCTGGTTTTATCGAAATGATTTTTAACAACATTGGATTGTAAATTACATTATTTTAGTAAAAGTCAATGACTGGGAGACTTGAATGTTTTATTTTAAATCTGTTATGCACATTTGAATTTACCCCGTGGCGGTTCTAGTGTTAAATGCCTGCTTGTAAAAGACAGACCGACTGAAGCGTAACAAGTTAACCACTGTTTGTGCACCACTAGCTGCTCACAGGTAAAGAGCGAGGATTATAGGTGGAGAGAGAGCTAGGAAGGGAGACAGGAAGGCGAAAGTAGTAAAAAGGGAGACATCTAAAGTATTTAGGGAGTTTGTTTGACTTTAATGATGCCTCTTGGGATGAAGCTTTTGGTGCTGTGGAGCTGCTGGGTTAGAACACAGAGAGGTGTGTTAGAAATACCAGATTGGCTTAAGGCGATATGCTGTGGTAGTTGCCACATGACCACTCTTCAGCTCTAGTCATTGAAATTAGAGGCGACATGCAGTGTGTCTCTCGTTAACATCCTTTTTCTTCACTGTCATTCTTTCCTGCCATTTCTACCTCGGTGTCTTGCTGTCTTCAAGACATCAGGTGTTGTGGTTGTGAATAAAATGCAAATACTAGCGTCATTTAGGGTGGGGGTGATGGGTACATGCCACTACCACTTGTTTTATTAATATGCAGAATTACGTTGGATGGAGTGGCTTAGAACCCAAAAGCCTCATACTCAAAGCAAAATGTTATCTGTAAACCAGTGATTCATCTTTAAGATTAAGCTGTTGATCCATACATATCCACTGAGCTATAAAATCCCAGGACTGACAGCAGCAGATGTAGGGATGAAGTTTTGGAATAAAGTTCCATTCCAAAGTTCATTTGAGAACTGGAACTGATGAGTGAGAATGAGCACTTACTCAAATTACTGTCTATTTAGGACTTAAAGTTTTAGTGTAATCAATCATAATCTAATTTTATTTCTAACTGTAATGCTATTGTTCACATTTCCTTTTTGGCTTGGATCTAATGAGCTATTCATGGGATCTGTACATAAAATAGACTTTACTTGATCTATATTGTAAAAACTCTTAAATTGTTGGTGTATAACTTTATGCATATATTCATAAACTATACTTTTGCCAGTTTGTGATATCAGTTACACATCTGTGCACTTCAACTGTATATCAGTTTTAAAGCAAAGTGATGCCCATAAACACTAGAAATGAAAAATTCAGTTTTAATAACACTTAAGTCTCTTATGCTCAATGAGGATGAATTCACTTGATCAAAAAATATAGTAAAAACAGTACTATTGTGAAATTTACACCTGTGATGGCAAAGCTGAATTTTCAGCAGCCATTACTCCAGTCTTCAGTGTCACATGATCCTTCAGAAATCATTTTAATATGCTGATTTGGTGATCCATGTTAAAATCCGTTGTGCTGCTTAATATTTTTGTGGAAACGGTCATACATTTTTTCAAGCTTCTTTGATGGAAAGTTCAAAAGCATAGCATAGTCTTTTATAGCATTATAAATGTCTTTACTATCACTTTTGATCAATGTAATGCATCCTTGCTTAATATAAGTATTAATGTCATTCAAATAAATTCTTACAGGTGTATTTGTTTATAAAAATATAGAGAGAATGAGCTAGAGGTAAACATAGATTTCTGTGGGGGTAGAAGTAGCAGATTTGTCTGTAGCACTTGCATCTTGACTTTCTCAGTTGTGTGAAATTGCTTTGTGACACACTTGGGAAATTTCTTTAAGCCCATAGTGGACAAGAGCGTGAGATTTCATAACTGAAGAAGTGGCACTTTTGGACGTGAAGGAAGTGGAATACTCAGCAGCAAACTTTATTCTTTTATTTATTTCATTTCTTGAGGGGGGTCAGGATTTGTCACGTCTCCTCAATATCCTGAATCTCACCATTCATTTAAGTTCTTTACTGTAACATCCAAGGCTTTCGTTAGAAAATATCAGCGCTTATCCTTGCCAGGCATGTTTTATTGTAACCTGTCAGAGTCGATTTATGTCGTTTATCCTCAGTTTATCTTTTCAAACATTGCAACTACACGACTAATTCAAGTATCTCAAGGTAGAAATTTGTAACTGCTGTCAGTTTTGAGAATATTAACCACATTGTCAATAACACTCATACTAATTTAATTCAGTGTCAAGGCCAAAAATTTGCAAGTGGGTTAATCTTGGTGAAATCTGATATCCTCTGTGCCTATTGTCAAATTTCATTGAGTATAATGATCCCCCCCCCCCCCCCTTCCCCATGTTTTTTTA
>NW_015539872.1:403840-407922 GCF_001515605.1 Sinocyclocheilus anshuiensis
AGTGTTTATGAGACAATATTTGACCCATCTACACAACCTAGTTAACTCTACAATAACAATAACAGCACAACTGAGTTGTAGATGTATTTTAAAAGATAATAGTGATATTTGTGGTGCTGGAGACAGGGCTGAGGTTCCCAGCATGCACTGCGGCATTATAAATCTGTGCTCACTATGCTTTACTGTTCACTGTTTTACTGTTTACTCTGTTATGTGCCGGCTGCTTTAAGTCATGTGGTGTTAACTGCATCAGTGCTTATATGTCAAGTATGAGGTTACTGAGTAATTGTGGATTGTGTGTGGGATAAGTATCTCGCACACCGAATTTGTAACTGGGGGATCTCTGTTTATTCTGCAAAGACATCATTCTCTTATTGTTAGCCAAGCACAAATAACATGAATTAAATGCAAAATACAAGACTAAAACACTTTTTGTTTTGTTTTTTGGTTTGTTTTTTTTATTTCAAGCTACACTACCATTCAAACATTTGGGGTCAGATTTTTATTATTTTTTCTTTTTATTTTTATTTTATCAAGCTGATATTTGCAAGCATACATTAAATGTATTAAAAGTACCAATAAATACGTTTATAATGTTACAAAATACCTATATAAGATTTCTAATTCAAATAAATGTTGTTCTTTTGAACTTTATATTCATTAAAGAATTCTGAAAAAAAAAAATGTATCATGGTTTCCACAAAAAATATTAAACAGCACAACTGATTTTGACAATGATAATAATAAGAAATGTGCCTTGAGTGCCAAACCAGCATATTAGAATGATCTCTGAAGGTCCATGTGCCATGTTTTTTATTTATTTATTTATGAATAAAATATTTAATGATGCACGACAGCCAAATTCTAATGTTATCCATAGCAAATAAATCTGGCATCAGAACATATTTTGATTATATGCTGAGCTACATTTAATAGGTCCAATAATAATAATAATAATAATAATAATAATAACAACAGTTTTAAATATACATGTATTATATATTTAAATGGATTTAATATACATTTAAATAATTTAAATAGTAGTAATATTTCACAACATTACTGTCTTACTGTATTTGACATAATTTGAAAGAGATTTCTTTCAAAAACATAAAAAACAAATCTTACCAAACCCAAACTTTTGAACAGTAGTGCATATATACAACTGAAATATGATAATATGCAGTGATGTTAGGATTATGAGTTAGGATTATTGTCTGTGTGCCTCTCTCTCTCTCTCTCTCTCTCTCTCTCTAAACTATTAGTATGTTCTGGCAGCTTTGACAATATGGAACAGCTGTCAATCTGGGTGGACCAGAGCTACTCCGGCCTTTATGTGGCCTTGATTATATTCTGAGCTACATTTAATATGTCCAATAATAATAATAATAATAATAATAACAACAGTTTTAAATATACATGTATTATATATTTAAATGGATTTAATATACATTTAAATAGATTAAATTGTAGTAATATTTCACAACATTACTGTCTTACTGTATTTGACATAATTTGAAAGAGATTTCTTTCAAAAACATAAAAAACAAATCTTACCAAACCCAAACTTTTGAACAGTAGTGCATATATACAACTGAAATATGATAATATGCAGTGATGTTAGGATTATGAGTTAGGATTATTGTCTGTGTGCCTCTCTCTCTCTCTCTCTCTCTCTCTCTCTAAACTATTAGTATGTTCTGGCAGCTTTGACAATATGGAACAGCTGTCAATCTGGGTGGACCAGAGCTACTCCGGCCTTTATGTGGCCTCTGTCACACTCTGGTCTATAAGTTTGACCCAAACTCAACCTAGCTGAGCAGTCCAGAATAAAAATTCACTAACTTCAGTCAGTTTACTCACTTGCCTGTGGCATATGGCTATCTGGCCTCTCTGTCTCACAGTACATACATTTTGATCCGTGAGATTTCATTAGCTGGTTCAAATTTGAGGCATCTCTTTCTGTTCTTCTTCCTCATTTCAACCAGACTCTGCATCCTGCAGTCAACTTTTAATTTCACACTGGTCTAAAAGCTACCTGGTCTCATGGCAAAAACGTACCTCGGGGCACTTTTTCGTGAGATGCGAAATACGTACCAATAAGTACATATCACTGCAGTTTCCAAAATAAATGAACACTAGAGGCAATAAAACTCTGACACCTTTTATTCCTTTTCACACAAATTTACAGAGTTTTGATTAATAAAGCGTAATTTTCGCACACTTACTTGAAGAATATTATGTTATGACTTCAAAACAATTTTAATATGCTGGGAGATTTGAAAACTGATGCTTTTGAATGTTAGCATCACACATATCCAGCTTCATACCTATGGGTTTTCATCAACGGTAGGTTTGTTCGGTAGCTCACGGAGTACGGAGAAGTACTTGAGAAGTGAGGAGCGCCGGTTTGAATCCCGTGTAACCACGGTTCGACAAAACAGTTGAAATCAGCATATAAGGAAGTTAAAATGGCACGGTTGCATCAACAAATGCATTTTTATATCAGTTATGCATTTGTTATCACTATCGGGTAGGTTTAGGGTTGGGTTTGGTGTAGGGCATATTTCCAACACGATAGAGCATTAACTTAGTGACAGTCCCCGGATGTTTGAATTCTGAACTGCCGCAATGCATACCTGAAGCAACGTAATAAAAACACAGCAATACATACCTATATCAACGTAATAAAAACGTGCCAGGGTTCACATATTGAACCTGTGTTTTAGCTTCACTCAGTGGACATTTCTCTTTGAAACTGTGGCAAAACGTGCAGTAAGGTACGTAAAAATGGCGTTGCAGAAAAGTAACCAAAGGTACGTATTTTTATGAGACCAGGTTGTTGAAAAACCTTTGTTAGACCAAAGGGGGAAAATTTGTGAAAATCATGTTTACATTGCATTATTATTTTTTTCATGCAACACTAAAATGTTTAAATTAGGGATGTGCGCGACGACTAATTTGACTGTCGTTTAAACGAAAGTTTTGTATCCGACTAGTCGACTAGTCTAAAAGCAAGAAACCCCCAAAAGATGGTAAGAAAAAAAAAACTCTGTGCGTGCGTGTAGCATATATAATAGCCTATATTTGAAAAACTTAATCTATTAATCACACTGTCAAATCCCACAATGAATTCCACTTGCTGCACACTTGCCTCGCGTTATCATTTCATTTTAGGCGGTCGTTAATAAGAAAAAAATAAGAGCATACACTCAATGTCGGCCAAAGCATAGCTTATTTATTCAAATCAGCTGGGGAAATGCAGAACAATGGAAAATCAATATTACACAGTTTACACAAAACTTTTCCGTTTCCTTCTAATTCAAAATTATCCCACACCTTGCTCGTCTTTCACATGGTCATTTTTTAACTCGCCGCAACTGACACGAAGAAAACGAATGTGAGGTCTGAGGTAAAAATGTAGTTTCCACCCAGATAAACTTTTAAAAAGAATGTATTATTTTTCAAACGTTTTATTTTAACTTGTTATTTAAAATGTTTTAAATGCAATGTTAAAATGACGGTAATTTGAATGATAAAATCATGTTTTTCTTTTTCTTTTTTGTTTCTGTCGTGTGATCGACTATTGTTTTCAGTGTCGACTAGTAGGAGCTGTACCGTTTAGTCGACTAGTCGACTAGACTCGCACATCCCTAGTTTAAATACACAGCTTTAAATATAGTTTCTGCTTTTCAGCATGTTTCTTGTACCAAAAAAAAAAAAAAGATCATCATCCCTGCAGACACCACTGACTAAATCCTGAGGGATGATTCTGTTGATTAAAAAAAGGTAGCACGTGGTGATATCTTAAAAAATGCACTCACCACATCAGAAAGCCTTCATGTTTGAGGTGGGATAATTATGGCTGTGCGTGACTCAGCAGATTGTGTCATAGTATAGGCTTAATAGGCTGGTTAACCACTTTTGAAGTGGTGGCGTTCACTCCTGCAAGAATGTTCCTGCATGAGATGAGTCATAGTTCATTACGAGTTAATGAGCAAGGCTGTAAGCCATGCCACTGTCTAGATGGAAGACACTAGTGTTAAGTGTTCACACAGCAGCATAATACCACACTCACTGCT
>NW_015539872.1:408022-420130 GCF_001515605.1 Sinocyclocheilus anshuiensis
TATATATATATATATATATATATATATATATATCTGTGTGTGTGTGTGTGTGTGTGTACACCACACAACCCAAACATACAATACAATTCAAAAGTTTGTGAAAGTCACTTATTCTCACCCAGGCTGCATTTATTTGATCAAAATACAGCAAAAACAGTAAAGCTGTGAAGTATTACAGTTTGAAAAAAAAAAAAAATTTCTATTATAATGCATTTTATAATTTATTTTTCGTTCCCGTAATGGCAAAGCTGATTTTTCAGCAGCCATTTCTCGAATCTTCAGTGTCACATGATCTTTCAAAACAAAATGTTGCACTTCAAAATTTGCATTTACAGTGTGGATATAATATGGTGCCAAATCTATATCTATATAGTCTACACATTGAATACAATG
The DNA here is from genome assembly GCF_001515605.1 of Sinocyclocheilus anshuiensis. Classification (NCBI taxonomy): domain Eukaryota; kingdom Metazoa; phylum Chordata; class Actinopteri; order Cypriniformes; family Cyprinidae; genus Sinocyclocheilus; species Sinocyclocheilus anshuiensis. The sequence goes on from NW_015539872.1 coordinate 408,416, forward strand.
ATGAACATATTGCATCAGATAATTTAATTTGTTAAGATAAATTAAGTTATCTGTGGCCAGACTGCAGATTAAAAAAAAGACAATATGAACTCAAAAATTACAAATTAATAGGAGACTCAAGATCTGTCATTTACAGACTGTTTACAGGGGAAAAACTACCTAACTAAATAAATAACCCATGTTTTAGGTGTTTTTAAACTGACATCTGTGTTCATGAGAGCAGATCTATTTTATTACTGAAATCAGTGCAGTCTGCAGTGGTGTGTGAGAGTCTCTGTGTGTGTCTGTTTATGTCTGTGCAGGACTCTCATTCTCCTACCACCCACCACAACAACTTAAAAACCCTGTCAGTGGCTGGAGAATTGAGATCATGATTGGTAAACGACTCTTGCGTGATTGGGTGTCAGGCTGATAAACGGCCTTCGGGAATTACAGCCATTTTATGTCCACCGCCTGCAATCAAATCAATTTCCGCAAAACTGACAAATATTGCCATGCCAGATGTTTCCAGTGGCCCCTCCACACATGGCGCTAGTGTGCATCTCCATTAGATGAAGTGACTCCAGCATCTGTGGCCATTATGAGCATGAAGTATCACCCAGTCATGGCCTTTTAGTCATGTGGCTTTAATTGGTCACCCCTGTTTTAGTCTCGTGGAAGTCTATGAAAGGATAGATTGAGATAAATTGGTGTATAATTAACATTATGGGTGGGCTATGTGACCAGAATATTATATCACAGTAGGAGTAATTTTATATCACAGTAACGGTATGCAGAACTAGTTTTTTTCCTCCTTCTTCTTTTCCTAAAATTACATATATTAAACAGCCATGTGGTGATGGCTGTTCTTTTTTATTTATTTATTTATTTATGAATAAAATATTTAGTGATGCATGACAGCCAAATTCTAATGTTATCCATAGCAAATAAATCTGGCGTCGGAACATATTTTTATTATATGCTGAGCTGCATTTAATGTGTCAAAAAAAAATTATAATATTAATAATAATAATAATCATAATTAGTATTATTATTACTTTAGTATAGGGACCAATTCTCACTATTAACTAGTTGCTTATTAGTATGCCTATTATTAACATAATTTCTGTTTATTAGTTTATAAAGCACATATTCTGCATGATCATGTTCTACATCCCTAATCCTACCCAATACCTAAACCTAACAACTACCTTACTAACTATTAATAAGCAGCACATTAGGAGTTTATTGAGGCAAAAGTCATAGTTAATGGTTTGGTAATAGCGAGAATTGTACCTTAAAATAATGTCTGACCATTATTATTATTATTATTATTAGTATTAGTATTATTGTTGTTGTTGTTGTTGTTGTAACACTTTAGTGTAGGGACCAATTCTCACTATTAACTAGCTGCTTATTAGCATGCCTATTTTTAACATATTGTCTGTTTATTAGTACTTATAAAGCACATATTGATAGCAGATATATATTGATGAATCAAAGACAATTTTGAACATTTAAAGTTTGAATATTTCAAGTATTTCTTGAGTAATGCAAGTAAAGTTCTGTTAGTAATGTGCAAATTACTGTTATTTCTAATTACCACACAAGCCCGCAAGCATTTCAAATGACAAGATTTCTCATCAGCGCTATAGAAATTCACAAAGTGATTGTTCTTTCAAAAACTTGACGTGTTCTCCCAGCATGTGCTGTAGCCACTGTCAGTGGTTTAGCGAGTTTTTGATACATCTTCAGTTCAGAGACTTAAAGGCTAGAAGAACGAATTCAGCTCGTGATTTGTGTGGCCCCTCAAAATCCCAGCCCATTGCTCACACACAGTAGGATGGTGAATTAGCTGTCATCAAGTGTAGCTGACTGTGAAGCAACACACACACACATACACACTCCCCACTCAGCGATGACAAATCATTTTAAACCCTGTATTATGACTATTACTTTTCCCCCATTTCATGGCTGTCTGTCTACGAGCCTGAGCTGTTTTCCTCTTCCCTTCCACACTCTGAGCACTCAGCTTCGCTCCACGCCCCGTCCCTCAGGAGCCTCTCAAACAGCTTTTTACCTCTGGGGAAAACAAAGACTTGACTGACTGCTCTCACTCGCTGTTTGAAGGCTGACTAAACGCCTTAACTTAGTCTTGGGTCTCCGAGCATTTCTCCATTAGTTAGACAGAGGAGTTATGCTGAGGAATAGTGTGGGAGTTATTTTGAAAGGCTCATTACGTGCAGATCACCTCTTTGCTCAACGATAGCGGTTTATGTGTACATATGTAGAGTGTGATGGATGGGGTTGTGCCATATGTGTGCAAGTGTATGCATTAATACGTGTATGCGTTTAGACAGCAGGAACACAGGCTGCGAGTCGAGCATCAGCATGTGCTCATTTCCATATTGCTCTCGGTCTCCCCCTGTCATGAAGCCATGCACGAAGGACATTAGTGCTTCTGTCTTTCTGGTGCATGCTGGAAGTGTGTATAGGAAGCTGATTTGTAATTTCTTCATTTTAATTTAGTCTTTTGCATTCTACTGCATATATTTACTACATCAGTGGTTCTCAACTGGTGGGTCGTGACCCCAAAAATGGCTGTCAGGTTTGCTCTGATAGGGTCACAAAGAGCAGGGACAGAAAACAATGCTAGGTGCAAAATATAAAACGTAACAAACCATATAATCGTGCATGGTTAGGATTGCAAAATAAAGCGTCTCTAAAAGGGAGGAAGAAAACATATTTTTGTTGCTTAAGACCATGCGTCAAAAAAAAGCCTACAATAAATTTGCCTGTCGTTGTGTGATACATTTGTTTCAAATGTTAGGCCGGTAAGTGACTGCTGTAAAATAAAATAAATTAAATAATAAAATAAAATAAAAGAATAATTGTATTTTTATTTGTTATGCATATCATTATGCTTAAGGAATATAATAATAATAATAATAGTACTGTATGTTGTTGTGCTTAGGGTAATAGTAGGGTGCTTTGGGTAATAGTTTTTTTTTTTTATTGTGTTGCATTTCTGCTGTTGCTTATGCATTTACCAAATTGTTATGTTAATAATTTAAAAAGGGTTTATTTTATTTTTATTTTTTTTTTAAGTTACACATTTTGTTGTGCTTAGGGTAATATGAATCGATTTAATGTTTTGAGGGCATCTGGTACTTAATTATATCCAATAAAGCATGTTTGTAGTGTTGTTGGGTTGCCATCTGATGTCCAATGAAAATTCTAGGTCATGAGGCAAAAGCAGATGAGAATCACTGTTTTACATAATCTTATCTTAGATTTTTTTTCTTGTTCTCCCACTAAGCACTTAAATTTGAGTGATAGTGTCTGTTGTACCAGAGCTGTGCTGCACTGAGTCGTGATCCACACAACAGTTTGGCTTGGCATGGTGTCAGTCCCTCTAGGCACGTCCTCCCTCCCACAGCAGGTTCAGTTGTACTTCAGATTAACGCTAACATTGAGGATTTGCCCTGCTGTGGAAGAGCAAACTGACAACGATAGCACGAAGTGAAGATGGGGTGAAGTGATGAGCCAATTATGTTATGGTTAAACTTGTCTGTCTAGAGCCATTTTACTCTGCATAGAAGCTGCATCAATGCGGCAAAAGTTGCACATAAATGTATTTGCACAACAGTCACAGTGTATCACACACTTGAATGTGGATTATTGATTTGTTTGCACAGTGGACTGAGTACATGATGCAGGTTGATTGACATGACAGAGTGGCAGTGGAAAGACACAGTTGGAGACTTTGCCAGTCCAGCTGCTTTTCTGTGAAGGACAGGTTTTAGAGTTGACTCACACAGTCGGTTCCCTCAGTGTTTACTGTTCAAATGTAAAAATATATATATATTTTTTAAAAAGCCTCAATTTCTCCAGAAACATGCAGCTCTATTTTGCACACAAACAGCTCTTCATCAAATCCAGTTTTTTTATGTAGCCAGCTGATTTTTATTCATGGTATTCAGTAGCAATTAAATGATTTGCAAAAAGAGACACAAAATAAATGTGTTTGATATCTAAATGTTTGACTTGTGGGAATCGATAAGCAGAATCGGAACTGGAATGTGGAATTGATAAAATTCAAACAATACCCAACCCTATCAACAATGCATGCATACTCTTGTTTGCCTTTATGTCTGTCTCCTTGCACAATAAGGAAAGCCACAATAAATAAAGTGTTCAAAAAATGTACACTGTCTAAATGCCAGTAATGTAAACAAGATATAAAAGTCAATGTTTCGGACAGAGCCAAATTGCCGCAAAATAAAAATTACTGTCTGTCTCCATCAGATACATCAGTCCCAGGAAACCTAGAAATAATTCTATCATTCTATAATTTATAACCTAAGTAGTCAGGTTAGTAGCATTGCTAATTATAAGTTTATTGGAGTATGTTACAAAAAATGCAATTTATGTTTATCTACCTAAGAATTTCATGTTAATTTTTATTTTGTGTATTTTTTTTTTCTTCTGTGAACACAGGTTATGAAAGGAGTACATTTGTGATATGTTGTGCTTGCAGTTTACCTGTGACGTTTTAGAAAAAGTTAAGGAAAAAAAAAATATTTGATATTCTACAGGCTAGCTACAAAAATAAGTTACTCCCAGAAGGCTGTCAGGTTGTGTGGCCTATTTTAAAACCAGAGGCCTGTAGCTATTCAATGTGCAGAGCTTAAAATACTTGCTAAAATACTGAAAATGCATCTCAAGTAGAGTCAGTGGAGTCCTGAAAGGATCATTCATATTACATAACAAATAACAAAAAATAAATAAAAATCTGTATATGGCATTTTTGTTTTCAGTGAGGGACATGTCCTTTTTACAAAGGTTAGCTTTGTATTTTTGCGGTAGAGCCCTACTTTAAAGATAAACTGCAAAGCTATGTTGATATGCATGTGATGTTACAGCTGTAGTTTGTCAAACACAATACACGACTTTCTGCGTGAGAGCGCCCTCCGGCTATGAGTATGAATGTAACATACACTGCGCGGAATGTTTAGCGCGCCGTGATGTTCATCTCGCCTTATTCTGGGTCCGAATAAAACATCAGATCATGCACAGACTATCCTGTCTCTTTGAATTTAAATGTATATTTATTCACACCGGCTCTTGAAAACCTCTATGCGAACACACTTGCCCGAAAAAGTGCGGGGGACGAATTTACATGATATTAAAAGTGGGGGGGACACATCCCCCGCGTCCCCCGCGTAATCTACGCCCCTGCACCAGGTTCAAACATACTCCGTTTGCAGTGTGTATGCAGTCCATGTGCTGTACGTAAGCGGTGCAGAAGCAGCACGGACTGTGCATTCACACAAGAGTCTGCAACTGATCCGTGGCTGTTTACCACAAACACAACATTTATCCATTATTTTGATTTCAAATTTTATTATTTTTTTTACACATTACAGTAATACAATATTTCATAGATGTGTTTAAATGCAATAAATATAAGCAACATATTGTTCAATGCTTTTTACTTTTGCATTTACTTCTAGATTTATATATTAAGTTGCTCAAGCAAGTGGCAAAACATTTAAACTCTTTTCTTACATTATCACAAACATTCTAAATTAAAACTTACTATAGACAGAAACAGTCAGCTCTACTGCCTTTTCTTTTGCATTTAAATAGTTTACAAGCAATCCTGTGGTTCATAAAGAACTTTGTTTAACTACCTCCACGAGTGCCATCTATTATTGCCTTGTTTATCTAAAAGTGCTCTTTTCCTTTAAACCTAGCCAAAAAACCATATGTGTTGACTGTGAAACACAGTAGACTTTAATAATATGCATTTATGGTGTAATTACTACATTTTCGTGTCAATCCATGTTCATATTTAGCGCAAACAATGCGCTGTTACTTTAATTCAGCGCGTGCAGCAGAAACTATCTCTGCACTACTGCAGACGCACCGCTCCTGGATCGCACTGCCGGACTGCAACCGTGTGCAGTGTGAACAGTTTAATCTGTTAACTTGAGCGCAGAAAGAAACGTATATATATATATATATATATATATATATATATATACAGTGGTATATATATATATAAAATATCAGTGCAAGCTTTTTATCTGAATTTAATGAATTTTACTTTTATTTGTTGTATGCAGCCAAATATGAGAATATTAGTCTAGAAAAAGTATTTAGAATTATAGTACAAAACAGTTACAAAATGTGTTGCAAGCTGCTTAATAATGACATTTCATTGGGTGTAATTTCAAAATGTAGCCTATAATGATTTCAAATTGTGCAGGAGACAATGAATGCAATAAATGAATGCAAAATTGTTGTATATTTACATATATATAAGGATAAATAATACATTTGACATACATTTACATTTAGTCATTTAGCAGACGCTTTTATCCAAAGCGACTTACAAATGAGGACAACAGAAGCAATCAAAATCAACAAAAGAGCAATGATATGCAAGTGCTATAACAAGTATACCCAACAGATATTTCCAAAGCATACATACTCCTGAACAAACCACAATTTAAAATTAAAATCTTGGTTGCAATTCAATTGACATGTCTTTACATAAAAGGATTAACTTTTCAAAAAAGGATTAAGCAGAAAGTGAACTTCTGTGTGAACAGTGCTTCACTGTTGTCAGTGAACAATGCCTTTTTACCTGGAAGATATTGCTGAAAATTTGCTTATGTGGCTGCACCTTAAGTCACTAAAAGGTGAAATGATAAGGGGGTTTTCAGGAACTCTTTCTGCGAGTTACATTGTTGCGTCAATAGGCGGCGACAGGTGACTGTCTTCACGGGTGAGTCAGCAAATCATTTTATTCAAAGATTTGTTCAAAAACACTGACTCATTCTGAGACAACGCAAATGAGTGTTATCCTCAGTGTTGCTCAGTGTTCGGCGGTTCTGCTTGCTTTGCGGACCAAAAACAGACAAAGTCACCGGCAATTTGAAAATAGACCGTTTTTTGGGGCACTTTGATTTTTCTTTATTTACATAGTTGTCCATTAAACTTAAATATAAATCAACTGCACATGCAAAATGTGTTGTGGCAGTGTTTCAGCATGTCTGTGATTATCAGCGGCCCTAGCATGTTGCTATTATATTTCTTTATTGTGTAATTACACGTCTTGTCCTGTCTTATTTTGCTTTTACTATATTCACAAAAACTAAGATAAATCACACACACATATATAAATAATACTAAGATAACACTAAAGAAGATCGTTTCTATCTCTCTCTCTGCATCTGTTCCTCTCTCTTTTGTTCTGTCTCAGATTAACCTACAGAGGAGGATGCGGGTCACAGGAGTGATAACCCAAGGAGCCAAGCGCATCGGGAGCCCAGAATATGTTAAGTCGTACAAAGTGGCCTACAGCGATGACGGAAAGACCTGGAGGACGCACAAAGTCAAGGGCACGGATGAAGATATAGTGAGACATTTTTTTAATTAGCAAAAAAGAGCCACATCAGTCACTCAGCATGTGCTTTTGCTTCTCCCTCCACCTTTCCAGGCTGTATTCTGAGGGGATTGCTGTCAGGCTTCAGATGACATACAGCGTCCATCATCTCTGATGCCATCTTTTTTTACTGTTAGAGAGTGTCCAGATTTCTTCTAATGACTCTGAGTAGTTGCTATTTTGATTATTTCAGACACTGAAAGTTTTGTTATCAGGGAAATTATTTTATTAAAAATAGTATTATAGTATTATATATTCTTGTTCTAAACAACAGTGATAATGGCATCTAAATATGTACATACTAAATTGTGATCAGTATTTTCTTTTAAATCTATTTTGCATACTTGTCATTGGTTCTATTTTTTTTTTCATTTCATTTGTTCAGAACCTAAGCTTATTTAAAACATTAACAAAACATTGTTCTTATTTTTGCTATCTTGCAAGCACTGATATTTCCTTCGAGGAATGCAAACCTAGTCCAGTTTGATCTCGTTTTGACCTTTTTACCTCAAACATTTTTCATAAATGACTTCGATTTAGTGTTAGTAAATACTCTTTTGATTAAAAACCAGTATAATAAATTGGGGTGAGTGTGATGGAGCAGTGTTGACCTCTCTCGTTTTATGAAATCTCCCCACGTTCTCCCTCCAGATCTTCCGTGGGAATATTGATAACAACACTCCGTTTGCCAACTCCTTCACCCCTCCTATCGAGGCTCAGTATGTGAGGATCTACCCGCAGGTGTGCAGGAGACACTGCACTCTTCGCATGGAGCTCCTGGGTTGTGAGCTCACGGGTGAGTCACCTCAATAGACAGCAATACATCTTTCTGAGAGCACGTCCAAAGGCGACTTTAAAAGTGTGTTATACCTCTGAAACATTGTCCAGACTGTCAATAAAGCACAGCACAACATGGTTGAAGCCAGTTTTTCCTTTTCTCCTAGCCAGTTCAGGGGATTTATTTTATACAGCTCAACAATAAGGATTGTTTTCCCCCTGTTGGTCAGATTGTGCCAGTAGTTACTATACAATACATGTATTTATTATTCTTGCTTCAATGTGTTAGTTGAAGCTAAACACAAGCCATAGTTAACCTGTATTCCTTGTAAAAAAAAGACACTAACCAGCGTACATTATTGTGTAACAGCATGTAAATTGGTTTTAGTGTAATACGGTTTTAGGCTAATGACACGCCTTTGAATTCTTCAGGGTGTTCGGAGCCAATGGGGATGAAGTCTGGCCACATTCAGGACTACCAAATCACGGCCTCCAGCATCTTCAGAACTCTTAACATGGACATGTTCACCTGGGAACCTGGGAAAGCAAGACTGGATAAACAAGGCAAGGTCAATGCCTGGACATCTGGACACAGTGACCAGTCCCAGTGGCTGCAGGTAGGGTTTATTAAAAGTGTCCTAATATGCTTAGGGACAATTTACTATTATTGTGACTGTTATTGGCTGTGAATGATTAAATGTAAAGTTGAAATGTGCTGTAATGAAATGATCACTGCAGCACAGAGGTGTACATTAAACAACATTCAGAGTTCAGATGATCCCTAACACAGAACCTCAACAAAGATCAAAGCTTTGTTGTGATTCCTACTGTTTAGCTCCTAGAATCAAAGTTTCAATGAAATCCCAGTTATCCCTTCTCCCTAGAGCCTCTCGCTCACTTGCTCGCTCACTCACTGTTCATTAAGGTAACCGATCACCTTACCTCAGGCTTCAGGCAAGAGCTATTTGCTATCATTCAGCCAAGCATTTTAAAACCACTGTCATCACTTCATATTCAAGCATATTTCACTTTAAGCCTGGCAGTAAAATTACTTTTCATTTAAATTCATTATAGTCTATTCATTTGGCTTATTATGAAATGTTTTAATATGTTGTCCATGGTATCCTCAAGAGCCTTCTCCAACACAGTTGTAGGCGTCTATCCTCCTTCGATCAGTTTTTTTCACAGTCCAGCTTTCACATCCATATATTGATATTGGAAATACAATCGTCTGGACTAGTCTACATTTGGTTGTTAGATTGATGTCTTTACTCTTCCAGATTTGTTGCATGCTTAGCATTGCATTACGTCCTAGTGATATTTGACGCTTTATTTCAGGTGTACAGTCGCCAATTTAGTCAATCATAGATCCCAAAAAGCAGAACTCCTTAACGCATTCAATTTCCTCTCCATTGATAGTTACATTAATTTTTCCAGGTCTAGCTGTAGACATGATTTTAGTCTTTTTGATGTTCAGGTGGAGTCCCATCTTTTCACTTTCCCTTTGAATTGTTATTATAAGGTGTTTCAGATCATCCTCGGTTTCTGCTAATAAAGTTGTATCATCAGCATAACAAAGATTGTTGATATTTCTGCCTCCAATCTTCACACCTATGTCAGAATCTTCCAGACACGAATTCCTCATGATCACTTCAGCATAAATATTAAAAAGAAAGGGGGAGAGAATACACCCCCATCACACCCCTTTCAATTCTAAACCATTCTGTGTTGCCATACTGCGTTCGAACAACGGCTTCTTGATCTGTGTAAAGCGATCTTATCAACTGGGTCAGATGAGGTGATATTCCCAATTTTTGAAATACCTTCCATAGCTTATCATGTTCAACACAATCAAAGACCTTACTGTAGTCAATGAAACACATATAGATATCTTTTTGAAATTCATTGCATTTTCCAATGATCCATCGCAAATTTGCTATGTGGTCACGTGTGCCACGACCTCGGCGGAAACCAGCCTGCAAATCAGGTAGTTCTGTCTCTATGATTGGGAGTAGGCGTTGTAGAATGATTTTTAAAAGGATTTTGCTTATTTGAGGGATCAAGGCTATTGAGCGGTAGTTGCTACAATTCCTTGCATCACCTTTCTTTGATATTGGTATAAAAACTGACCTTTTCCAATCTTTTGGCCACTTTCTGGTTTCCCAGACCTTTTGGCAGATTACTTTAATGGCTGCAGGTGGAATTGACCTATCGGTAAGCCCCTCCCCTCGAACACAGATGAGCCAATGGCAGTTGAGTATCAGTTGCACGGGGACTCGGACATCTTTAGGTTTCAGCACCATAGAGAAACATTGGAAGATCCGAAGCTTGCATCAGTTTGATGGTGTTTATGCTACAAAAATGGAAAAACGATGTGCCTGGGGTACTTGTAACATTGAGTTCCAGGTATCCTGAAAGGATGGGCAATGGAACTTATTTTATTCCATTCCTTGAACCCAAACAAAACAGAGCAAAATGTCCGTAAGCATTCAACCCTAATCCCAATGAAGACAAAAACGTTCATTTTCTGGTTGTCATACTCTCATTAAGTTACAATTTTCATCTGCTCAAGCAGGGCATTAATGTCATCTTGTGTTTCAGCAAGGTATCTCTGGCTAAAACTAGCTAACGTTGAAGTTAGTGAGTGCTCAAGCAGAGCATTAATGTCATCTTGTGCTTCAGCAAGGTATCTCTGGCTAAAACTAGCTAACGTTGAAGTTAGTGAGTCAATGCTACCGTACAAACCTAAAGAGCTAACTGTTCTCACGTCGTGTACAGTGTAGGTCAAAAACACATAAACTAAGGTCTACATTTCAGTGCCTCTCCATATTAAACTGGTTACATGTAAATTTAACACTAGAACCGCCAAAGGTCGCTGTATACCTAAAAGCGCCAGCGGGTAAATTTTACCCACGCACATGGCAACTGTATTTATATGGCTAAAGAACATATTATTTCACTGTATTATGCTACTGTCTTCACAAAGAAGTGTCTAGAGTCATGAAATGATTATGTCTAGTCATCAACTATATTTGTATCCTGTTGTTTTATGTTCAAGACTTTTTAATGCAGGCTACAATCCATAATGGTCAGTAGCCTAAGCTAAAAAAAAAAAAGTCTGCACTGACAACGGAAATTAGAAGGTAGTAGCCTAAATATTTGGGTGGTTTAATATTATAATACAATGTCATTAATCAATATAGTAATATAACCCATGCTATTTAAATGACTAAAATAGCCTATAGACAATAATGAGCAATAATAATTCACCACACTGCATAGGATGATGCGATGAAAAATTCAAGCGCACAGCTTCACCTAAATATTTATTAATTTGTTTAGTTATATCATTTATGATTTGAATAAGAGAACGACACCATTAAACTTTGGGTAATCAAAAAAATGGTTTTATTCATTACATCATATAGATCGGGGGGTTTTATCTTCAGGAAACGGCCAGACTAGAATAGCAACACAGTAGCGAACAATAAACGATATGGCAA
>NW_015539872.1:425471-431533 GCF_001515605.1 Sinocyclocheilus anshuiensis
GCATTAATGTCATCTTGTGCTTCAGCAAGGTATCTCTGGCTAAAACTAGCTAACGTTGAAGTTAGTGAGTCAATGCTACCGTACAAACCTAAAGAGCTAACTGTTCTCACGTCGTGTACAGTGTAGGTCAAAAACACATAAACTAAGGTCTACATTTCAGTGCCTCTCCATATTAAACTGGTTAGATGAAAATTTATTTAAAGGGATAGTTCACCCAAATATGAAAATGTGATGTTTATCTGCTTACCCCCAGGGCATCCAAGATGTAGGTGACTTTGTTTCTTCAGTAGAAAAATTCCACAATATTACTGTTTTTACTGTATTTTTTGATCATAAATGCAGCCTTGCTAGGCAAAAAGAAACTTAAAAAAAAAAAAAAAAAGTCTGCACTGACAGTGACAATTAGAAGGTAGTAGCCTAAATATTTGGGTGGTTTAATATTATAATACAATGTCATTAATCAATATATTAAGATAACCCATGCTATGAATGACTAAAACAGCCTATAGACAATAATGAGCAATAATAATTCACCACACTGCATAGGATGATGCGATGAAAAATTCAAGTGCACAGCTTCACCTAAATATTTATTAATTTGTTTAGTTATATCATTTATGATTTGAATAAGAGAACGACACCATTAAACTTTGGGTAATCAAAAAAATGGTTTTATTCATTACATCATATAGATCGGGGGGTTTTATCTTCAGGAAACGGCCAGACTAGAATAGCAACACAGTAGCGAACAATAAACGATATGGCAAGACAAAAATTAAATAATATGTTAAAACATAAGCGGCAAGAAAATGACAGCGTGAAAATACATGCATTATATAGCATGTAAATTTGACCCGCTGGCACTTATAGGTATAAATGCCCCGTTTTTTGATCTGGTTGTATCTAAATAATTTTTAACAACAGTGAATGGTAAATTACATAATTTTAGTAAAAGTCAATGACTGGGAGACTTGAATGTTTTATTTTAAATCTGATACGTACATCTGAAAAACAGCCACGGGTAGAATTTACCCCGTGGCGGTTCTAGTGTTAATCATACCCTGTGATACATGAACAGTGTTGATCCTGCATGTTGTCATCTGCGATTGTGACGACCGTAACACGAGGCTTCTCCCGCATGCATTGTGATCTGATCAGCTGTCATTGCAAGACAGTGAGCAGCTCCATTTGTTTGTCCGAGGGAGCAACAGTAACTAAGGGGGCGGGGCTTACCGATAGGTCAACTGGCCTCAGCAATTCCGCTTGGATACAGTCAAACCCAGGGTCCTTGTTTGATAATTGCTGCATCGCACATATAATTTCTTCATTCAAAATAGCAGGTTCTATTTCCACTGGGTCACAGTTGGGTTGTTCTTCAACACTCCAACACAACACTTAACATTATAACTTACTAGAAGCATTCCACCCCCCACCCCACCCACCCCTTTTTGATATAATTTATTTTGTTATGTTTGATAGACAGCTCTGTAATAGGTAGGCTGTGCCATTTTTTCAGGGGACATGAACTGTTGTTCATGATGCAGGGAATGCCATCACATCTGAATAATTTTCTAGCTCATGAGGTGTTAAAAGTGATTAATATCCTGAGATTACTGAATAAATGCTCCAGTGCAATCACAGAAATTGAGCGAATGTGAGACACATCTTAGCACATTCAAACGTCAGTTGCCATGGTGAACTGTGAGCTTCTGCAATGGTTGCCCCAATGGAATAATCAATACCAGTGGCATCACAGAATGACTTTAGGCTTAATAGATTAATGGAATTAATCAAGCTTAATGACAAATTAAGTATTCTAATTAATCAAGACAATTGCAGTGCTGCAGAAGCAAGAATAGCCTCACAAACTGCAGTAACGTCAGAGACGTTTTGACCAAAAGGAGCACATCTCAAGGATCTGCCAGTGATGTGCTCAGTCAAACAGCATCAAAATCATCAGGTTATCAGTGTCTCAGTTGCTTTTAGGTGCACGTTTCGATTGGGAGTCATTTATTTGTATGTCCATTGATTTTAGTGAAAACAAAGCTGCTGTTACTCATAGCCTTTTATTGGGAACTTTTTTAATGATCTTGGTTCTTTTAGTCTGTTAAATGGTTTGGTCTCTGTATGCTGACATGTTCAGTCAAGCAGACATTTTACATGCCTGCAAGCACACGTCAATATTGACTAAGACTCCAAGTGAAAAATTTATTTGCCGACATTCATTAGACTGGCTTAGGAACTTAATGCAAATAAAGTCTTATATTGCCGGGCAGTTTGTTTTAGCGAATTAAAATACAGGTGGGAGTCACAAACAACATTATCTTTTACATCTGTCGCAAAGTTTCCCTCCATTAACCAATCAAAAAAACTAATTATGCTGCTTTTCCAGGGACTTCTAAGGTCAAACAAACCACTCACATTAAAATGCATATAAATCCCATTGACAGGTTTTGGAGCTGTTTAAATGAACCAATTACTTCCCAGCCTTTTCAAATACACTGAAAGTCAGCTCTTTTTCCTCTGTTTGGAGATACTCCACAGCAAAAAGGCCTCTTGAAGTTTCTGTTGATTGCTTTCAAACATGCTGAGTCGACCAAGAGACAGCGAGGAGACGCCCATCCTCCTTCTCCTACATCTGTCTAGCCTATCTGGGTCTATGGCTTTTCTCCCATCGAATTTTGAAAAATTGCCTTTTCAACTTCTTCCTCTCCCTCATCTTTGTGTGTAATGAATCGATTTAGTGTCCTCATTTGTGGTTTCCTGTGTCTTCGCCACTACTCAAACAGAGATGTGACCTCAGTCCCACAGAGAGAATTTTTAGACTTCATCAGGCAGCCATGAAAGACCACTTACATTCATTATGGATCTTAAGTCTTAAGTCTTAAGTCTTAAGTAAGAATTTATTGGAACTTTTATCTAAGTCAGCATTTCTCCAACCGGGGTCCATCTCAAATAGCCAGGGGGTCAGTGGAAAATTTCTGAATTGAGAACAAAAGTCTTTCTGTAAAGCCTTGACAAGCAATATGATAGAGCGCAACCGAGATGGTTCGCTTTTCCAGCAGCCTGGGTTCTGGAAGGATTTTTTCCATTCATTTTCTCCATATAGACATTTCAAAACATTTTTCAGTAAGTCTTGAACCAACCCATGGCTCTAAATGAATCACATTACAACATCTGATTTTAAGCACAGACAAATTTGAACAGAATTTGGAAAGGATAATGGTACAAGATTGGTCTGCGTATGGTTGACCATTAATATAATCAAATCCACAATGATGATACAATATAAAACTATTGATTAAAGCTTATTCATGTGTTTAGTTATTTAGTCATGGTAGCCCAGCTATCAGTCTCTCAGGTTTAGATTTAGGGGCCTCTATTTAAAAGCATTTATAACCTTCAATGGCTGTTATCTCTGTCTCAAGCTCTTCTTATTATTAAGACCACATTTATCATTTCCCTCTAGGGGTCTTTCTTTTCAATAGAAAGACTTCATACTAACATAGATGTAAAAGAAAAAAGCATGTCTTCATATGTTAGTTATAGCTTGAAAGTGTCATTTCACAGACATATTGCAAAATAATTTATTTAATTTTAAATCAAGTAGGAATATGTTAACGTCATGTAAGTTTTGTTAGAGGTCACATATGTCTTTTGAATTGTTCCCTTTGTACTGCAGCCTCACAAGAATTTGACTTTGTATTTCATTTGGCCTGAGGTCATTTTAGATTAATTCTTACATGCTAATTTCATCAGATGATTACAATATAGGAGACATGGTTAGATACTGTACCGTTCAAAAGTTAGGGGTCAATAAGATTTTTTGTTATCATATAAATTAATACTATTAAAATATTTAAATTGATCAAAAGACTTTTACATTATTATAAAAAAAAAATATTTCAAATAAATGTTGTTCTTTTAAACGTTCTATTTATCAAAGAATCCAGGAAAAAAATTTATTCACTGTCAACAAGAAACATTAAGAAGCTGTTTTCAACATTGGTAATAATAAGACATATTTCTTGAGCAGCAAATCAGCATGTTATGTTTTCTGAAGGATTATGTGACACTGAAGACTGGAGTAAAGACTGCTGAAAATTCACCTTTGCTATCACAGGAATAAGTGACTTTAAAATATTTAAATGGAAAACAGTTATTTTAAGTTGTAATAATACAGCGGGTAAAATAAGTATTGAACACGTATAAATATATAAAATATACTTATAAAGGTGCTGTTGACATTGACAATTTTCACCAGATGTCGGTAACAACCCAAGTAATCCATACATACAAAGAAAACAAAACAAATAAGTTGAGAAATTAAGTTATGTGCTAGAATGCTAGAATGCCCAGCCAATCACCTGACTTGAATCCAATAGAAAATAAGAACTAAAGATCAGAGTTCATAGAAGAGGCCCACAGAACCTTCAAGATTTGAAGACTCTGTGGAAGAATGGGCCAAAATCACACCTGAGCAATGCATGCGACTATCCATACAGGAGGTGTCTTGAAGCTGTCATTACCAACAAAGGCTTTTGTACGAAGTATTAAATACATTTCAGTAGTTCAATACTTTTTCCCTGTGTCATTCAATTTTATTACGCATAACTTAATTTCTTAACTTATTTGTTTTGTTTTCTTTGTATGTATGGATTACTTGGGTTGTTATCAACATCTGGTGACAATTTCATGTCAACAGTATCTTTAGAAATACATTTAGTGAGAAAAATGGTGACGCATTCAATACTTATTCATCCGCTGTATGTCACAATGTTACCATTTTACTATCAAATAAATGCAGCCTTTGTGAGCATAAGAGACTTCTCTCTAAAACATAAAACATCTTTAGGACAAACTTTAGGACAGTAGTATACATATCAATGTGAGCAGAGGAAATAAAGTATGCTCATTTATGCTGTGGTGTCTGTGGTTAACTATTTTTCTGACATTTGTAGTCATCTGCACTTCTGTCATTTTAAAGAGCTGATTCAAATGTTTGGATCACAATGGAAGTGTGATGCTGTTCAGTCAAAGTATAACAAATCGCGTTAGTCTGCTGCATCCTTTACAACCACGCACTCTAAACCGGCATGTTAGGAGGGAAATTTCACTGTGCAAATTGTGCACAGCACACATTTTGTTAGCAACGATACCTGATTTACATAATTAATTTAGGAAATTGGGTGCCAAAACAGCACAGTCTGAATGTGCAAATAAACACAGTAATCAGCAGGCATAATTTATTCTTAGTTAATTCCCTCCTTAATCTCTTAATCAGGGAATTTAGTGTACCTCCACCTTGTTTGAGAATTACAAACCTTTCAGCTTTCCCATTTCCTTCCTGGCAACTGACCAACCTGTTGGATTGTTCTGTGCACTGGCTGGTCTCCCCTGTTTCTGCCGCAGGCAGTGTTTTAGTATCAGATACAAAGTCACTGCATTCTAAGTGCTCAAGTTTTATACTCTGCTTGATATTTGCTGCCCGTGAGGTTATGAGAGTGCAGGACGTAAATATTAACCCAAAAACTCACTTTCCTGGATTTGTTAGAATCTTTATTCAGAAACTAGAAACTTTTTTCATGGGTATATTATGATGGACTGAATTTTATAATTGCTTGTGTAGACACTTTGACACAATTTTTTCATTTGTTCTAAATGTTAATTGCACTACTGCGATATTAACTTTTTAGACTGATCAGACGGATTCTCAAACACGTTGCTCTGAAATGCAGAAACAAGCTTCACAGTGGCAGAGATGAGATTGAGATTAGAATCGTCTCGGTTACATATGGTAACCCTCGTTCCCTGAAGGAGGGAACGGAGACGTCACGTCGGATGACCGACGAATTGGGATCTCGCTTAGAGAGACCAATCTACTTCGAGTGTAAACTAAACGAGCCAATGCACATTGGCATGCGATTATTGCATCCAGCTGCTGCTGATCACAGCGTGAGTATAAGTAGGCAGCAGATGCAGTGCATATTCAGGTTTTCGCTGAGGAGCCGAGCCGGTGACCCGGCCGCTCAGCGGTGGTACAGGAGCTGTGGCGACGGGAC
>NW_015539872.1:431859-433608 GCF_001515605.1 Sinocyclocheilus anshuiensis
CGTCGAGAGTGACCGACTGAAAGGGAACTCTCTCCCTTTTGGAAGATGCTTGAAGATGAGTTAGTGAAATCTTCTGAAGCAAACAGTGAATATGTTTGGTTCCAGTTGGCAGAGGCTTATTAGTTAATTATGCACATTAGCAGGCTAACCGCATAACACAGAGAGCCTGCCAGAGTGCACTTGGCTCTTTTTTAGAATTTCCTTATTACAGAATCACTGCAGCAGTGCAAGCATATGTTACATTTTATGCTGACCCTGCTAATGCAGTAACAGTTACTACAAAAACCACAGAAGAAACCACATGCAAGAACCATGTTAGCTCTTTTTTTTTATTATTTAAAAGACTTAGACACGAACCTGTTAATTTATTCATTTTCTTGCAAATTAAAAGTATTAGATTTACCTCTACTTTATAGTAGACATGTTAGAAATAATTAAGGCTGTCAAAGTTAATTGCATGTGTCATTGCATGCAATTAATTGTGTATTCAGTTGCTGCATTTATGCATACTGAAACTGTTTCATTCTATTCTGTCTGATTTCTAGTTTATCAGTATGTATGTACAAATTCTCATAGCAAAGACCCAGTTTATTAGTAAATGATGGATAAAGGGCTGTTTATTGGCTTATATATTTAGAATGTTAATATTAGTTTATCAAATTCAGATCGGATGTTTAAACAACAAAAAGGCCAGCGACAGTGTGAAAGAAGCATGGCTTATTTTTATTCAAACCTTAAAACTATTGTGCACTGCCACTCACAGATGTATTTTGAACTAATTAGTTTAAGTGAAGTATGTCCAAGTGAGGAATATAATTTAATTTTACGACAGTTTCACACTGGACGCGCAAGCAGAGCAGAGGCAGCGCAGAAGGAGCTGAACCGCGGCTTGTGTACTGCAAATACAGACGAGTATCGTTCATTCGGTCACGTTTTTAAGGTGTTCTCCGACAACTGTCTGTCATGTGCTTTGGTTTATGATATGGGTAGCATACTCTACTGTGACGCGGCCGTGTTCTCCTCTGTCCCACATACGTGCATATAACATGATGTATAGTTTACATGATAAAAAAGTAATCTTAAAGTTAATAAATGCCTCTAGTTTTAATAATTTAAACAGGCCATTGAAGTTTGGG
This sequence comes from Sinocyclocheilus anshuiensis, assembly GCF_001515605.1. Classification (NCBI taxonomy): domain Eukaryota; kingdom Metazoa; phylum Chordata; class Actinopteri; order Cypriniformes; family Cyprinidae; genus Sinocyclocheilus; species Sinocyclocheilus anshuiensis. The sequence continues at coordinate 432,996 of NW_015539872.1, forward strand.
CAATAACTCCTGGCAGTGATGTGTTTTCGTGTAGTTGATTTTGTGCTAACTTGATCTAATATTTGATGTTTTTTTAAATGTTGTAGAAATGTTGTAGCAAATAAAAATTATTGAATATATTTTGAGAAAAAGCTCTTCTTAATGATTCCCAGGTGTCTTTAAGATAATTGAAGCAACAGTTTTTCAATAACTTTTGCAATAATGTAAAAGTATGGTATTTGAGGTAAAAAGCTCCCCTGATGTTAGGTCTAAAGGCACAATAATTAACATGATAATTAATAGATGGCTGACTTTTCCATTTGTTGACATGACATGGTTGTCAGATGGTAAATATCATTATGTTGGGTGTCAATCTTAGAGATAATCACCATGTTTATAATTAAACCATCATATTTAAAAACATAATAATAATCATATAATAAAACATCATTTGTTGTTACTACTGTAAATCTATATACAATTATTTTGGTATTTCCTTCAGTGCTTTCAGAATCTTTACTTTTTAAAATGATTTTGTTTTTAATAGAAGAAATGACAAACAAGAACTACTCTACACTGCTCAAAACTCACGTTTGAATCGTCAGTGGCAAATCATTTAAATTAAAATGCACTT
>NW_015539872.1:433765-446725 GCF_001515605.1 Sinocyclocheilus anshuiensis
TGGCGGCTGGAGGCTAGTGAGCGGAGGCCGGCGGCTAGAGTGAGCGGCGGCCGGGGGGCTTGAGTGAGTGGAGGCCGGGGGCTAGAGTGAGCGGAGGCCGGCTTCGACGAAGGAGCAGCCGGTGGGCTTGCGGCAACCACATGTGACAACCCCGGGCTGGACTCCACTTCGTCCACAGTGAAAGCCGATCCAGCGATCCACAGCGCGAAGTTGATGTATTTCCTCAGCGACCAGCACAGATCAGCTCCAGGCATGACGAAGCAGATATCGTTCTCTTTTGGAAGGCCAAACAAAGTAGTTTCGCTTTCATAACGAAACACAGCGTCTTCACGACATGGTGATAGCAACAATACTACAGCGAGAATATAAGTTACGCCTTCTTTCTTTGCGTGAACATTGGGGCGGCGTTATGCAAATCTTCCCACATCGTGACGTAGACGTGGGGGCGTGTTAGAACGAGCCGTTTTAGGTTGGCGTGGTTGACTCTTAACTTTTATAAAGAATATCTCTTTGAATTTGAGACTTTAGTCTTTGCAACTTTACAGATCTTCTTTATGCACCAAGAGCTTGTAACACTTAAAAGAGAAAGGAAAAATTGAAATCACATCATATGACCCATTTAACATATTTTAATGACAGTATATTTACAAAAAATAATTATTTTATTTATCAAAATAAGCAGAAAAACTTTGCTAAAATGGTTGTTTTGAACAAGTATTAACTTAGACATTATTTTAAAAAAAATTAGCTAAAGTATTTGTATCAATACTGTGTTGCCTTTTGCCCCATGCTTTTTACCCCGTGTAGGTAAAAGGCCCCACTTGCTACCTCATACATTTATAAGATTTTTAAACAAAAACCACTTGTATGATTTAGTCTATTTTCACACAAAATCTGTTGCTCCATAAATGTTTAATACAAACTATATTTTTTCTGCAATCATACATTATGTGCATAGTGAAAAGCACATTTTTTTCTTAAGGTATGCCTTTAGCCCTGTTGTACCCTATTTTTTTTTTTTTTTTCATATGGTGATTGTGAAACGCGAAACTTTTCACTTACATGATTTTATGGTGAAATGTGTTATTTTTCATTTTAATCAGGTCAATTTTGATCAAGAAAAATGCACAATGGCTTTAATTGAATTTTTTCTGCAATCATACATTATGTGCGTAGTGAAAAGCACATTTTTTTCTTAAGGTATGCCTTTAGCCCTGTTGTACCCTATTTTTTATTTTTTTTTCATATGGTGATTGTGAAACGCGAAACTTTTCACTTACATGATTTTATGGTGAAATGTGTTATTTTTCATTTTAATCAGGTCAATTTTGATCAAGAAAAATGCACAATGGCTTTAATTGAGCGTAAGCGGCGCAGCAAAAATAGACTCGGCGCCTAAACGATCGCGGCACTGCCGCTTCTGCTCTGCTCCTGCTACGCACTGCCGTGCCGCCTCTGCGTGCGGTGTGCGGTGCGGTGCCGAAAAAAATATGTGCTGCTTAAGCTCTGCTTACGCATACGGTGTGAAACCGGCGTTAGTTGTTGGCACATATGTATTTTAAATGCTTACAACATTTCGGTTTGACATTTAATTTAACTAAAATAACTATGTCAGATCTGGCAGAGGACCTTGTTTAATCTGGTGTGGCATATAGTTAACGGTTTGCTGAAAATGGCTCATAATTATTTAATTACAGTGCAGTGTTTTACTGCCTTTTTTGGCACTAACATGATGTTTACCAATAACATTTCAAACAGTGTTCACATTTGGATCATTTGTAGTGGTTCATACATTACATTAAATTTTGGTGGAAGATGTAAATAATGTTTGCATAAGAACTATGATGATTGCTTTGTTTAACTGTGAATATGCAGTATTATTTTGTGGTCTATTTTGCTAATCATGTCAGAGTTGCTTTACATCACATGAAATATACCCTTCAAACTGTTCAGCCACCGATGCAAAAGGTGGCACAGATCACCTCCTGAAGACCTGTTTCTCACTCCATGTAATCTCAGCCCAAGTATCTCATAAATAAAGCTATTTGCAGGTTCTGACACTCTTTTTAATCAGATAGTCATGTGTTTTGTCAGTTAATTATCTCCTGTGCCTTGATAAATATTAAGTGACGTGACGTGGAGTGACATGTGGCCAAGTATGGTAACCCATACTAGGAATTAGTGCTCTGCATTTATCCCATCCTAAGTGCACACACACCGTGAACACACACCCGGAGCAGTGGGCAGCCATTTATGCTGCGGCGCCCGGGGAGCAGTCGGGGGTCCGGTGCCTTGCTCAAGGGCACCTCAGTCGTGGTATTGAAGGTGGTTACCAGTCCGACTCTCTAACCATTAGGCCACGACTTCCCCATGTATGCATATGCATGTTGTTCTACATTCAGTTAAGAGCATCTCCAGCCAGCTACTATAGGAGAACTTCTAAAGATGCCATGTTCTTTGATTAACAAGTGCTCTGGCTGAATAAGGTTCTCATTACAAAGCAGCAGTGAAACAACAGTGGACTTGCTATTTAATAAATCTCCCAGTGCATAAATCGCATAAATTCCAGTCGCCCTTTGCATAAATCACTGTAGATGTCATTAAAGCAAACCTTTTTTTGTAGGATAAGACCACTTATCTTGGTGAGATGCCTGTAAGGGCCTTAATTTACTGATCTTTAATGAGCAAATGGCAAATCATTCACAGCCATCTTATAATCATTCATTGTATACAGTGTCATTATGAGTAGGGCAGCAAAAAAAATAAAATCTCAAAAATTGGATTTAAGTGACAGTTAGTTCACCTCAGCATAACTTTTGATAATTCTCAGTAACACTCTCTTGCATTCAGGTTTTTGTTGTGTGTTACACTGTAGGCAATATTACAGTTGTCTTGGATGAAACCGAAACTTCCTGACGGAGTGTTTACAATGCGTTGAATTTAGCACAGCAGAGCGGGCATTTTCAATGAATACCTGTGGAAGCCAAGCTTCAACCTCGCATGGTGAATTGTGATCGGAGTAAGCACGGAAGGCAGCCAAGAGCATCCAAAAGTTGAGAAATGCCCAAATTTATGCAAATGTAAAGTGAAAAATGCTAGTTGGCAGCCAATCGCTGTGAGAAGCAGGTAGTGAGGAGTTTTATTGAAATATTGTTTTTTTTTAAACACACACACACACACACACACACACACACACATATATATATATATATATATACAGTGCCCTCCATAAGTATTGGAACAGTAAAGACAAAATTGCTCTGTTTGCTGTGGAGTCAAGAAATCTGTAAATATGATTAAAAGATGAATATGAGACAAAACTACACAATGTCACATTTTATTATTGGGTGTTTCAACACATATATGTTTTACCAACTAAGAAGATCAGAACTTTTAGAGTTTCATCCCCCTATCTGATGTAAGCATGAGTATTGGAACAGTTGCCTCACAGGTCTTTCTAAGTGATCGGTTGTGTCCTGTTGCATTAATTCTTCAGATATTAAAAGCAGTAAAAGCATCAGATATCTGTGTCATATCAGTTATACCCATTGCTTCTGCATTCTGAGTCTTGCATTCGATGACGGCACACACAAACCAGGATGAAGACAAGGGAGCTGACTTTGAGAGAAAAGCAAGCAATTTGGATGCTAAAAGAAAAGAGGAAGTCAATTAAAAACAAAGGGTATAGAAAAATCAAGAGTTTGGAAACCACTGGCGACATCAGCAACAAACAACGACCAGATCGGCTGAGAAAAACAGCAGTAGTTGATGATAGACAAATCATAAAAGCTGTGAAAAATAACCCTAAAATATGTGTCTGTGAAATCACCAACAACCTCCAGAAAGCTGGGGTGATGCTCTGACAATCTACAGTACTGTCTGCAGGAGACTTTGACACAGAATTACAGAGGCTACACCAAGATGCAAACCTCTGACCAGCACCAAAACTAGAAAGGCAAGATTAGAGTTTGAAAAAGCCAGTATAGTTTTGGAACAGAGTTTTATGGACAGATGAGACAAAGAGTAACCTTTATCTAAGTGATGGCAAAGCAAAAGTGTTGAGAAAAAAGGGAACTGCAAATGATCCTGAGCATACAGCCTCATCTGTAAAGTATGGTGGATGTGGTGTCATGGCATGGGCATACATGGCTGTCTCTGGAGCAGGCCCTCTCAATTGTAATGATGACTTAAAGTATAATGACAGTAGCAGAATGAATTTGGAAGGGTACAAAACCACCTTGGCTACCAATATTCAAGAAAATGCCACCAGAATCATCAGAAAGCGCTTCATATTGCATCAGGACAATGACCCAAAACACCCTGCCAGTTCAGTCAAGAAGTTTATCAGGGCAAAGAAATGGAAAGTCTTAGACTGTCCAAATCAATCTCCAGATTTAAATCTGATTGAACATGAATTTCACCAGCTGAAGAGGAGACTAAAGGCAGAAACTCCATTAAAGTCTGGGGAAAAGCATTTAAAAGGATAAGACCAAGAGTCTGGTGATGTCTATAGGTCGCAGACTCCCTGCTCTGATTGCGCGCAAGAGATCTGCAGCAAAATAATAGTTTTTAATCTTTTACATCTGCCTTAAGTTCAACTGGTCCAATACTTATGCTCACATCAGGTAGTGGGATGAACTCTAAAAGTGCTGTCCTTTTTTATTTGGTAAAACATGTATGTGTTGAAACAGCTAATAATAAAATGTGACATTCTGTAATTTTATCTCATATTCATCTTTTAAACTTATTTGCAAATGTCTTGACTCCACAGCAAGCAGAGCAATTTTGTATTTACTGTTCCAATACTTATGGAGGGCACTGTATAATTGTACTTTTTATGAATTGCATATGCAATTCATGCATATGCTGGTGTTTATTGCTAAGGCGTTAAGTAAATTGCCAGCTTATATCTGTTTTATCAAATTATACTCATACATGTGTGAAACACTCTCACTACAGACTCACCCCAAAACCAAGGTGTTGTAGCGCAGTCAGTGGCACTGAGCAGAATTTCGACGCTGCAGTGTAAATACATCATAAGCCAAAATGTGCCCATAAATGGCAAACTGTTTTACTGACACCACATAGATGTGAGGCCAATCTAAAGAGACTAGTGATCTGTCTACGCTTGAATAAATTGCTCAAGTGGAGGAGCCTGGGCGTGGGACAGTAATTAGGAGTAATGCAAGATTGATTTGTACTCAGCGGCAATGCCTTGATTAATGTCAGGCTCTCTGCAAACAGAAACATGTGTTTGTGTTAATAAGAAGGTCTGGTATAATTGCTCTGTGTTTGGAGGGCTGTTTTTTTATGTAACCTGGTGGATGCTTCTGCAGATGAAAATGGGTTCCCTTAGTCAACAACACCGGGTGCATCTTGTCATGTCCACAGCTCAAAGCCGCTACTTTTGTGTTGATTAAATTTCTGCTCTGTCACAGTTGTTTATTATGTACACACTTCAAAATGGAATGTGTCAACGCCCAAGACAACATATCTGATAAAACTGCTGCCTTGGAAAAATGAGGGAATCGACATGACAGAAGTTGAGAGGAATTGTAATTGTCTCCTAGAGCAGTAATGATGACTAGCTAAATAAAGGCTGGGGCTACTGCTGTTTTGATTAAATGTCACACATGAAAAATGAAGCTCAACAAGTGGCCGTCAGTGCTCATGGAAAGAAGGATCTACAATATGCCCTGGGATTTACCATTCATGGGATCAAAACAGTCCACAAATATATTCTGGCACACCAAAATGTCTGAAATATGTTGGTAAGTGGCATACTTGTAGTGTAGCCGCTTTTTTACAAACCATTTTTTCTCCCTCAAGCTATTAAATTCATAAGTATGGCTGGTTGACATGCATTGCTTCATGCTGAATGGAATAGCTTTTTAATGTTATTTGTTTTATTACCCAGCCTTGTAAAGGAATAAATAGAAACACTACCTGAAGCCATGTTGTCTCACTGAACTAATTGTGAGTTGGAAACAAAGTCTTCAGGATTCCAATACAATTATTGAACAGGCACAAAAAAAAGGATTTTCATGATTCTTGGTTCCAATCCAGCACGTAAATGAAATGGAACAGCTCCCTCAATGAGTTGAATCCCATTTGAGCTTTGGGGAAATAAGCCTTTATTTCACAATAAAAAGCAATATACATCTACACATTTCCTTTAGTTTTTAGTTATGTAATCTACATGCATAAATTATATACTTAGTCATGGTTGATTCTAAATGGTCAGTCACAACGTTCTGTGACCAAATATTTGTGTATAATTGGTCATTATCACAAAGTTTATAATTTCTGTGGCACTAGAATTCCAAATGCAATTGCAAATAAATAAAAATAAAAATAAATTTTAAAATATAAAATATAAAATATAAAATGTTCTAAATTGGTGCCCATTCTGCCAATGCTGAGATAAATAGACAGTCGCTAGCAATAAGTTTTTTTTATTTCAGATCATTCCGACACTACAGAGCCACATTGAACACTCTTTGCAGAAGTCAAACTACAGATGCATTACTTGTGGTGTTCTTTGCACATTAAACTGCGCTAGGAAAAAAGTATTCTGCCATTAAATATTGTTCTCATCACCTCTAACACATTACTGTTTTCCTGTCAAGTTGTTTGCTGAAAGAATGAGAATGCAACAGATGTCTGTGTTCACGTGCCATGTAAAGGTACTTTCTTTTTTTATGTGATGTGTGCAGGTGTGAGGAGGTGAAGGGCAGGAACATTTTCAGATGCATCGAGGGCTTTTTGTAGGCAGATGGTGCTGATGTGCTCACCAGGGAAGCAGCTAGAGCAGGGGAGTGGTGGGCAAGCACAGGGTCCTGGATGAAATAAAAGAACACTGGGTCTCATTCACTAATAACTGCATAGATTATTTATATGCACAGGACAACTTCTCACTAAACAATAAAATAATTTATGAAAATATGAATTTGTTCATAACCTCATTCAAATATTAATTAATTTGGAGTATTCTAAATGAGTTACCAACATGCCCATAGTTAGTCATTTGCACAAAACACACCCAAAGCATCTTCATATAAGGGCTTTCCACACTCATTGTCAGCCAGCATATATATATATATATATATATATATTAGGGGTGACCCCGAATAGTCGAAGATTCGATAGGAGGAGCCTGATTCGACTACCAATCTCACAGTCTAATATTCGCGGGGTGTTATGATCATGCCATTTTGGCTATTTGGGGGTGCTCAAATGTCTGATTTCACATAGAACCTGCTGCTTCTTTCTACTGGTCATCTTAAGCGCGCACAGCTCAAAACAGAAATGCAGAACATTAATAACTACTGTCATATACATAACGTTATAATGAGAGCACTATTGTAAAAATGTTGTGAATTCTTAGGGTTTCGCTGACGTTTAATGTTAACTGTTAACTGTTAATCAAAACATAAAACATTATTTACCCCATTTGTATCTGCGAGGCATCCGTTACACATTTTTCCCTGTGTGTTAACGTAATTATGACTGTCGAATATCTGACTTGACTCTTGGTAATGTATTTTGCCCCCAAAACATATGTGACCATGGACCACAAAACCATTCATAAGGGTCAATTTTTTTTAATTGAGGTTTATATATCATCTGAAAGCTGAATAAATGATCTTTCCATAGATATATGGTTTGTTAGGATAGGACAGTATTTGGCCGAGATACAACTATTTGAAAATCTGGAATCTGAGGGTGCAAAAAATCAAAATATTGAGAAAATCGCCTTTAAAGTTGTCCAAATGAAGTTCTTAGCAATGCATATTACTAATCAAAAATTAAGTTTTGATATATTTACAGTAGGAAATTTACAAAATATCTTCATGGAACATTTTATAGTATGTTTTAGTACAAACATTTTGATAATCATGTTCATGTTTGTGATAATGTTTGTACGTAGATTTCACATACATATTTGTGCATGGTTAGTGAATGAGACCCATTATTCTTTATTCCAAGACATTGAGTGGCTTTTGTCATCATTCCTCAATTTTCTGGGTTTCACGTGTTTCATTATCTGTTCTTTGCTCGATTTCCATGCCATTGAAGCACTGGAGCAATGCTGATCAGTGTTTAAAAGTGTCACTTTCACATTTATCTCGAGTCTTGGTTTGAACTAAACCTGCTGAATTGTAGCATTGAAGAAAATCTGTCGGCAAGCTTCAGTTTAGCTTGTTTTCAACATTTGTAATATGTTGTGTTTTGTTTTTTCTTTCAGAGTTGTTTTCGACAAACATCAAGTATGTGGGAGGTTGTTTATGTGCTTTGGGGACTTTCTCCCCTCTCTCCTCCAGAACTGAAAGTCATGTAAATGTTAACTCGGTGTTTGCAAATGATCTCAAAATTAACTAATCTAATTTAAGAGTGCTTCTAATCCAAAGCACAGACCCTCTGCTAGATGAAGGCCAATGAAACTTTCACTTTACCCAATTTGAGTTGATTTCCCTGAGTGTCAGCGTAAATTCGATTAGGCGATAAATGGTGTTACTTCAGGAAGAGAGGAGATGCATCTAATGCTGCAATTCACTTAACATTCTTCAATCATTGCATCTATCTGCTTTAAATGGATGATCACTGAGTTGCTGGGCACTTCACCTGTGTGTATAATGGGCTGATTGTCTTATTTACTAACCCCAATGTATTTCCCACCTGTTGGACATGGCAGGAAATTATCTTATAGCTCGAGGCTTTAGTCTCTAGACTGTTAGCACATAAATATTCATAATAAATTAATAGAACCTTTTATTTCTGTTGAAATTCTGTACGTTATAAGTTTAAACTATTCAAGGACAAATTCGATCCAAACACTGTTCAAAATGGATTGGGAAGTTGTTGTAAAGTAAGCAAATTGATGAATCCAGAATATTCTGAATTCAGCTGAATTTGGATATGAAAGAGTCTTTTGACAACATTTAACAATTATCAGTGGTACTTTTAGAAATTTGGCTAAATAGTGGCCCATTTTTAAACCCCACAATGTCAGTTTTATCCGTGGATCTTTTAAGTAATTGAAAGGAAATCTGCATCAGTGCTTTCCCACACTTTGTGACAACACAACAAAGAAATGATCAGCACATGACCTGATAAATATCTAAGCATCTATCTTGTCCTTTCACAGACGAGCAAAAGTGATTCTCAACTGGAAGCTGCATTTGTCACCTTAAGAATGTCCTTAGTTCTTAACTGGATTTGAAGCATGGATGGCTAAAGAAATTGATTTCTTCCATGGAGTAATTTTTTTAAATGATCCATAGCCATGCTAGAATGGATGAATGCAGTTTTTTTTGTGTGTGTGTGTGTGTGTGTGTGTGTGTATGTCAAACTCTTAGACGAGGTATGGTGGTGTAAATTATGCATGCAGAGCAAGCGCACTCTGAATTGAGAAGCTGTCAGGTCTGTTTGAATCTGGACACTTGCTATGAATTGGAGATGCTTTTACTGGTGAAATGTTGTCTTTCTCTTTTTCCTCCTTTTACCTCTCTCTTTCTCTCTCTTTCATTTTCTCTCAACCGGAGGTATTCCATTTTCCTGGTCTGATTTGTATGCAGTTTGTTAAGCAGTGTAACTAATTAATGTAATGGGATGAATAGAAGCGATTTAAGTGCAAATCTGTACAGATGAAGAATGATTCAGGCTTGAAGGAACTGAGTGGAGCAATGAAATATTCACACAAGGGACTAATTTGTTCTTAGTCTTGTCTGTTTTGAGGGGCTCACACTCACTTTTTTGTTGTTCTCTTATTAGATCTATTTTTATATATATGCTTTTATCCAAAATAGATGACACAGATACAGTGATGAAATTGTTACATTTCTGAATGAAACTAGTTCCAGATAAAATAGGTTTGCACATACCTGTAGTAAGATATTTGTTTTCGCATTCATATCAGTGGCAGTTGATCATTCGGTTCAAGATTTTCTAATGCTTTTGTGCTTTCTTAAAAACAGATTTGCTAACTAGCTGTAAAGCCCTTGATATATGACAGCGTTATGCTTTAAGCAAAGCCATAAGTGCACCTGACCACGATTTTCTCAAAACTCTTCTAATGTACCTTGTTCAGCAGCTTCTTTAAAAACCTCTATTTGATTCCTATGAAGGGGACCATAGGGAGAAATGCTGGGACTGACTGTACTTTGTGTTCAAAAACATAAAATATCCAACAATTACTTTCTTTGTTCATTCCAGTGCCAAAAACCCACAAGGCAATCATCTGGGTCCAATCAGCTTGGAAAATTGTACAAAAATTGGCAAAAGTAACAAATCAGATTCTGTGAGTGCTGCAGTACAGTTGTTTTGGTGGCAAATGGCAAATATTGCATATTTATTTTTCCATATTGCGATTTTTTTCCATAGTTTTAGCACCCCCTAGCATCAAAAATAGATGGCATCCTTCATCAGATCGGTGTCTTGGTATATATATATATATATATATATATGTGTGTGTCCTTCTGAACCAGGTTTCGTAAAGGTATTTACAGTGAGCTCACAAGATCAGAGATAAGATCAAGTCAGTATGGGCCAACCCCATACTTAACTTTACTTAACGAGATAATTCATGGAAAATTTGCCATGCTAAGTGGAAGATTTCTGCCAAGATTCCACCTGGTAGAAAAACAAATACTATTAAAATGAATGTCATGATTCCCACTATGACCACTAAATGGCAGCAGAGGATCATTTATTGTCTCCTTTACCATTTCCACTCTGTAATATAGTTCTTTTCACATGTTTTGCTAATGGATTCATATTTAGACATTATAAAATCACTATTATAACATTTAAAAATCTCTTTTTTTGTCAAAGTTCAGCATTGTTTTGTATTGAATGAAGTAGCAAGTGTTTTCAACTCATTGAATCTACTTGATTTACACAGATGGCCTATTTTAAATTTACAACTGTAATTTTCAGTGAAAAGTGGCTAGTTTGTATCCTTGTTTACAATCTTAGTTTCTCTCAAATGTAAATCAAATGCCCATTCACAAACATGTGTTTCCACCATTGCACCATTGCTTGTTCTCCATCACTGCATAGGCCCACTCATGGATGAGACATGCAGATAACTATAGTCAACCTTCACTGAATTTTATATAATCGATGAACTCTGAAAAAGTTATCAGTCAGTGTTTAACATTCTATTAGTTGTCAAAATGAATTCATTGCAGCACTTTTGTCATACCTAAATCGAGCTCTGTACAAAGGAAAATAATGTAAGAATGTAAATAATTTTTTTTATGCATTTAAATATGGTTTCATTTTCTTTTAATTTTCATACTTTACAAATTAACAAAAAAATTAGTGCACATGTTCTAGTACATTTAACCTGCACTGTGCTCACATTTGGCCTACTTGTGCATTAAATTATAAATAAAAAAAATGCATAGCCTATCATCTTGCGCCCTATTGTGATCTCGAATAGCAGAATATTTCAGTAGGCTGCATGCATTTGAGAGATGTTATTAAATGTAATGCACATACATGCATGCACAGTTAAGCTGAAGTGCGCGTCTGAAAAGTCTCCTGTTTGTTGTGGTCGCAAAGAGATACGTCCGTTCCGCGTCTTAATAAGTTTTTAATAAATACATTTTTGAACTCATTAAAATGCTAAAAAAAAACTTTAAATAAAAATGTTGCATTAATTATTTTTAATAACTAAGCTTTTGATTATTTATAACGTTTTATTAAAGAAGATTTTCACAGAATGATTTTGGCAAAATGCACTGCATACTGCATACCCCGTTTTTGTGCCATTGCCTATAGGCTTGTTTGAGATGCGCCTGGCCTTGCCTGAAATGTAGGAGAGAGTAGGCAGCTGCAGTGAGGGGAGGAGTGAAATTAGCGCAGTCAAGACGGACAGTTCTGACCTCTAGAAGTGGAACAGATACCTACGAGATCAAAGGCGGATATCGCATTATTCTCTTTATTTAGAGAAGATTTTCACAGAATGATTTTGGCGCCCCTATGCACTGCATATACTGCATACCCTGTTTTTGCGCCACTGCTTATACCTATGACCTGAGCACATCTCAGGTGTTGTGTGCACAGTACAGGGACTGCTGTCTGTTTGATTGGATGTTATGTGTTCTTGTGAAGCAGACATACCTCATGTCTTTACCCCCATGTGTGCCTTTCCAGTAGGCATGAAAGTGGGTCAGAGTATTCAAGGAATTGTACATTAAAGGGGTTTTCAGTATAGAACTAATTTAGTCCAGCCACAGAGACCCTAATATCTCAATGGCGTGACCGTATGAAGTCTGTTTAATTTGATTTCTATAATGTGCCAGCATTTCACAAAAAGCTGTATTTCTCTGTAAATGTGTTGTTCTATGCAAAGCTTGTATGTGCCAGATGAATACGTTTGCTTGCGGGTGTTGCAATAGAATGAAGGGACAATAAAATACATCAGGACTGTGGAAGGTAGATCTAGATCTGCCTGAAGAAAAATACTGTAAATAAATAACAGCCAAATTTTTGGTGCATTTTCCAAAAGCAAACTTAATTTAGTCTTTCCTGAATGACTACAAAACCACTGTCTGTGTGAAGGTTAATCACAGGGGTGAATGCAATAAACATTTGCACCACTTTTGAGAGTGGTATTTTAGCACAAAAACACATTTATTCAATAACCTTGTGTTTTTAACCATGCACTTTTTGCTCTTTTAGTTATTGTCATTCTTTTCAGCACAAACGCACCTTTCTATGTTAATTGGGCTTATAGATTGAGCCTTACTTACAAAATGCAGTGCTATTTGGCTGGTGCAATTAACATTGGGCTGTTTACCAATCACAGAAACAGTGGAATTGACTCACTAAATGATAGAGAAGAGCATTATAGCCAGGCATATGTCTTGCATGGTGTAGACAAGCATACTTTTGGCATTTTAAAAAGCCGATTTAGGTGATTATATATATATATATATATATATATACAGT
>NW_015539872.1:446868-503749 GCF_001515605.1 Sinocyclocheilus anshuiensis
ATTTACTGACATTGAAGATAAAACGTTTCCTCAGGTTATACGTAACTGCAATTACTGCCTCAACTTCAAGGTCTTCCTTTGTTCAGACGGTCTGGCTTGATTCATTGGTCTGAGTGAGATTAGCTTTGGGTTCAAGCTTCTGTGTGAAATCAAGGACATGCAGGTAGGTCAAGCACTTCCATTCATTCCAGCCCACTCACTCTCCATCCTGTTATCATTGCAATTACCTTGGAAATGTCACATATGTTGTAATATGCAAACGTAAGTAACAGTTTTATGAGTCTAGATGAAATTATCTCATTTCATTACCACATTTAGGGAACAAGGTATGAGTCTATACTTAAAAGCAGGTCTTATCCCCATAGATATGTGTGTTGACTGAGTGTAATTAAAGAAAATTTGAGTGAAGGTTTATTGTTGTTTCTGTTATAGAGTAATAAAATAAATAGTTTCTCAAGTGACCTTGGTGGAGAAGCTTAGCATGAGCCATGCAACAGTAAACGCAACAATAAGGCAATGTTGTAGAGTAGTAGATAAAATAACCACAACCTATATAAAGAGATGGGCAATGTAGACTGCCAGTGTAAATAATATATACATTCAACAAATATAAAACACACCATAGTGCTTTATTGTTGCACTGTTGAAAGGAGCATTTATTCTATTGAGAAAACAAGTTATTCCACAGTCTTTGCAGCAGCACACAGACCCCTAAGCTTGGAGGGAGGTTCCTTCTAATGTTTTTACTTCTTCTATCATGCCATCTTATGGAGATTTTCCATTTCATTAAAGCTTTGCCTTGCTTGTTCTGGTTTGTAAGGCAATTCCATGTAAAAACAATTTAGTGCAATATGTATGTTGAAAAATGCTATAAATGGAGTCGGTCAGTGTTTATGTGACCTTAATGTGCGGTCACATTTACCATTGTTTTGCAAATTTTCATGGCGGAATTTCACATGAGGGCTAATGATTTTCCCATGCTGATTTTGCAACGGTTCAAGCTCACACATGGATTCATCGTGTTGATGAAAAGAAATCTGCTTGGTTTAAAAGTTTTTTTTTTGTGTTAGCAGTGCTTCATACATTGCTACACTATTGACATCAGTGAACCACAACTTTATGGCTTTTGAGCGTTTGGTGTATTTGTTCTAGCAATGAAGCTCTTAAGTGCAATGGGTCTATATGAATGATTTTGTTTCTTAACCAACACGATCTAAACTTCTCCTTGTACAAATGAGCTGCCTTCTCCTTTTGTTTTGTGGTGTGGTTCAAACCATTCGTGACCACAATTCAATAATAATGACCTAAAACATCCAACTTTATTTAGACTGCTGCAGCCCTGTATAAAGATAACCTTACAAGTATATAACAAGGAGGTATTTATATACCATCAGCCAAAAATGGAATCTGGAATTGCAAATAAAGAGTTACACGTACATATTTAGGTTGCCTTTTAGACCAAATTACATAAAACACAAATCAAGTGTCAGTTCTGGCAGGTCACGTCAATAAAGCTTGCATCAGTTGAATCTCAGCTGATCCACATCTAACTATAGGAATATGACGCCTATTACTACTTCTTTTGTAAGGTCCATTCAGTATTATTCAGCAGCTTATCGCTTTGCTCAGAAGCTAATTACCCTCCTCCATCCCCAGCTCCTCCTTTCGGCCACATTCAGGACTTAGCATTCGATATTCCTCATTTAGTCAGACTCTTTTATCCTGAATTATGTTGTTACATTAAATTGACATTAAGATAATTAATGATATCTGCTACATTTATGTTGGTTCTGTTCTGTTTACCCTAAGGGGATCATCTCTGCTCTCCCTGCTCTTATCCATTCTAGGCTGCATGGATGGGCGGGGAGCTATTGCCCAGAACAGAACCATATGGCCAATCCAAACTGTATGCTAATTGTCAATCATATTTGATGATAGTGGTCCTGACAGAACTAAATAAAAGTTTTTTTTTTCTTTTTGGTCCCACTTTATATTAAATGGACCTAATACCTGTGTACTTACATAGTAACTAGATGTGTACATAGTATGTAACCACAGTGTAAGTACACATTGGTACATAGTATCTACAGCTGTAATGTTTGTGTAACTACACGTATGTAACAACCCACTGAATGGTATGTGTAAATACAAATGTGTAACAGGACATTGGTAACAACACTTTTTGGTAATGAAAATACAAATGTGTAACAGGACTAACAGCACTTTTTGGTAAAGAAAGTGTTACACGTTATATTAAGTAAACAATTCCTATGGATTTACCATGTAATTACGCTGATGTTACACAGCAGCAGCCAGTAAGTAAGGCTTTACATATAAATTGTGGTTGGTGTCCAGAATGTTACACTTTATATTAAGTGGACAGTTCCTGAGGAGTTACCATGTAAGTACACTGGTATTACAGTGGTGCACCAACTCCACCAACTTGAGATCCAACTCCTCCCACTTTACATATCCCTAAACCTACCCATTTCCACCCCCTGGATCCCATTTCCACCCCTAAACCTACCCATATCCACCCCCTGGATCAAATTGTTCCAATTACTCTTATACATATTGTTGTTACAAAATGAAGTTATATATGTCCTGTTACACATTTGTACTTGCACAAACCATTCGGAGGGTTGTTACATGTGTGTAGTTACAGAAATATTACAGCTCTAGATACTATACCAATACTTTACTTACACTGTAGTGTAATGTACTTACACTGTGGTTACATACTACGTACACATCTAGTTACTATTTAAGTACACAGGTATTAGGGCTACTTAATATAAAGTGGGACCCATTTTTTTAGTACAAATAAGTTTTGGCAGGGATGGGCACATTCTAGAAGTTTCCAGGGGTGGACTTAGCCATTAGGCAAAGGTCGGCGACCACCTTGGGCCCCCAAAAGCCAAGGGCCCCTAAAATGCTTTTCATATACGAGATGCGCATTAAGAGCGGACACGGTGTTTACGGTGTTTATTACCAAGACAGCCGTCCGCGTGTCCATGTTGAACATGCTTCTTGTGTATCCTGCTTGTAGCAAACAAAAATCTTTGAAGGGAACTGATTGTCTTCAGAAACGTTTTGGTGGCATTTTCATTTTATTTGATAATCACTGTTCTGCTGAGCTGAAATAAAAGGCTACTTTTTACTGCCCACTTTGCTGTGAATAATTAATGATACCCTCCAAACAAATTTACCGTATCTTAAGAAGTTATTGCCGAAGATAAGAGTGGAAGATTCAGGCTATTTGGGAAGTCAAGTAATCACTAAAATCTCTTTCTGATAGAATAGCTTTCTCATTCTTTTTCTCTCACTCTTTCTCTCTGTTTTCAGGTTGACATGCTTCGGCCAACAAAAATCACAGGCGTTATTACCCAGGGGGCTAAAGACTTTGGACACGTTCAGTTTGTCGGCTCCTACAAGCTGGCTTACAGCAATAATGGCGAGAGATGGTTTATATATCAAGACGAAAAACAGAAGAAAGACCGGGTAAGATTCTTTCTCGCACACTGCCACATGTCAAAAACTCATATTATTGCAAGACCAAAAGAACTTTTATCGTTTGACCAAAGGTGCTTTTATCTCAAGGTTGATCTGAATCACCTTGATTTAAATAGTTTTTTTTACAAAAATGTTGTGTTTAACTGACTTTGCATTGTTTTTTGCTAAACCTAAACACTTGATTTCATAAGCCTGGATTCCATGGACATGTTTACATCCCAAAGTCAATGAAAGAAGCACATCCTTGTCTGCTATCAGGGCTGTATATTCTCCTCCATCTCGTCCTGTCAGCACTGTCCCAAGGCATCTGGGCAGACTCTGTTTCTCTCTCTATAGCCTGCCTACACCCAGATAACGGTCCAATCTGTCCGGCCTCAGTGAAGAGTGTGTTTGTTCACAACCCTCTAGTGGGTTACAAACGTCCAGTCCATTGGCCTGAGCTTGTCTTCTGAGACTCCTGACATTATTCTGAACCTAGCAGTGAAGCAGTTTATTTGTATATGTATACATTTTGAAGACATTGCCGAATATATCGTTTTTGAAAAAGAAAAGCTGTCAGGGTTGTTAAATGGAAAAGCTAAAAGATGGCTGAACCATGGCTTTTAGCAGTAGACATATGTCTGTTTGTGACCTTAATATTTGTGATGTTTGTCACACAGCCCTGTGTCCCAGCTCTAATTTTAGTTCCTTTTTAGTACTGAGATAATCTTTGCATTTGGCTGCTGCTATGTGCCATGGTAAGGGAAGAGAGCTGGTGAGTATTAGCTGGCACAAGGTCAGCACCTTGGCAAGCCAAGCATAGCATGGATCTTCAGATAAAAATGTGAAAAGGCAGAGATGGCCTCCTACGATTGTAATGAGATTATTAAAACCTGATCTGCACCCCAGTGTTTCTCACTTCTTCAGTGATTTTGTTTTCTCAGTTTTCTCAAAGTTCTTAACTCCAATTATATCATATAAGGCTACATTTCACAAATCCTTTATTTAATCATACTTGCCAATAAGATGCAATATACTGTAATTTCTGGGTAGAGTTTAGAAATCACAATAGAATCCCATTTTAAAATCACACTTAATGTTGGAGCCAGTGGTTAGAATGAAATAATGATTCTCATGTTGAGGATGAAACAAGTTTGAGTATAGCCAGCAACATGACCTGATTCCATGTCCCTGTTGAAAAAAAACCCCAGCATATGCTGGTTAGATGTTTTGAAGCATGGCAGCTGGTTTAAGCTGGTCCTTAGTTGGTCATGAGCAGGTTTAAGCTGGTCCTGAGCTGGTTATAAGCTGGTTTAAGCTGGTCATGTGCTGGTCCTAAGCAACTAGCTCCTGCTCAGGACCAGCTGAGGACCATCTTAAACCAGCTGTAACTGTTTTCCTGTGATTTGCTTGCACCACACCTGTCGAGAAAAGAGACACAAATCAACAAGCTGTCATTGTCCACAAAAGAGTGACATTAATGCATTAACAACTAGTTGTTCAGCTTGGTTCTGTAAACACTAGGGTGATTTAATTAAAATTGATTTAGCTGTGGTTGTCACTCTCCAATATAACACACTCTGTATGTAAAGAATGGCATTAAGTGCTCAAAAGAGGATTGACAACCACATTTAGCTGTATTATGTGCCCATATGTGGTCCATGATCGCTTGTAGTGTGTTCCTCAAATCTTACTCTGCCTTTGGCCAAAACCTAAACACCCCTGAGTGTGCTCAGCCTCAAGAGACTCGCCAAATCATTTAAAACAATCATTTTGCCAACACACTCAATGCTTACTTACCCCATATTTTCCAAGCAACACCTTAAAAACAGATTTTACTGACTTTATTTTCTGACAGAAATCATCAGCTCATATGAAGCTGTTGGCAGTGAAGATGCTGTGATTGGCACAATCATACACACCCATCATTGATTATCCTCGGGTCAACATCAAGGGGTTAATTAGCCTGTGAATAGAACTATTCCCTCATAGGCAGTGGGGTCAATAGCACATTAGATGGCAGTAAATAAGATCACGTCCCAAGATTAGCTGCCAGTAGATACCCTTCCCCCTTCCAAGCATGTAGCCACATTCCCTTGCTGTGGACATGAAGAGGGAGGTGAAGTTCTGTGGTCCATGGTTTTGATTAGGTTGTATATTTTACTCTTGAACCTGAAGATGGTAGTTGATTAGCAGCAGTGCATAGGCTTAGAAGATTCATATCAGCATTTGAATGAAGAATTAAAAGAGATGTGATTGGATTACCATGATGGGTATGACCAGAAGGTAATATATCATTATAGAATCTCCTATTGTATAATCTGTATCGGTGTCAAATAATGACTTACAACCAGGAAAATCACAAGTTCCCTTGCGTCTTTGGGAGTAGGTGCCCTTGATGTTCTCATTGCAGAAATCAATACTGTGGAAACATTGCCCAATGGGTTAAATAGGAGGCACAGACCAGAACAGATTGGAGGGGAAAAGTAAAACTCTATTTCCAGCCACTGAGCAAGAAGTTTAAGCGAAGCTTAGTGACCCACAAAGGGCATAGTGGGTATTATTAAAGAGAGCACCTTCTAAATTTTAAAGGTGCTCCTCTGAAATGCTTCCATTAATATCTGTGAAGACACTTTTGACAAGATCGCCAACAGTTTTACTTGATTTTTTGGCATGTTTCCGTCACTCTTCTAGTTTTATCACGTGGACTTATCACTCCATAGTCAATACAGCTTTCAAGCTCTCTTATCTCACCCCCTCATATCCTAGTTGCTTTCAACTCAAGGAAGAAAATGCAATATCAGATTGTATCGTATCTCTTTTTTAACCTTTCAGATTTGGACCTGATCTAATGGTAGTCTTAAAGTGCTATTAATCTGGTTGTTGGCAATAGGGTTCTGAGGATGATGGGCCTTGAAGATGAAATTGAATACAATGCAACCTACTATTTACTGTCTTCAGTTGAGATGAGCTCTAGAGCAGTAGCAGAGTTTCCCTGTCTTACACAGAATAATTTTAGAATCACCGAGCAGCCTCTTGATGGGTGTGAGAAAAGGTGCCAGTTTGGTAATGGGTTATATTGTCATAGAACAAGTGAAGTGAACTGTGGGCTGTGGTTTAATGGCCAAATATGAATCTATAGGGTCTGCATTACTGTCCCTTTGCCCCGTTTATGGCCTCTTTACTGTATATTGACATAATAAAATTACTAGTGCTGTCAAAATTAACATGCATGGTTAATTAAATGTCTTTAACACTATTACCTTTTTTAACACTGTTAAGGCATTCTTTCGGTTTGGCATTTGGTGAATTTTAAATGATTTGATATCCTATATTCTATAGTCTTTCTATTTATTATTACAGTTGTTTTTATTCTTCTATATTTATTCTTTATTCTATATTTCTATAAAAACTGATCAGAACATCAACAGCTGATTGGAATTGCAGTGCAATTGTCTCACACATAGTACCATTTAAAAGTTTGGAGTCTTGGAGGTTTTTTTTAAGTTTCTTGTGCTCACCAAGGCTGCATTTATTTGATCAAAATGCATTACAAAAAAGCAACATCATTGTAAAATATCGTTAATGTTTTATATTTGATTATTTTAAAATATAATTTTTTCCTGTGAATTTTCAGCATCATTACTTCAATCTTTGGTGTCACATGATGCTTTAGAAATCATTCTAATATGGTGATTTTGTGCTCAAATATTTCGGTTTATTATCAATGTTGAAAACGGTTGTGCTGCTTAGTATTTTTGTTTAAAAATTCAGGCTTCTTTAATGAATAGAAAGTTCAATAGAATAGCATTTATTTGAAATAAAAATACACTTACCCCAAATTTATGAACAGTAGTGTGCTTAAGAATATGTGTAATGAATGTGTTAATAAGTATGAAAAAAGAAAATATTAATCATGAATAAATATTATAATCGATTGACAGCTCTATAAATTACACAACCATAATGTGAAATCTGCCACCTGAAACTTGCTTCAGCAAGGGGTAATGAGTAGCTTTGATAAGTTGACACGCATCTGAGTAATGACAGAAATTCGGATCAGGTCCTTATAGGATTGTTTTCCTGCTGAGTCACACCAGATCTTCTCTGTTTTATCAGCGCTCAGGGGAAATAGGACAACTGTACCCGTGGAGCCCTCACATCTGATCTATTGTTCGAGATTTTTTTGCTCTGCACAGCACAGCCTGTTCAGCTCCTCTGTTACTATATCGATGAGTTAAAGAAAGGAAGGAGACTGACTTAAGAAGGAGAAAATGAAAAGGAATGGTGTATTAAAAGCGACTGTGTCCTCATTTGGTCCCTGTCAGGGTGTGGGATGTCAGCCCCCTGGGTAAATCATGCGGCCTGCCACTTCTTAAACACTTACTTTTATAGACAGTCCAGACAGTGTCAGGAAAGGGCGAGAGCTCACGCAATATCTCCATCATTAGTTAATAACATTAAATTGAGCGAGCTAGTGCACTACAGATGAGGCCGGAACAGTGCATATTATGAATTTGGCTCAGATGAGCAAATGAGAGAGATAATGCCAGCTGGTGCAAGATAAAGCAATATTATACCCTTAGAAAGATATAAAAGTTGTTGTTGTATTTAATAGGTGCTCAGTTTCATAGAGCGTGTTTTTGGCCATGATTTTAAACTCTGTTTCTGTCCTTGTGCAGGCACTTGAGATGAGAGAAATGTTGATTATATATAAACTTTGACTAAAGAAAGAAAATAGTTCAGTTTCATTGTTTTACCAAATATTTGTTTGTGTTTGGGCTCTGTATTTATATTACGTGTTGTATCATGACATGCTAACGCTACAGTAGGTTCTGTTGAAATCAGTTGAAAGTCTCAGTTGCTATTACTGTGATGAAGATGAGGTTGGCATGACAGTTATGCTGCCTTAGAAGGCAGGAGTCTATGTAGGCAGTGAGGCAGGTTTTGAAAAGGGCAAATTATGTGACACCAGTGAGCGTAAAATTCTGTGTTATATCAAAGCAAATCACGTTTCAGAAATGTTGAGCCTTGTACACAATCATTGCTCTGTCCCGCCACATAAAGTCAAGGGAATTCCCAACTCAGACACACACACACAGCTAAATCTTCCCTCAGCTCATATAAAAATCTTATAATATTGTGAGTTTTTGTTGTTGTTGTTGTTTTGTTGTTAATCACACTATGATAACATGGAGATATTTTACCTAGAAATTATATTGGGGGAGGGGGGATTAAATAACCAGTGAATTAAATGGTTAGTTCACCCAAAAATGAAAATAATGTCATTAATTACTCACACTTGTGTTGTTCCAAACCCGTAAGACCTTCGTTCATCTTCGGAACACAATTTAAGATATTTGTGATGAAATCCGGCGCCGCCATACGCTCGCGTCATAATACTGTCGTGAACGCGCATCCAGAAGTGACGCAGTAGAGACAAAAATGTGGAATAAAGTCGTTTTTTTTTTCTTTGCGCAAAAAAGTATTCTCGTAGCTTCGTAACTTTACAGTTGAACCACTGATGTCACACGGACTACTTTGTCGATTATCTTGGTACTTTTCTGGACCTTGAACGTGGTAGTTACCTTGCTGTCTATGGGAGGGTCAGAGAGCCCTCAGATTTCATCACAAATATCTTAAATTGTGTTCCGAAGATGAACGAAGGTCTTACGGGTTTCGAACAACACGAAGGTGAGTAATTAATGACAGAATTTTCATTTTTAGGTGAACTAACCCTTTAAATACTTCACAGATTATTTTCAAGGGTGTATAATACTAGAGTAATTTTTATGATTATTATTTTGGAGGATATGTATTTTCCTCAAGTGCTATTTGAACTGACTACTTGTACTTTTAATGATTACATTTCTGAAGGGAAAAAAATTAGTATTACTTTTTACTCTTTTGTATTACTTTTTACACTTTTGCGTTTCATTTTCTTCCATTTTGCACACATTAAATGTGCTAAAGGGAAGCAGAAATGTGAGATCTGGAAATGGAAAGCAGCCCAAGATTGCTAGATCTCAAGGACCTGTTTGAATAGAGATCATTTCAGAAAGGTAGAAAGGTGCTTGGGTGTTTAATGATTTAGTTGTTAGCTGTCTATGTAATATATTGGCTGAATGCAAAAGATCATGCTGTCTTTCTATCTATCTATCTATCTATCATCTATCTATCTATCTATCTATCTATCTATCTATCTATCTATCTATCATCTCAGTGTCTGTTGATCTGTCAATCAGATTTGGAATCAGTTCATGCTCAGATGTAATATGCAGATCTCTCTACAGACAACCTTGTTTTGCCATGCTGCAAAAGAACTAGAGATTGCCTTTCCACTTTGAGCATCACTCGAGGGATTACACTGATTCAGCTCCATATGAAAAACCCACTTCAAAGGACGTGTTTATGAATTGAGCAGTCTTGCAGCTTGAAGAGGCTATGAAGTGATAAAGTGCCCTCCCCTTGTGATCGAACTCCAAAAGCCCTCACCTCTAAATAGAATATCTGCTATACCTGATGCACCAACTTAGATAATCCTCCATTTGTTCCTGCATGCCGTAGCACTCATTCAGTGCTCTAAAGACAACTTTCCGTTCCACGGCTTTGCGGTGATGAGCGGAGCAGTGCAGGGATTAGATTAAGCAGTAAACACCAGGCGCAGATTTATGGGATGTCTTAGAGATGGATTTGTTTTCTTTGCAGCTTTTATGCATAATCGTTCCAAATGTTCTTGGGTGCGCAGGGAGAGAAGGTAATTGAGAGTGACTTGTTTCCATAATTTCTTCAGAGGGTACATCAAAAGAGTGAGATGTCTCATTTGGTTACGGTCACAGAAAGCAAAAGCGTTCACTGGAGTTTTAGTGTTCACTGTTGCGTGAAAGACTGAAATGGATAAGTACCATAAAAGAGATGTGCACTACATTACACCTCTGTGAGTCTGTTTTTATTTAGCAGCTTTTACAAGTAGAATAGCAACAATGTCTGTTGTTCAAGTAATTAAACTTACCCGGTGAATCGTGTTCATTTTAATTTTAGAGAACTTCAGCTCAAACTGTCATAATTAAATGTTTTTTTTTTTAAATCATAATGTGATTCTAGATTTTCAATAAGCTATTACACTTGGATGTCCATTATAATACAGATCAAAAGATACTACTTCCCTTTAATCACGACTTCACAAAAGATGGTACAACTTAACATTACAGTGTCCTGGAGTCAGTTTACATTTATCTTTATATGTAACAGCTTATACATCATTATTATTATTATTATTATTATTATTTATATGAATGTGTAATATTTGTATCGTGGACACTGTATTGTGACTTCTTACCAATCAGTTTAAGAGTTAAGTTCAGTCCTTACAGCTTAGGGGTGTAATGGTACACATATTCATACCAAAAATGTTCTGTACAGGTCTTTTGGTTTCACACATATGTGTACCAAATGAACACAGCATTGTTTTAACCACTGCACTTGTGTGTCAGATACGTGTGCTGCATAATGCATTTGAAACCTGTTTTCCTCAGTGCATAACTTATATTTTATGGTTAAATCCTTATCTTTAAATGTTAGAAAGTCATGTCTGTATTTCCATTTTGCATTAAGAATCATCCTGACAGCAAGCAAGTTAAACTTAAAGAATGAGTGCTGGAGCGCATGCATGCATGTCTAATAGATGGAGCGCAATAAAACGGGAGCACAATAATTCTGACTTAAATACCAATTTTGCTAAAATAGTTTGCATTCAAAAGTAGAAGCATTTAAAATAATTTCCCCATTTCCAAAGACAGAAAGAAAGAAAATGAAAATAATTAACATTTTTTTCTCCCACTGTACCAAAAACATACCGAAACTATTTGTGTAACTTCTCAAGATATTTATAATTTAAAGTTGTTAAATAGCAGTCAAGTTATCCATCAGATGATACCATTTATTTTTATAAACACAAATAATGAGGATCTAAAACAGGGTGACTTCTCATAGTGACTTCTGTACAAGGCCTCAAATTAATTGGTGAATAGAAACAGCTCTGATGGACTGGTTGTGAACCATTTGATTTATATTTGCATATTAACTCTCTCACAAAAAAAGACTGAAAAATACCCTCATGCTACTAAAAAATTGTACTGGCTGCACATACACTCATGTTTGATTTTGCATGTACAGTACTGTAATTGGCCATACTGGAATCACACAGGTGCCTGAGGTGTCTTCAGGGTTATAGAATGTTAATGAAAGACATAAGAGCAGCCTAATAAATCTCTATTTCCCATCGTACTGTCTATGGACAATCACAGCCGAAGTACGCAGACTTTATCATTATTAAAGCCATGGTGGGAAATACTTGACATTGAAAGACTTTCCTGTGCACATAGATTCCCTGCAAACACGCAGGCCATCAGATGAGAAGTTCAGTGAATGAGTTCATGTTTTGAGCTGCCCTTTTGACTAATCAATTTTTTATGACATTTCCCCCCTCTCTGCCTCGAAGTACATTGGAGAGAGTCGAGTTGCAAAACACAAAATTGGTTCCATGGTGCAGAAGGGAACACTGATTCAGTGTGGAAGGAGAGAGAGAGGGAGGGAATATGTCACACATTTATGTAATGCTTGTGACACCAGCAATTAGACACACAGGATCTCTGTACTCTTATTGTTTACTCTCTGCTGATGAATATGTGCTGTCAGAGCTCGGGGAGCTCAGCAAAATTTGTCTTTGAAGCCCACTTGAAGACTTAGTTCCCAGCCAACCTCTTTGTTGCTTGCTGAATTTTCCCCATCTCTGAACTCTTTACACCGAGCATACTCGAGCTCTGTTTGCCGTCAGCATCAGCGCACTCAAGGGTTATTCATAAATCATGAACTGTACTTCCTTTCTCTGACTCTGTATTGTAAATGCTCACTATTTGATTGATAGGTCAGTGTGTTTGTATACATCTGCTGCAGGAAATACAAAGTCAAGCTGATTTCATCAAGAGCAAATGAAATAACTGACTGAGTGTTTACAGTGAATTAGTTAATATTTCTTTTAAACTTAAATTAGCAGCCTGTGAGCCGAAATGAAAACTTTCAGTAGCTCCAATTTGGTTGCCAGTGAGTGTTCACAATTACATCCTAAGTAAAAAAATATAAAACAGATTAAGACAAAATTGTGGATCGGATGTGGTCAGTACACAATACCGAAGCCTATTTCTCCAAGATTTCTTTATATAGAGTAAAAACAGTAATATTGTGAAATATTCTTACAATTTAAAAGAACTGTTTTCTAGTTTGAATATATTTTAAAAAGTAATGTATTCCTGTGATGCAGAGCTAAATGTTCAGCAGCCATTTCTCTAGTCTTCAGTGTCACATGATCTTTCAAAAATCATTCCAATATGCTGATTTGCTGCACAAGAGTCATTTGTTATTAGCAATATTGAAAACAGTCATGCTGCTTAATTGTTCTGTTTCTTTAACTGTTACTTTTGATCAATTTAAAGTGTCCTTGCTGAATAAAAGTATTTATTTCTTTAAAAAAAGGGGGAAAAATCATATACTGACCAGTGATGTATGCAATGTACATGTAGTGTTAAAGAGTTCTTCTAGTTCATTTGTAACTCCACCCGCTACTATATGTGATGTACAGTATACACCATATACAACACGTACAGTTAGCTTAGGTCACACTTTATTTTAAAGTCCAATTCTCACTAAACCAGAGCTTTTTGGTGCATGTTTTTTCTAAGTTTTGTAAATGAACTCTGAAATTAATTAATAACAGCAAGGACATACCTGCTATGAATTACACAGAACTCTATAGATGTATATATAGATATAATATGCTGGATTTACCAACCCGGTACAAATATATCTTTAAGGGGTTATTCTAAAGAGAGTAATTCTTTAGAATAATTTTATTCTTTCAGGTAAAATAAATATAAAGGAGGAGATGGCTATAACCAGATTACCAACACATAAATATTGAACATTAACTGTCATTATACATTACAAACATAAAGACTGGGGGCAAATAAGTTGTCACTGGAGGTGATCTTCAAAAGTCTGAGACCACACTGAAAATCTGGGATTGTTAAAACTAAACTCTTTCTAATGTAAGCAATCAAATAAGCACACTATTCAAAAGTTTTAGCTTGGTAAGGTTTAAGATGTTTGCTAAG
The DNA here is from genome assembly GCF_001515605.1 of Sinocyclocheilus anshuiensis. Taxonomy (NCBI): domain Eukaryota; kingdom Metazoa; phylum Chordata; class Actinopteri; order Cypriniformes; family Cyprinidae; genus Sinocyclocheilus; species Sinocyclocheilus anshuiensis. The sequence goes on from NW_015539872.1 coordinate 460,530, forward strand.
ATGTTCAATTCCTTTCTTTATTAAAAATATATATATTTCATCTTTATTTAAGATGCTCTTTGGATCATTCTCAAATCATCAGGTTTTACACAAACCGTTGTAGTTCATGCAGCTCAAATGCTAGAAATTACAATTTCTATTTTTATTTTTTTTTTTCAAATTGCTTTTCTTTTTTTCTTTTCTATTTTCTGAAATTATATATATATTGACTACATAGTTTATATTTTCTCTACTAGTAGTCTCAGATTTATGGACAACACAATATTTCAATCAATTTAGTTTCACTACTATAAAAATAATGGTCACACTTTATTTTAAGGTTCAAATCTCACCATTACAAACCATTAACTACGACTTTTACCTCAATAAACTCCAAATTTGTTGCTTATTAATAGTTTGTAAGGTAGTTGTTAAGTTTAGGTATTGGGTAGGATTAGGGATGTACAACCTCTTTGTTGCTTGCTGAATTTTCCCCATCTCTGAACTCTTTACACCGAGCATACTCGAGCTCTGTTTGCCGTCAGCATCAGCGCACTCAAGGGTTATTCATAAATCATGAACTGTACTTCCTTTCTCTGACTCTGTATTGTAAATGCTCACTATTTGATTGATAGGTCAGTGTGTTTGTATACATCTGCTGCAGGAAATACAAAGTCAAGCTGATTTCATCAAGAGCAAATGAAATAACTGACTGAGTGTTTACAGTGAATTAGTTAATATTTCTTTTAAACTTAAATTAGCAGCCTGTGAGCCGAAATGAAAACTTTCAGTAGCTCCAATTTGGTTGCCAGTGAGTGTTCACAATTACATCCTAAGTAAAAAAATATAAAACAGATTAAGACAAAATTGTGGATCGGATGTGGTCAGTACACAATACCGAAGCCTATTTCTCCAAGATTTCTTTATATAGAGTAAAAACAGTAATATTGTGAAATATTCTTACAATTTAAAAGAACTGTTTTCTAGTTTGAATATATTTTAAAAAGTAATGTATTCCTGTGATGCAGAGCTAAATGTTCAGCAGCCATTTCTCTAGTCTTCAGTGTCACATGATCTTTCAAAAATCATTCCAATATGCTGATTTGCTGCACAAGAGTCATTTGTTATTAGCAATATTGAAAACAGTCATGCTGCTTAATTGTTCTGTTTCTTTAACTGTTACTTTTGATCAATTTAAAGTGTCCTTGCTGAATAAAAGTATTTATTTCTTTAAAAAAAGGGGGAAAAATCATATACTGACCAGTGATGTATGCAATGTACATGTAGTGTTAAAGAGTTCTTCTAGTTCATTTGTAACTCCACCCGCTACTATATGTGATGTACAGTATACACCATATACAACACGTACAGTTAGCTTAGGTCACACTTTATTTTAAAGTCCAATTCTCACTAAACCAGAGCTTTTTGGTGCATGTTTTTTCTAAGTTTTGTAAATGAACTCTGAAATTAATTAATAACAGCAAGGACATACCTGCTATGAATTACACAGAACTCTATAGATGTATATATAGATATAATATGCTGGATTTACCAACCCGGTACAAATATATCTTTAAGGGGTTATTCTAAAGAGAGTAATTCTTTAGAATAATTTTATTCTTTCAGGTAAAATAAATATAAAGGAGGAGATGGCTATAACCAGATTACCAACACATAAATATTGAACATTAACTGTCATTATACATTACAAACATAAAGACTGGGGGCAAATAAGTTGTCACTGGAGGTGATCTTCAAAAGTCTGAGACCACACTGAAAATCTGGGATTGTTAAAACTAAACTCTTTCTAATGTAAGCAATCAAATAAGCACACTATTCAAAAGTTTTAGCTTGGTAAGGTTTAAGATGTTTGCTAAGATGTTCAATTCCTTTCTTTATTAAAAATATATATATTTCATCTTTATTTAAGATGCTCTTTGGATCATTCTCAAATCATCAGGTTTTACACAAACCGTTGTAGTTCATGCAGCTCAAATGCTAGAAATTACAATTTCTATTTTTATTTTTTTTTTTCAAATTGCTTTTCTTTTTTTCTTTTCTATTTTCTGAAATTATATATATATTGACTACATAGTTTATATTTTCTCTACTAGTAGTCTCAGATTTATGGACAACACAATATTTCAATCAATTTAGTTTCACTACTATAAAAATAATGGTCACACTTTATTTTAAGGTTCAAATCTCACCATTACAAACCATTAACTACGACTTTTACCTCAATAAACTCCTAATTTGCTGCTTATTACTAGTTAGTAAGGTAGTTGTTGAGTTTAGTTATTGAGTAGGATTAGGGATGTAGAATATGGTCATGCAGAATATATGTAAATATTATATAGTAGCTTTTTGTTATCAAATATTCCAATTTATGTTTTCCATTTGGTTAAATAGGTCTGCTATTTTTGATTCAAATGAATAATTGTATGATTTGGGAATCTTTCATTTTCTTTCCAACAGGTCTTTCAAGGAAATTTTGATAATGACACCCACAGAAAGAATGTGATCGATCCTCCCATCTATGCCAGATTCATCCGAATTCTTCCATGGTCGTGGTACGGAAGAATCACTTTGCGCGCAGAGTTACTGGGATGCACAGAGGAAGAGTGAAGACCCCTATTCATTTTCCCTTTGCAACACTTTTGTCCATATTCAATATAAACTGTGCTTGTAAACCATGCAAAATTAAAATTGGTTTCATCTCATCTGAATTTTCCATTTTTGTAACATTATGATTCGCTTTATGTTTTATTCCTAAAGAGGTTGAGTTTAGTTATCACTCATGCCCTGCTTTTTTGTCCTTTTATGGTCTGTGCCACTTATTGAAATCCTTTTTTTTTCTTTTAAGCCAATTAGAGGGTGGGGTTATTTCACTGTGGTTTTCGCAGTGGAACAAAAGCCACTGTACAGTGCCACTTTAAACCAGAACAAAAAAATGACATGCAATGCTTTTTGGGCCATAATCAAACACATAACAGAAAAGACTAACATTAATATGTAAAATATCTTTCTACTTTCATTTTAACAGCAGGCTTGACTGAAGTTATACCACAACTGACACTGACGTTGTTGTGTGGACAAAAAATATGATGGTATTGTATTATATGTAAAACGCAAAATAACTGCATGATGCAAAAATGAATAGAAGTATAAGAAAACAAGATGTATACGTTCAAATTAAAGCATTTCGTAGATCATTTTTATCGATCATTTCAAATTTTTATTATCTGTTTTCCTATACTTTTCTAAAGACAGTTACATGCCCCATAACGTGATGACATTCCATAATAAAAGCAACACTATAGAACTGGAAGCACCTACAAATCTTAACTAATTTCACACACATAGACAACTGTTCAAAAGTTAGGTAAAGGTACATTCACCTACAGGTTGTTACGTAGGCAGTCTGTAACAACGACAGAGACATTTTTAAGAAAATAATGTCCTTGGAAATTAATTCTTTAGAAGTTTTTTTTTATGTAGCCTATACAATATTGTTTAAAGCAGCACTATGTAACTTTTTCTGTGTTCAAAATTTGCAAAATGTATATAATGAGCGAGTACATCATGAATTCATCTTCCAAACCGCGTTTTTATCCTATTCCGAATCACTACGGTACACTTATAATAAGTAGTTATATTTGGACTATTGTAGCCTGGTCGGGTCGGCACCGCTGTGGAGTAACACATACCTGCGTGAATCACCATAGACATAAACTTAGGCTGCGTTTACACTGGCACAAAAAAAATCCGATCTTTCGCTCACATCTGACACAGATCGGAATTTGTTGCACAAGTGTAAACACAAAAACCCGCACGAGATCCGATTTTTTTGCATCCGATCTGAGCCACTTCCAAATGTGGATTTTAATCGGATACACATCTGATATCTGGACATCCGACCTATGTCTAAACGCACATATCCGATTCTCCACAGAACTCCCAATGCGAGGGCGACACGTTTGCTCATAAAGATTTGTAATGGCGTTTTAATGCCGGCGTGCTGTATGCGCTCGCATTTTATTAAGATGGAAACTTTTTATAGGTAAGAACTTGCACATGCAGGAGCTGGTTTTCAACCACCGCCCCGTGAATTTTGAAAATCCAACAGCTAAAAAGCTACATATATTTCTCAGCAATGAGGTGATAACTTAGCAGTTTTTTGTAATTAAACCGACAAGCTTGTTTGCAATGCTTCACAATCGCTCACTCGCACGTGGGTGCATGCGTTCCTTCGTTCGTTCGTTCTCTCTCTCTCTCTCCTTAATTACTTTGAATTCATTTCAATAAATATAATCTTTATTTCACTAAAGAATTCTACCTCTAACGAGCTGTAGATAAAATAGTCTAACAAATTAAAATTGACGTTATTTTCCGGTCTTTATCCGTTCAGTCAGATTTTGTGCTGCAAAACATCCATGACAGCCGTTGTCCATGTTGGCAAATAATAATGGCCATTCGACGTGAATTATATAAATAATTTTAATAGCACGGTCATTTAAAACCCGAGGGTCTACCATGTGCATAGTAAAGCGATCACTGCAGACAATCCTTTTGGGTGGGAATTAATGTAAACACAGATATCGGATACCAGTCGTGTCTAAAGTGAATGTAAACAGACGTGCCAAAAAATCGGATATGGTCAAAAGAGCGGATCTGTGCATTAAGACTTGCAGTGTAAACGTAGCCTTAGAGAAGTAGTTCCGGTTGGAATGTTCTTCCGCGGGATGTGTGCAGTTCTGTTTATTAACCGCTAGAGCGCCAAAAGTTACATAGTGCTGCTTTAACTTCCAGATGTCTCAGTTTTTCAGGCTGTTTACCTATTGATTAACTGTACTACTGTATTTTTTTTTCTTGATTGTAAAAACCTCAGGATATATGTAATCGTTTAGTACTTACAATTGTATGATTAAAAAAAACTTTGGTGGAATGCAAAGTCCCTTTGAAATCCCACATTTGTATGTGCTTGTTAGAAAATGTGAAGGAATATTAACATACGAAAAATGTATTGTATGGTGGGATTATTCTTTTTTTTCCCCCTTTGCATATAATGAAGACACCAATAAATAACAGCTTTCATGTATACAGATGTTAGGTAATCATCAAAATCAATTATTCATTTCAAAGGTGAGCACCATTGGGTTGTAAAATGAATCACTGCATCATTTTATTTGCTACTTTTCTGGAAATTTTCAGGGCTCATGACATACATGTAATATATATAAAAGAACACATGAGACGGGGGAGGGGGTTTAACACTATTTGTACAGTCTTGAACGTGACAAAAAAAAACATGAACATGAATTCAGCATATATCATACACCACAATCAGCATATACATCACGTACAGTACCATATTTTTTAACTACAATATAAATGTTGGCATCATGTTTCTATGTTTATCATGATTATCGACATATATTGAAATAATATCAGTAATTCTTGTCTAACATCTCCCTGTGCCTGTGAAATTCTTCTCTAACACTGTTCAAATGACTTGTGTGCACATTTAACAGTTTTGTACAGACCTTTTGAGGGTGACTGTGTATTAAGAAAAAAATCGAAATATGAGGTCCACAGGCACATTTAAAAAAAAATAATAATAATAATAATAGCAAAATATGTATATTGGTGGAACTGATAGTCCAGCATTTCCATTACATGTGCTGTGAATAGTGATCGTTTGAAAAAAAATGTATAGAGTTAAAGTCGAGCGACCCAGTGGGCCACATACTATTTTTGTTTTGCATTTATGCTGTCAGCTGTTTCAAAAAAAAGAAAGAAAAAAAAAGTCATGTTTCTTTTTTATTCATATTGTGTCAAGCAAGTGCTATATGGTAAAACATACCAATTATACTCTATTAGTCAAGGGAAGTGTACAAAGGAGGACAGCCATTGCTAACATATAGACAGCTCTTTTGTTTGACAAATAAAAATACATCTGTGAAAAATCTTTTGATTTCTGTCTATCGCTTTTTCACATGTTATGCTATCACTAATGTTTTGGAGAGAAAAAAAGAGCACTCTCCTGTTGCTGTTTGTTCCAGTACATGATTTGGTATGCAGCTTGTGTTTTTCACTTGCATTGATTGCTTTCCTCCTTCTTCCAAGCTATTCTTCGTTCAGGATCGCACAAGATACAGCCTATGAATGTGATGTCAGATCATATACTGCTTCTGGCACTTCATGTGAAGGGAAGGAGAGAAAAAAAAAAGAAGAATAAATCTTCAGGAGATGGCCAGATATGCCCAACTGTGATGTCTAGCAATGAATTTTTTAACCTCAGTGCCACAATACATTTTAAAGAATGAAATAGAGATGTTTTTTTTTTTAAAGAACTAGCTTGTTTCTGCCACAGGATAAAAAATAAAAATAAAAATTCTTGTTTACTTTTTTATTGATTTTTTTATCTCACAATTTTGACTTTTTCTTGCATTGCAAGATATAAACTCAGAATTGTTAGATATAAATACAAAATTGTGCGATGTAAACGCAGAATTGCGAGATATAAATGTACAACTGTGATACATAAACTCAGAATTGCAATAAAGTAAGTCAGAATTCTGGAGTTTACATCTTGCAATTCAGACTTTTTTCTCAGAATTGCGAGAAAAAAAGTCAGAATTATGAGATATCAGCTCAGAATTGCGATATGTAACCTCGGAATTGCGAGAAACAAAGTCTAGTTTGTCAGTTGCTTTATTCCATGATAGAAACACAGTGACAGGTTGTTGTTTTTTTCTTCAGGGAAAATTGCCAATCTGATATTATGAATCTTGTATTGCTAGTGCAATAGATTATGTAGATAAACAGAAAGCACATAGAGTCGTATGATCTTTTTGGCAGTGCCTCTAATAGACTTTATACAGCTGTCTTACATGCTTGAAACCCATGCAAGAAGAGATTTGTATAGGCGTTTTGAGACCTGCAGTCTAAAATCAGCTTTCTCAGTCAGCCCATTCCTGAGCACAATGGCGTGAGATGTTAGCATGAGGCTATTGTACATTTCTGATTGTGCTGTTGGATTATTAATGCACATTAGTTATTGCTAGGAAACCGTTCCTTTGCCAGCAGAAGGCATGAGGTGGGCATGGTGACATAATCAAAAAGCAGGAAAAGGGCAAAGGAGGGTATGTGATTAGCAAGCATGCTGGAATCTCTTCCATACTAAAGGTTTCCTGCTTCATTTTGATTTTCCCATCGCGAATTAGAATTGCTTTCAGATGTAACAGCTGATTGCTTCTGTCCGTGGCATCGTTCAGTGAAGACGATCAGTCTTAAGATTGATACACAGCTGTGTGCTACACATGCAGATCACATACATACTAACAGAAGATTAAAGTCTTCAATCAATAGGTCATAGGTCTTGGAGATCTCTGCATTCAGTAGTTTGGTTCTCATTTAAAAAAATCTTACACATTGAGAAGAGTGGAGAGTCATCTGATTGGTGTACACTCATGAAATGAAATCTGTACTCATAAAAAAATATATATGTAAGGTGTACAGGATAATTTTAATTATGTAATCCAAGCTGATCTCACAGTACTACTATTTTATGTAGTGGCAATTTTGTATGAATTTTTCATGTGATTCAAATCATACAAAAACTTATGTTTTTTTTAGAAAGTAAGCATTACGGTCCAAGTAGTTACGAATTGGTAAAAAAAAATAAAAAATGAGCATAAACATTAATACTGCATATACAAGATGGAAAGATAGTAGTAGTTTAAAAAAAAAAAAAAAACTTGGTTGCCTAAGCAGTAGAAAAGTGGGTAGATCTGGGTCCAGGTTATTTACATATACTTACCAACATTGTATCGGAAAATATGGACTCATTAAGAACCACAGAAGAAGTCTTCAATCAGTTTCAATCAGATGTTGCAGAGCTTAGATGTGAGTTTCTCACCAGGGTTCCTCCCAGTGGTGTAATGTAACGAAGTAATAATACATTTCTTAATTAAAATGCATACTTTTACTCCGATACATTCCCCCGAAGCATATTCGTTACTTGCTACAAAATAGTCAGAAGTCAGAAGAACACGGACTGCAGGAAAGCAGGTTTGACGTATCAGTAGTCTGGCGTCTGCAAGTTAGACTCCTACAACACCTTTGCTCATGTGCAAACAAGTGCGTGCACAACCGCGAATTATTTCATTTTCCACTCAAGTCGAGTCTGGGGTGTGCGATATACAGTATATCTTCTGCGATAATATGGTAAGTGTTGTTGTAATGATGTGCGATCCAACATTATCAAGTATATCACCACATCACACACACAGAGTGCACGCATGTGATTTATTAGTCTATTAAACTCAAAATTCAAGGCATTCTAAGGGTAAAAATGCTTCTGTGTGCTTTTTATATTTATATAATTTAATATAGTTAACTGAATCTATATCACACAAAGAGTACCGTTTTTCTGCGGATAGCAGCATGATAACCAATTTAATAATCATTTTATACAAGTTCAGTAAAGTTAGCAATAATTTGTGACTTACATTATAGTCACAAATATTGCTTGTTTTTGCTAAATTTTGCCCAAGAAAATAGTTCCAAACAAAGATCACAGCACTGTTTTGCATCTCTGAGCAATGGTTTTTACTTATTGACTGAATCAGCTTTTTGAACGAATCGGTTGAATAAATTATTCAGTGATTAACACAGTCGAATGCTTTGTTCCTGAATGAATCAGCCATTTGAACGAATCTGTTGAAGCTCAATGGCTCACTCATTAACAATCACTTGCTGTCACCTACTGGCGGTTTTAATTCACATTTCGACTTTTTTTTTTTTCATGTTTTAAAATATCGGTATCATTTCAAATATCAGTATTCAACGTTTTATGTTAAAAAAAACAGAACATTATTTATCCATCTGTAACTGCAGGTTAAATGCATCCATGTCCCCTCTGAGATACATTAAATTTTGTAAATACATCTAAATGCTATTTCAGATGCAGATTCCAGAAGTATCGGATGGAGTGCTTCTTATTCTTACCCAAAAATACAAAATGGAAGAAAGAGTTAAAACTCAATACAATCTTGCTACTCAAGCTCTGTATGAATATATATATATACTGTATATATATATATATTTTTTTTTTTTTTTTTACATTTTGCATTTACTTGTACTTTTACTTTCAATACTTAAGTATGATTAAGGTTAAAAAATAACTGTCATACTTAAATATCACATATTTAAATATTTCATACATAATAAATATCACATAAGACTTTTACACAATTAATATTCTAAACGATGACTTCAACTTCTACCAAAGTCATTTTCTGGTAAGATATCTGTACTTTTACTTGAGTATGGCTTTCAGGTACTTTATACACCGCTGGTTCCTCCTATATAACATTTAGATGGAGAGGACTAGCTAAGATCTGAGACTGTTTTTTTTTTTCTAGGTTTAGTCTGAAGCTCTCCATTAAAGGTCTGTGATTAATACTCAACTCTGACAAGACTTCACTTACAATCTGTTTTTCTCTGCTGTATATGTTAGGAGGTTTATAAAAGTAACAGATGGCAGGGGCTGTTGACACTGTCTTGTGTGTCTCTCTTGACCATGTCAGACTGTGTGTTTAAATCACAAACATTAATGTCTTCTGACTGGAAGAAAATCTTTAATTGTTTACCTCTTGAAAGAACACTAGATGCCTGGAGAGATGCCTCTCTACCTTCCTCTCCTTCCTTCTTGAACATATTGCTGTGATGTTGTTTGTTGTTTATACAGCATGAATGTTCCATATCTGTTTGGAATGCAGTGTTAGTTTACTACTGTGCCGAGCCACTCTGGCAAGAAGCCACCCTGTGTGTAAAACAAACATTTCAACAAGCAGATATTACACATGCAAATGTGCCTGAGCTAGTGAGCAGAAGGAATGCTATGCTTTTGAGAAACATTTTTTACAGTAATATTCAGCCCCCACTTTTTGGTTTCATAACAAAATACATCTGTGAGCAGCAATTACAGAGCTGAGCATGAAAATGGCAGTGTGTGCAATGCACTAAACATGACCTTCAAAGTCAGAAGATGCAAGAACCATTTCTTCTTAGTGTGAAGAACATTATAATTATCTAAATAATCCTTGGTGCAATGGAACATTTCCATAGATCTTAAAGGTTCTTTAATGAACCACAGATGCCAATAAAGAACCATTATTTTTAAGAGTGCAATATTACAGCACCACTGGAAAAAGGTTTTGCAAACTATTACAAAATGCACCACCTATTGATCAAAAGCTGTAAATATGTAGCCTATAGTTCAGTCATGAAATTCTAGATGGCGCAGGCTGACGGGTATTAACATAACTGATGATATTCACAGCATTAAACGACTTGGCACAAGCTGATTGGTTCATGTTGCATACGCAGCCAATGAGCTTACTACTTTACATTTAAATGGCTGGTTAGCATTCACTTGAGCATTGCAGAGCGCTTTCAGAGTTCCTCTGAATCTCAACAGCTAGATAAGTAAACGGTCTCACTTCTTATTTCAGTGCATTATTGCGTTCGTCAGTTTTACATTTCTAAACTAGAAAACATAAGTTGTAAAACTACGCACAGGTTATTCGAGAGAGGAGTAATGGCTAAGCATAAATCATGTTCATATAACAGCAGCAGCAAGTGGTTATCTAGTTCATGTATATGAGAATGCAACGCCAACGGATTTTAGAACAGTAAAGTGAACTGGGGATTACCTTATTTAGCCAAAACCTCATATGCAATAATATTTTCCATGGGCATTCTTATCTCCATTAAGTGCCAACGGGTTGATTTCAGATGCACGCCACAATTAGTGGGATTGGTTTGCAGTTGGCATTTCACAGTTTTATTCCAAAGTCAAGGTGAACTCGTATAACTGTCTTCCACAAACGTCCTACTGTCAACAGCCTTACTATTAAACCAAAACAACTTAAATGAGCAACAGGAAATAATATACCCACTTATATGTGCTCTTGGCGCACATGCGATGCACTTCAGAAGAGGGAGCGCTCACTCAAAAGGGCAATATCTCTATTTCACTTGTTACATTTGGTTCAGCAATAGTGAAGAGTTTATTATGAATGTCGTATTTAGTGATAGTTTAAAGATAATTAATCATGAATTCCCTAAAATATAAAGCAACTACTACTACTAATTAATATATTCAGATTTAGTAGCCTAGTAGGACACTTTAAACTTGGAATTTGCTTATTTTGTTTATTCAGCTGGGCTTACAGCCATTCTAATACTTTCATGGAGTGGAGCAGCAGTATCTATAGAAATTCAGATTGCGTTATTTGCACATTTTTAATAGCAGCACGCATAGCAAATCAAAATTATGTTTTAGTTGCAGCAGCAGTAGGTAGTGTCAGACTCTGTTCCGTGTTTTGTGTGTGTTTTCTTCCCCCACGTGCTCCATGTTATGTGAATGTCAACCTCCTCAGCCACGTGTGTTTTCCTGGTTTCCTTGATTCCATTCAAATCTCATTGTTGATGTACTCCACGTCTCCTCGTTCCTTGCTCCACGCTCCAACACAGTAGCAAACGTGACAGGTAGTCTGTCGTTGCTGAAATTTCAGTGACTAAGCATGGATGGTTCGTGAACTCTTCAATGCGAAATAGGCATTATTTAATTGCATTTGCTTGTTTAATGAAGAGGCTTATAGCAATTATATACTTTTGTGCAGCTGTAGCAGCAGTATGCATAGCTATTCAGATCGCAAGTTTAGTGAATTTTAATAGCAGCAGCATGTATGGCAAATTCAGGTGCAATGTTTGAAATAATTTTAGCAGCAGTCTGCATAACAATCCAATTATTATCGTTGCTAATATAGCAGCAGCAGTAGGAAGAACTTTAGTTGCATGACATTTCAGTGATAACGTAACGTTGTTACGCTTCTAATCGCAATGTTAGCTAATTTTATAGCATGCATAGCAATTTCTGATGCAAAGTTAGAAATAATATTTGCGGCAGCATGCATAGCAAGTCAAATTATGTTTGTTGCTAATATAGCAGCTGCAGCAGAAAGCGTTTTATTTGCATAAAATTTCAGTGATAACTCATGGATGGTAAATTAACTCTTTAAAGTGCAGTAGGCATTTTATTACTTTCTTATTCATCAGGGCTTACAGCAGGTTTTATGCAGCAGCAGTAGATCATGCTTAGCAAATGAATTGATTAAATTAAAAACTGATTAAATATTATAACCGCAACAGCTCGCACAGGAAATCCTCTACTACAACTTTGCAAATATCAATAACAGCTAAAGCATGTTTTACAACTCAGTATTGAATTGTTAGTGGATATTATCAATAGCAGCAGAAGTAAATTATCAATGTAGTTGCGTGAGTGTACAGTGAAAAGCTTGCTGGTAGTTATCACGATGCCACACCGTAACAGGCTGTATACATGGAAGCAACAAAGCGATCATACAGATTCATTGGTCTTTCGTATCACATATAGTGCGAGCACTTGAACTATGTCAGAAATAGAACAGGGCATTGGTTACCATCAAGAATTGTTGCACCACATCCATTGCGGACAGTTTCACCTATCGAAATGAGTCTATTGATTTGTCAAGTGCTGCTCTCGTCTGGCGCAGGCACAGTGTTAGAGTAAAATAGACATTTGCCTAGCTACCTATATGCCTAATTAATGGAGCTTACAGCAGTTCAGTTTCTTTGTGCAGTAGCAGCAGCTTGCATAGGCATTCAGTCATTGAGAATATACATTTTCTCAGCAGCAGCATGCATAGCATTTCTATGTTGCAAATTTTAATTTGGTCACAATTTAAGCAGCAGCAGTATGTACAGTGAAATCAGATGGCAATGTAGTGTGACGAGCGTCCCGAGGCTTCATCAGCGTCGCTGATGAAGCGACGCTGGAAACAAGCGAGGAGCACCTGGCCATCATCATCACAGGCTGATCGGTCACAGCTGCACCTCATCAGGCGGCGGCTACATAAGCCACGCAAGCCCTGCCATCGAGGAGATTCCTCCATGAGACTGAGCACTAACTCGCCCTCTCATTTTCCCCACAGAAAGCAGCGTGTGACCGACCAGCCCCACAGGAGCACTGCATTGACCCTCTGCACTGGGAAGATGGAAGAGAGCACTCACGGCACCGGAGCACCTACCTGGACCTTTCTCACTAGCACCCATCACCCCAATAAATCCACCCTCCGGGGTATTGATTGAGATTACTTGTCGTGTGATTCTTCACCCCGTTACAGTAGCTATAATATTACAGCATTATAGCATGCAAAGCAGACTTATAGCATGACATTAAAATAAAGTCATGCTATTGTATAGAAGCAGTATGTGGGTATTAACGTAACTGATGATATTCACAGCATTAAACGGCTTGGCACAAGCTGATTGGTTCATGTTGCATACGCAGCCAATGAGCTTACTACTTTACATTTAAATGGCTGGTTAGCATTCACTTGAGCATTGCAGAGCGCTTTCAGAGTTCCTCTGAAAGCCACCACCTTCCCCAGCTCCACCTGTATAGATCTGCTATGGGTAATTTGATATGCTATTTGTGCAGCAGCAGTATGTCTTAAATACTCACAGCACTGTATCGCCATATGCACTGGCAGTAGCAAGTTACCGTACTTGCTTGCAGCAGCAGCAATAATTTACAACTACAGCAATAACCAACAGCAGCAGCGTAGCAGATCTATTCCGCAAAGACCAAATACATTAACATGGTCATAACCATTACCATGCTAAAATCTTCCAAGAGTTGTCATGATTGAAATTAAGATAATTATTGATTGCTTAGCCTGTAATTACGGTTCTTTTAAGAGCTGTTCACTGAAAGGTTTTTTTGGGGAACCCAAAATGGTTCTTCTATGAAACATTCATAAGGAATCAGGGCTTAAATCATGACATTAAGTTAATTTTTCTTCCATGCAAGCGGACTCGTACCATAACCCCTGTCAGCTCCTTAAGATGTTCTGATCATTTTGACCACTAGGTGTCCAAAAACTACCGCACGCATTATGATAGACCTATAGAAAAAAATATTTGAATCTTTTTCTTTCCTAAGAATGGCTTAACTCGAAGTCCTGTAAAAAAAAATTTGGAGAATATGTTGCCATATGGCTACACCATGCGGTAGAGGGTTAATCTCTGAACATTCTTTCAATTATTCTCACTAAATTTCAGTTTGGTGGCTCGCTTTTGCCTGATTAGCAGCTTTGCCATCAACTTTTTTAGTGGTTTTCAAAAGGTTTTTAAGACCAACCCCAAAAAGACCACCAAGAACGTTCAGGCTCATGCTACTATCATCATGTCATCAAGTTTCAGCGTGTACACAAAGACTTGTCCAATCCAATTGTCTGTCTTAAAGGTATGCAGTTATACAGTGACTTTCAGAGCGCAATTCTGCATTTATCCATGTTGATTACAATGCCATCTGTTCCCCTACCGGCACTGCAAAGAAAATACATTTGACTAAATGCTTGTGGCAGGCATTCTGTACAAAACCAATAGACAAACCACATCTGCTGCTCCAAAAAGCCTTTCTATTATTCCACAAGAAAGCATTGGGGAAAATCTCTGAGCATTGGTCGAGGCCTTTCTTCTGGAACGGCCCAGGTACTAATTAAACTCTTTAAAGAGCTTTCTTTTTCAGCTTGGCCAGCATGGCTCATCATAATCTACATCCTCTTATGTTAATTAAATGTGGTGAAAACAACTTTAAGGCACCCCCACCCATTGTTGTATGTATTTACTTTGGCTAAGTCTTTTGCACTGTTGTGGCCAATTTAAGGCCTTAAGGTCAATTAAGGAAGCTATGAAACAGCCAAAAGGGATATATTATATAGAAACCATTGGTAACACTTTATAATAACTTTCATTCACAAATCATTAACAAACATTATATAATGTGTATTGGATCGTTAGTTAATATATATTCAAAGAGTTAAAAATGTGAGATAATGTGCTTGTTAATGTTTGTTAATAAACGTATTAAACATTAGATAATGTTCAAACAAATCATTATTTCATGTAAGTTAAAATACTTACAAATGTCATGCAACTTTCAATTCCATATGATCAAGCACTTATTGAAAATCTACAAATGATTTTAACAGATGTTATAAAATGATTAAAAGCTTGTGTTAATGCACAACCCATTAGCTGCTATTGAGGTGTGACACGGGTAAGGTTAGGGACAGGTTTGGTGGTATGGGCAGGTTTAAGGGTCGGTTAAAGGGTCAACAGTGTACAGGGGTCAATTTGATTATGATAAGGGAACACGGTTCCATCTGTTTATATTATATTGTTTTTATAAATGAACAAGTATTTTCTTTTAAAATACTTCTTTTCCCCTGTTTATTTATAATTCAAGGAATAGCTATCCTGTTTAATTATATACTGACGAGTAGTATACTAATGTGAGTGTTGAGGCAATAAAAAACTTTTTGCACCAAAACTACAATATGTTATGTCTTTAGCAAGCATTAAGCTTAACTTAACCAGCCACCCTTTACACAAACCTTGTTACATAGGTCCAAGGCCCATAGAGATACTAAATGATTAGTAACATTTACAAATGATGAATAGTTTCAACTTTAGATTGGCTACTGCAAAAACATTAACAAATGATTAATACATGATTAGTAGAGATGTGTGAAAAGGGTCAGTTCGGGTCTTCCGGGACACTTTTTGCCATTGAGATGAAGGTATTCATAAAGGTATTAATGATTAGTAAACATGTATAAACATTTGCAAATGATGAATAGTTTCCACTTTAGATTGGGTACTGCAAAAACATGAACAAATAATTAATAGATTATTTGTTAAGATGTGTAATAGAGGTCTACACAACAAACAAAGACCAACAATTGAAGATCATATGAACTTATGAATAAGCATTTCAGTTTACATTAAATAATCATATGTTAATCATTAGGTAATGTTTAGTAAGTTCATTACTAAACATTAACAAGAACATTACCTCATATTTCTAGCTATGTGAATATATATTAACTAATGATCTGTTAAGCATTATATAATGTTTATTAATGATTTATAAATGAAAGTTATTATAAAGTGTTACCAAACCATTTAAGTTCCCTAAACAAAAGCTTTAAATAAATGAATCCCATACATTTACAGGTACATTGGAAGAACTGAAAGTGACACATGACCTAAGCATATATCTTACAATTTGCTAATCAGCATTTTAGCTCTACAGACATAAGACCTGAAGATAATTATTGTATTTATATCACATGAGTCCAATTTTTTTGGACTAAATGAACTCCATCAGCACCAGTCCCTCTTATTTTGTTTTGCTTCCTGCTGTGTGATTGGCCATTTAACACAGCAGATGTTCCCCCCAAATATCAGATAGGATAAGTGTGCTTAGAGGTGCAGGGGATCTAGGCAGTGTTATTTGAAATGGTCAAGTGTTTAATGAACTCATTATAAATTGATCTTAAAAAGAAAGAATAACTATTTGTTCTTACATTTTACAGGCACTATTTATTTTACCACATGCATCAGATTGTTAGACTGGAGTTAAGATAGTCTGAAAGGATCTAATTCCCATTACTATGAGAACAATACTGTATATCATTAAATCTCAGAAATAAACATACTTCAACTCATTATAAATGAATAAATTGGAACATATTAAGGAAAACTTTTACATGAAAAATGCATACTCTTTTCTTTTTTTTACCACTGTGGATTCCTTTGAAACGTTTTATCACAAAATGGACTGGAGAAATAGAGCTACAGTACGGCGACCCCACACTGATTCTGCGCATTCTGACTTGTGGGACATCTGAAAAGACTGTAAAGTGCCATAACAAACAAAATAATAAACAGAAAACAGCTTTGACGACTCACAAATGCAACCCTGACCCCATAAAATTGTCTCTGGAGCAGTTTATTATTATTGAAGCTTCAAGGAGAGTTCCTGAGAATGTCAAGAGTATCAATATGGCAAATTCAGTAATTGACCCCACTGTCTCAGGTCGGGAAAAGTATGCCATTTATCAACGTGATGACATTTGCAGCGAAGCTTTCTCTCTTCATCTCTCTACAGCTACTGTATATGGCTTGCATTCCAATGATCTTTTAAAAGGGCCAAAGCTTACATGATGATATCCCAAAAAAATCTTTAATTAATTAGCAATTATTTGTCTGTTTTTAAATTTCTGCCAGATTTGTTTTGCTGGCCTTCTTTACAACCCTGCCCTACATGATGTGATAATATATATCAGGACAGCTATTTAAGGTGATATCTGTCAGATAATGATATTTTATGAATCGTTCATTAACTTTAATTATTAATTGAGCAGAAAAGGTTGTTCTGTAAAGATGCTTGCATTTTTATAGTTTTTTACAGAATTATTCTGGCAATTTTATTTTAATGAATGAATCACAGTGGCCACAGCAGAATTATCTGCACATTATTTGGCACAGGTTTTACATCATATCTAAAAATCTAAATTTGCTCATGTTAAGGAATGAGTAAATAAGATAAAATAAAACTGATTTCTGATTATTTTCTTAAAAAAATCAATATAAACTACAACGATATAGGCCAACACTATAAATACAAGACAAATGTTATCTGTAAGAACTGCAGACAGATCTCAGTGCATATGCAAAATAACCCCTGGAGGTTTCTTATTCACACATTCAGCGCTATCACTGAGATGGGATATATCATTTTGAGTGATGTGCTTGTACTTTGTGTGTTGCACACTAAGATATCTCTGGACCTCACTGATAAGTCCCTCCACATCCATCTCCGATGACAGCCTGCGTGATGTTTACAGATGAGTTCGTTGTGAGGTAGTCCTAGAGTTTTTGTGAAAGTTGGAACTGCATGATAATATAATCACAACATCTGAGATGCTCTGGTGTTCTAAGCACATGCTGTGCCACTTTTTGTTATTGCAGATTATTTTCGTATTACTGTGAAAGCAAAAGCCTTTATGAACAGAAAAAGCAAGAAGCACAAATAGCCAGACATTGCGACAATCATATAGTATTATAATTACCTTGTCTTCTGGGAGTCATTGACAGAATCAGGCCGACTTTGTACACAGAATGCAGATCTTAATGCCACTTTGCAGCACCTTTACACATTGAAAGTGGGTCTAATGTGAAAGCAATATTAATTCTTCTTGCAGACTGAATGAGGTATCCCTGACCAAAATACTCTTGATGGTACCCAGATTGGTGTGCTATGAAGATGAGATGGATGCACTTAATGGAAACACTAGACCTATTTCAAATGGGAAATTACAGAATAATATCAGAAGCATCTTTGGTGGCGTTCTGCAGTGAGGAATGAACATGAACATGCATTTGAACTATCTTCAATGTCTATGCAAAATATTTTGTACGAAGATCACCTTGATGTCCTATAGAAGATACATTATTCATACATCCATTAATGAGCATTCTGATGTTCGCTGACATTTAGCAGGTGCTTTTTATCCAAAGCAACTTAAAATACATTGCAGAAACAATCCCCTATGGATTAACCTGAAGTTAAGCGCAATGCTCAAGGACAAAAAGGTGAAATTGAGCTGCAATTTTAGTCTTTTATTTACTCTCAAACATCCTCATCCTCAACGTCCTTCAACCTACCCTTACCAAAAAGTAGTATACTTCAAGTTTATTTTATTAAGTATACTTACGTAAAGTTCAAGTATATTTTTAAGTATACTTTATGTAGTAAGTATACAAATATCAGTGTATTAGTAGTATACTTGTATCTGCACTATTTCAATACTCCTTGGGACTAAATTGGCCCATTTTCCAGTATATAAAAGTATACTTAAAGTATAACAGTAGTAAATTTTGAGTACACAACTAGTTTACATCAATATTTTTAGCTTGTACTGCAACTATACTAAAAGAGATCTTATAGGTATACTGATATTTTACTAATTAAATACTTGCAGTGGCATTTTTATTACACTTTGAAGTATAGTCTCAGTAAACTACTAGTTTAGTAGTTTTATACTGCAAGTATACTCATACGTTTTCTTTAAGTGAACTTTACATCATACTTTAAGTATACTACTATGTCCCTATTTAGGTATTAATTTGTATATATTTTGTTACATGAATATCTGAACATACAAAACATCAAAAGAAAGCACAGGGTATCTGCTTGTAAACAAAAACATTTTATTCTAGCTTCACGCATTCTTTTTTTAAACACTTGAATGTGGGTAAGTTTCATAAATAAAAATTAAAGAAATAAACAACATTTTGAACAAAAGGCTGAAAAAAGACTATGAATTGAATTTAGAATGATAATCAAAACGTAGATAGAGTCGATCAACACCCCAAAGCTTGACAATCATTATTACCTCTTCATTGGTCGACATTTTATTCCATAACGTTACACAGTTTTGATGCTGTTTTATGTCTGATGATCATGTTAGATTACATGTGGAAGCATCTGTTGTTTCGGTTTCTTCTTCACTTGTGTTTTTTGGAAATTATGTACAGAAGATATGTACTATCGCCCCCTACCGTATAACAATGAAAACACAGATTCTAGGAGCACAAGTATAGTTCAAATATATTTAGACTTTTTCTAAGTATAAGTCAAGTGTACTTAAATGTCATTTTAAGTATATTTCTGAGAAGTACATAAAGCCCATTTCTGAGACTAAAAGTATACTTTCCTATTTTTAGTTTAAAAGAAGTATACTAATAGCACACTTGAATAAACTTCTTTTTCGTAAGGGTAAAATCGAATCACATCATTTTGAAAACCTCTTTTGAGCATCTATGCTAACGTTATATACTGTATATATATATATATATAATGTTTTAGGGTCATGTGTATCTTTACTGTATAATAAAATAACTTGAGCTTATGCCTCAAATGAAATCATATGACCCTTTAACTCACTGAGCGAGCAGTGCATGTTCATTTCAAAGCTCACTTCTAGCTTCATGTTAAATTACTGTCCTTGAGTTTAGAGGTTAAAAGGGTTATAATTGCAGTAATAAAATGGAGAAAATGCTGTGACAGTATTAGGGCAGATTTCACATTATTCACCAAGGACACAAAATCTCATTTGTCAATGTCTAAGTTCATGCAAAATTTTCAAAATCTCCCTCATTGATTGTTCACTCACTTGGATTCAAGGCACCGTAAATTTGAGATATTCAGTAAGGGTCATCTATAGATGTACATGTCTGAACTGATTTAATGAAGGAGGACGAGCTATAGGTCTTAGAAAACCTGATCCAATTAAAAAGATTCATTAAAGTGAACAGATTGAGAAGGTAAAAAAATAAAATTGGCACCAGAAGAGATCCAGAACTATAGCTCACATAATGAAACTTAGATGTAAAGAGGTGATGAATGCCTTTTGTCTTCCAGTTGTCCTGTAGGCATCTAATGCTATGCAAACTCTATATTCTCTCTCCTTTTCTCTTTCTTTCACTCTCTCTCACTGCCATCGACATGCATGCTGCTACGTGCTCTCTTTGGAACCAATTAAAATCACATAATATAAAAAAAAGTTACTGAATGTGACATCTGTGAGTGTAGCACATTGTAAAATGAATGATGAGGTTTGTTATTTACATACTGTGAACCAATGGTATCATGAAAAAAATTGCATCTGTCAGCCTGCCCAAGGACATCAAAATGGTTTTAATGATACTCCAGAAAAAAATCATGAGGCATAAAATTTAAAGTCAAAAAGACATCAAGTCTAATATTATGATAATCAAGCTCTGCAAACAAAGTCTCGCTGTATGTCCAAGATTCATATTACTCGTTTGTGCATTCATTACTTTCACTGTGTAAATGCAAATTTTATAAATCAAATGTCCAACTACATAACATGACAGAAATAAGAAGCAAGTATCTAAAACAACTGAATAGTCAAGGCACTATTAGCAATTCAACAGGCAGTGTCAGCAGGTTTTTTGGAAAATGGCCTGAATTTAAATCATCTTGAATATAAATGCATATTACATTTGACCATTGATAAAAAGTTATAAGCAGAAAATACATTAATTCTGGATATTACAATGCTTTTATAAGCGGCTCAGTGGGTAACACTGTCGCCTTATAGCAAGAAGGCCCAGGTTTCCTCTGGGTGCCCCAGGTTACCCCTCAATCCAAAGGCATGCATAAGTGAACTGGACACAATAAACTGTGTGTAGGTGTGAATGTGTGTACACTCTTAAATATAAAGATGTTATGGTTACATGAAGAACCTTTAACATCCACGGACTCTTTTCATTTTAAATAAAGTTCTTTACGGTGAAAAACCAAGTAAAAATGCTTCTTATAACTTCTGTTCACTGCAAGGTTCTTTGGGGAACCATATGGTCCAAAATGGCATTGCTGTGAAAAGGCACCTTTTGGAACCTTTATTTTTAAGAGTGTACTGTATACCTGTGATGGACTGGCCTTTCATCCAGAGTGTTTGCTTTCCTACGGCCTGATAGACTTCATGCGGCCCTACACACAGTAGGACAAGCCATTTGGGAAAGGCATGCATGCCTGGACTGGACAATGTATTTTTTATATACAACAGATTATACACCACTTCTCAAGAATGTGCAGTTGAATAACTTTTCCATTATCAAACAGTTTTATGTGAATGACTAACATCTGTTCTTTATTCAAAACAGATGCAATAAATGTGGATTATACAATTACGTTTTTAATGAAAACTCCTGGGAAATCAGAGAAAACAAAAGATTTTGAGAAATCACATCAATGCATCTGCTGCATTTTCAAACATTCTGGATGTGAAGGCAAAATCACTGATCTCAAAGCTCGTAAAAAATATCACTCTGCATCAGCACATCGACATCGCCTCTGGCCTCGAAGCAGAGGGGCTCCTGCTGTGACAGAATGAAAAGGAGTGGCCCGAGCGCAGAGGTTTGTCCTGGTCGCTGTGATTCCTCTCTGATTCCTGCTCTGCATTCAACATGCTCTCGTGCCCTCGCTTTTCCTATCACAGCCAATCCATTCTCAGCTTCCTCGATGCCCACTCTGTTATTCCACCCGCACTGCCCGTAAAGTGAATTCTCTGCTCTAAACCTCATTCTAAGTAAGTGTAATTAAAAAGCTTTCATGGTAATATTCCCTGCTTAGGACCCTGTTTGGATTGTCCCTCCAGCTGCAGGGTACTCAGAAGGAAGTCCAGCTCACTCTTTCCAGCCAGAACTCATTATAAGGCCCCATTTTCAGCAGCCAAAGGCTGACTGGAAGTACATTACAGTGGATGAATTGAAGGCTAATTTTACACAAGTGGAGTTTGGAGACCTGAACTTGTAATACTAAAATGAGTTCCTGTGCTTCAAAGAACCTGGTGGCAATGTTTAAAAAATAAGAGGGTGCCAAATAAAGAATACTTAATGTTTCTTAAGATGATGATTGCTTAGGGAAAGAATTGACAATATAGAGGCTCAGTTCAACTTTAAAAACACAGTAAGCATTAAGAAGATAGCCCAGAAATATAAATTTAGTATAAAAAAGCCCTTTTGGATTTAACAGTGTGATATGCAGAGTGGGACCAGACAACCACTTCCTAGGGACTCAAAACAATTTTAACACAAGCTTAGAACTACTCTAAACTGTTACCTTGTCTCCAAAGAAGCACTATATCTGGCATTTTATTTGACAGAAATCACAACAAAGGAATATAAATGTGCAACGAGCCTGCATCTCACATCAGAAACCACTCAGCATACCTCCCACTTCCCATTCCCTTTCCTCTAATCTCTCACATCAAAGTTTAATGCCTAACATTTCCAGGGCCTCAGAAGTTTTATAAAACAGCTCCTGTGATTCAAGTACTCTAATCTGTAGGAAAAAATGGTAATATAAAAGTGATTCATTTTTTTGAGAACATTTTAAATTGTCGCAGCTAATGAAATATTTACACAGATGAAACGTAAGGAGACACATTTTTACAGATATTCTCAGTAAAGTGAGTGTTTTGTGTGTGTGTGATTTTGTTCTTGAGATACACTATATTTTGGTTTTTACTAATATTGTTTGTATGGAGTCCAACAAAATCAATCAGGCAGTCACAATGAAAATTCAGGCGCATCAGATCAAGAGAGCTTCATATTAGAAAGTGGTCTTGCATGATTAATAAAGTGTGTGATCTATATAGGAAATAAAGGAGAGTTAGTCTTTGTGAGATACACTTTGTTATTTTGAGTGTGTCCTCATTAAGCTCTTTTCAACTCTTTTAATGTGTTTGTAACATCTGTCTCTGTCTTTGAATCAGGAAGAGAACTTTTCTGATTAGCTCATCTCTCCATCTCCAACCAGTTCGCCGCAATGCCAGATTAATTTGTCTGTCATTTGTGGGAGACATAAAGAAAAGCATCAACACACAAATCCCTTTCTGAATGGAAACCATTGAAATCAGCCGAGTTGAGCCTCTCTCAATGACCAATCAACACCATGTGAGCTCCTACTGAGAACTCTAATTAGGATCTATCATATTTTAAATCATTTAGAACTCTGCCATGTGCACTCCAATCTACAACAGAGAAAATGAAGCATCGTAGTGATGGGGAGCGTGTGCTGCCATGGTTTTATTGTGTTTAGAGCTATTTAAACTGACACCTAATGCACAGTAAAGATCTCTTTTTCTTTCTTATGTATATGGACGTGACATCAGCTATGCGATTGAGAATTATTCATTACTTTCGGCTCTCTGCTACATGTATGCTAATGTTACAAGATGGGGGTATCATTATTTATTGATTTTTCAACAGTTCTGTGCCTTGTAGGTCAGAGGGGCTGGGAATGTCTTTATATCTAACTTGAGGTGTCTGAGCTGGGAATGCAGCTTTGTAGCTTGATGTGCTATGTATGAGAGAAAAAAGAGAGAGAGGTATGAAAACGCAGACATTGATGAGGAGAAGAAGAAAAGGTGAGAGACGGTGGTTTGCACTCTTTCTCTGTGATTTCCTATTGAATCAGTTCTCTCCAAAAATCTGTCCTTTCGGACATGCCCATTTGAACGCGTCCAAACAATATGACGTTAGCTACTCTAACTGCATTCCATGGCAGACCTACATGTCCTCCACAGATTTCATCTTATGCTGACAGCCAAACATGACATCTGTCCTTCGCAGCTGTGATGAATTCATACTCATCTGCGAGAGCTATTTCTTGGCCCTTGCCTCAGCTGCCAGTGAGCAACCATGGCTGATATCCTCAAGTAAACAGCCATCTGATACATATCTACCTCTGCTTAATACCCACACAAATGTATGATACTGTCCACTGCCAAGGTGTTGATCTGAAGCGTGAAGACATTTGTCTCGTCTTTTTTTGTGGTGTTTAAATGGGTAGTTTGTGGTAGGTTGGTGCCTGAAGAAAAGGTGGGAACATTTAGTGGTATTAAATCTTAGCAGGACTCTAATTGTTTATAACTGTACTCTCTGCTGTGCTTATTCTACTTTATTAGCTGCCATTTATAAAACCCCAGTCTATGTTCTGATTGAGGAAATAAATAGTGTAGAGAGGTTTTAAAATGGTCAGTGTTGATTGTCATATCAATGAGTATGTTTACATGGACAACAATAATCCGATATTAATACAATTAAGACAATACTCTGATTAAGAATCTACCATGTAAACAGAGATTTTTGATTACCTTAATCCAGCTAAAGTCATATTCGAAGTAAACAGAAATCGAATTAAGACGTGTGGAGTATTCCTATTTTAGTCGCATTACTGAAGTGCAGTAAAGACATGTAAACACCTTAATCACATTATTTTCGCCGCATTTTGCGACAGGATACACACACGGCAGTGGTCAACCGTTTGACGGCAAACAAAGAGCTTTAACACCGCCATCGTCTGTATGCACGTACAAATAATTAACTGCACTTGAAGCTTTCATAAAATTACAAATGAAACACCCAAAACTGTACATGGCATTATCACGAAGACGAACTATATGTTTATGCGTGAAATTCCGGAGGGGACGTCGGATGGCGTCACGTGGTGACGTAATGACGTGTGCCATTAATCGAACTATGTACTATAACAAGTAAAACGGGAACATGAAAGGAATATTCTAACTCATGTAAACACCATGATCATAATATTGGCTTATTTAGAATAAGGTAAATAATTAGATTACTGATGTCCATGTAAACGTAGTCACTGTCACATTCCAAGAATCACAAAACAGCAGGCTAATAAAAAGGCAAGAGATATTAGATGTACAGTATACTTATTACACAGCTTATCACTAAATAAATAAATATAAAATATGTATTGATTTGAGTAACATATCATTATTTTATTTCATTATATTATCATTTAAAGCTTCCACTAAGTGAAATCAAATAGCCTATTGCAATGTGAAAAACAATCTACCCAGCACTGACCATTACTGCAACAATATTACAGTAATATTATTATTAAAGTCCTCTGAGGTCATTTTCACTGCGATCAATAATTGAGATGTAAGACAGCAGTTGCATTTGTAAGAAACAAGAGAGCACATGGCCACGGTGTGAAAGAAGAAAATAGCGCTAGTTTACTACTCAGATGAGAAGAATGATATATAGTGTACTGTAACCATTTGTATAGAAGCTTCTTTCCGCCACACAAGAAAAAAAAATGGCATAATACATCATTCATTCATTCATATATGTGTCATGAAGTGATGGCTGTAAATGACGTCACCTAATGGACTACAATCAATAAACATGATTTCATCCTCTATAAAGGTGTATTTGTTTACAATACCCATTTTGGGACGAAAAAATACAGTAATAATAATAAGGAACCATAAAAGAAGGTGAAATATATTTGGATAATTGGCAGGATGCAGTGACGGTAGGAACACATTCCATTTCTGTGATGAGAGAGAGAAAGAGAGAGAAGGAGGACAAAGAGCTCAGCTTTATTTGTTGGCTTCTCATTCACACCTGGCTGGAGGCCATGATAACGTCTTTGTATATAATAATGGTTTAATTAAAGTAGTGCTCGACTGGCCTTGCATAGAAATATGAGGTTCTGGCAAATGATTCAAAACCTAGTGTCAGTTTATTAGAGTGCAAATTCATGATTTATAGCACCTATCTCCTTGGTTACAAACACCTTGAATCAGAAATGCCTTCACGATTCATCTTCAAAAAGGAAAACTATTTAACCAATCTTGAAAACATCTGGTTGCTTTAGGGGAGTTGCTTTAACATCTAATAAAAAGATTGTTCTGTCTCAGTACAAGCAAAATTTAACCTTGTTGCCTGTGTTGCTGATGGTGTTTATTCAGTGTTGATCTCTTCATTTTTTTGTAGGCAGAACTGTGTGCCAGTTTGGTCTGTTTGTTCTATTGGTTCAAATAGTGTCTTTATGGTTCACCACCAATGCCAGTAAACATACTTAAATACGAATGCAGTTCTTTCTGAACTATAAAACCAACACCCAGGTTGTAATTCATCCATGAATCACTCACATTGGGCTGGAGTGTTGAACATCACTGCGTCAAACAAAACAAAAGAAAGAAAGAAAGAAAGAAAGAAAGAAAGAAAGAAAGAAAGAAAGAAAGAAAGAAAGAAATGAAGAAAGAAAGAAAGAAAGAAAGAAAGAAAGAAAGAAAGAAAGAAAGAAAGAAAGAAAGAAAGAAAGAAATGAGATAGGACGTATCCAAGTCTTGATCTTGTAGTGAATTTTTCCATTACCTTTCGGTGTTTATGTTTACATCTCTTAGGTTGATAAGCAACCATGAGATTCTTCTGCTTTTTTTTTTTTTTTGCATTTGATTTTATAAAAAAACTGTCTTAGCCACAACATATCAGGTGATACAGAACATGTGACCTCAGCCTATAAGCACCTCTTAGGTTTCATTTGGAGATATAAAAAATCCATTTGCATGAAAATGACATTACTGAAATTGCGATCAGATGGCAGCATGCGAGGCTGAAGTGTCATTCTCGGGAGATGAGGTAGCGGCCGTATCTTTAATTGAAAATTGTAGGAGGATAAAACCTTCGCTGATAAGCGGAAAGAACGTTCTGTTAACCCTGTCCAGTTTTTTGTCTTCTCATTGTTCATTCTTTTATGTAGACTAATCTTTCTCCTTCTTTCTCATTGTTCTCACAGTCTCTTCATCTTTGTCCCCTATCTGTTTTTGTAATAATCTGAGTTAAAGAGCTTTTTGTGTAATAAAATCCAACTTTTTTTCAGGAAGTTTTTCTTTCAATTTTCTTTTATGAAAAAATTATCTTATATTATCTTATATGATCTTATAATGATCATGATTACCTTCAACAATGACTTCTAATGAAATCAAGCGTAGCGTTAGTTCTGGCAGGTCACGTTAGTCAAGCTCGCATCAGCTGACTCTCAGCTGATCCCCATCAACCTATGGGAATATGACAC
This sequence comes from Sinocyclocheilus anshuiensis, assembly GCF_001515605.1. NCBI lineage: Eukaryota > Metazoa > Chordata > Actinopteri > Cypriniformes > Cyprinidae > Sinocyclocheilus > Sinocyclocheilus anshuiensis. The sequence goes on from NW_015539872.1 coordinate 487,912, forward strand.
CTATCTAAAGTATTCATATATAAGGTCCCTCAGTATTATCAGCAGTTTTCGCATTGCTCAATAGCTAATTACCCTCCTCCATCCCCAACTCCTCCTCTGTCAGTCAGGATTCAGCCTTCTGATTCTCCTTTGAATCAGACTAATTCTAAAATGTGTACATAACATTATTGAACTTTAATGATATCTGCAATACATTTATGTTGGCTCTGTTCCGTTTACCCTGGGGGGGGGGTTATTGCTGCTCTCCCTGCTCTCATCCATGCTAGGGTGCATGGATGCGCAGGGAGTTCTTGCCCAGAACGGAACCATACCGCCAATCCAAACTGTATGCTAATTGTCAGTCATCTTTGACGATAGTGGTCCTGACAGAATTATGTCTTATTAGAATAACCTACATAATATGTAACAACATCTGTGCAATAGTTTGCTTTTCCTGATTCAAGATGGTCTCAATCAATCACTTTTATTTAAAAAAAAAGATGGTGTGCTGTTAAAATTAAATTTAAAAAAAAGAATCATATGGCTCTAGTCTTTGCACCTGTTTGTTTCAGGTTTGTATTGATCTCTTCTGATGTAGTAGAACTGGCCAGGTGGCGCTATCACAACAAAACCATGGTCATGCGCGCTACAGCTAACGTAAGAGCAAGCGCCACCAACTGAATGTGTGAGGCTTCCGGTGTCATTCAATTCCTGTCACTTTAGCTGAGCAAAAACTGAATGATAAACTGGTTGTCCTATTTCCTATCATGTTTTTTAATGTATTGTTGTAATTATAAAAACACTGGTTTGCAGGTAAATAGTTTTACCGTTTACTGCACTATGCTGTTCTTTGTTATGTAGCGGCTATGAATGTCCCGCACAATTTAGGCCTACCATTCAGAAAAAAGTCGATACAGTATGCTGCTGGTCCGAATTAATTAATTATGGGGATTTTGACTGACTCTTTCTACAGGTTACATTGTTACGCCATTAGGTAGCGACATATGAGTGGAGTTGCGTATAATGTGTGAGTCATTGAATTCAAAATCATTGATTCATTCTGGAATCAAAGACTACTGTTTGTTGCTCGGAGTCGCGCGAGGGATTCTGCTTCAGTTGTGTGGAACTATTTACTTTGGCTCAACAAAAATAGACAAAACTGGCCATGTTGTGTTTAAAATGTAAGTTTACCACCTTGTTTATTGAACCGTTTTAAACAGTACTATCACAATGCTGCATGTCTTTCTGACATTCAGAACAACAACTCTTTATCGTGTGATATAAACGTACATAGACTAGACTAGAATGTTATGATGCTGATTTAATGTGATAAGGATGCTTATGTGAAAGTGCATTGTTTGCTTTCTTAGCTCCAGTAGCCCATGGCAAGTTTGTTGTAAAATGCAGGATGCTGGGCTTAGGCATATTTGTTGAAATATATGTTTTTCTTGGACTTTGGTATGATAGGAAATAGTGCAGTTTTGTTGTTTGTATTCTGACAAATATGACACAATCAAACCTGAATTGTGTAACTGTTTGTACGTTCAAAATGTTGAGTTTTGTGATTTTATGTGATTTTATACATTTAGTCTGCATCAGTATCCCACCTGATAAACTGTTAGCTTTAGTCAAAATCAACATTACCATCAGTGGCTGTTTTGTTGTATAAGGTTGCTTATAGTTCTGAACTTTTTGACTTCTTGTCGCATTGCGTGTATGATGCAACATTGTCACCTGTTTTGTTTCAAAGCAGATCTAGCTGTCAAAACAGCACACCCGCACAAACATTATCCTCTGAGTTAAAGACAAAGGGACATTTCATGAGCACAGCATGGCATTAGCATTGGAGGAAAGAAAGAATGTTACAGATGGTCACAGTGCAGGGGTTAAAGCTCTTAAGGCCTGGGCTGGTTTTGGCCTGGATGGCTCTGAACGGTTTGTCAGAAGGGAGCATATGTGAAGAAAAGTCTGAGGTGATCTTCAGCCTGATGCTTTGTGTTGAAGCCACAGTTGATCCACAGCTTATGGAGGACATGTGTAACAACTAATGCAAGTTTGCATATTTTCTTTCTTTTTTTTTTTCTTTCTCTTTCTCTCTCTCTCTCTCTCTCTCTCTCTCTTTCTTTCTTTCTTTCTTTCTTTCTAATAGGGTGAATACAGATGGGACAATTTATTATTATTATTATTATTATTATTATTATTTGTATTTGCTATTGCCATTTGTTAAAAATATGTTGAAAATGGCTGTAAAAACGAAAGATATTCATGCCGCTTTATACAAATAAATAAAATAAATATTAGATTCAAAAAAAAAAAAATTTGCTTCCTCAGGCAAAGATTGAATTTTCCAAAATTGGAAAATTAGTCATTTTGAATACAACATTTAATTGTGAATGTAATCGTTAAAATTAATAATTATGTTAATTGTCTTATTTGATTTGCAATTTTAGAATCCACTGATTTAAGATCTCTCTTGGCTGCTGTCCTGGCATATTCTTCCTTTTCACTTTAATGACTACATGTATTCAGAAATAGATATTTTATTATTATTATAGTGAATGGGTCAGCATACCACTAGAACTAGCTAACAAGCTATCTTAAGGGCAAATTTACATAAAACATGGTCTTAACCTTTTAGATTGAAGTGTAGGGTTAGGGATTGCACTTTCATAATGGTCAAAGACAAACAGAATCTATGCTCCCTCATTAAAATGACTTAAATGGGTCTTCCAGTTTGCCAGTAATGCATTTTTTTAGTTTGGCAAACTGGGATAGTGTCATCCAAAAATGAAAAAAGAAAACTAAAATGAAAATACTTTTAGAAAAATCTGATTTGTTACTGTATCCCATGTCAAAAAAATGTCACACCATGATTTTTATCAGCATGCCTTGTCCTGTTACTTACCATAGTGTTTCCCATCACTTCTCTCCAAATGTTTTATGAAATGATGCCAGATGTCTAATGCTAGATTAAGATGAATTCACTTAATTTCAATCTAAAAGCAGTCAAAAAGTACTATACAAATGATAAAAATACCCTATTTATGAAATTATACTGTACCTCATAACAGTTTAAATAAAGCAAGCCATTTTCACAGGACTCATTTTCAACATAGAAGTGAGATTCACACTTAAGTCACTTAATTAATTCATGACCAACTGCTCAGTTCATTAGCAGCAAACATTGTTAATATTTTTGTTGAGATACATTTTGTGGGTGTTGAGTGGGTGCATAACATGGATGATTCTGCTCTATGTCCATATGTCAGGAAAAAAAAAACAATTGCGTAGACTTTCTGTTCAAATTAGGAATAATATGTAATCAGGATATTAGAACATCAAGATGGCCACGAATTTTGATGATGCAAGGTGGGCATACATTAATGAATCACCACATAAATAGAAATGTCTCGGTTACGTATGTAACCTTCATTCCCTGATGGATGATACTCAACCAGGGTTCACCGTCCGGGGAATTTACTGGAGGAGGAAAAGGCGCTCGCATCCCCGGGTGAGGGAGAATGAGTGGATGTGAGCCTGAGTGATCGTGCTTACTACCGCCGGTGGCAGATCACTTAAGTCTGCCGCGTCACATCCAGGAGCCACACGTGGAGGTCCCAGAGATCTGGACGCGGGTGCCATATGGTGCCGAGCCCTTGAGAAAGGTGGTCCTTCCTCAGAGGGATGCGCCAGGGAGGGGCTGTTGCGAGGACCATGAGTTCCAAAAACCAGGTCCAGGTGGGCCAGTACGGCGCAACCAGCAAGACCTGTTCCTTTTCCTCCCTGAAATTGCACAGTGTCTGTGCGAGAAGGCTCACTGGGGGAAACACATACTTGCGTAGAGCCTGAGGCCAGCTGTGTGTCAGTGCGTCCGTGCCAAGCGATGTGAACGTAGACCTCCCTGCCGGTTGATGTACGACACGGCCGCAGTGTTATCCGTGCGGACCAACAAGTGCTTGTCCTGTAGCAGTGGCCGGAACTGCCATAAGGCAAGATGCACTGCCAACAGCTCTAGGCAGTTGATGTGCCAAAGCAGTCGAGGCCCCGTCCAGAGCCCCGAGGCTGCCTGCCCATTGCATGTAGCGCCCCAGCCCATACTGGTGGCATCTGTCATGACAACGACATGCCAGGACACTTGTTTTAAGGGCACCCCGGCCTGTAGAAAGGCAAGGTCTGTCCAGGGGCTGAATAAGCGGCGACACGTCGGCGTGATGGTCACGCGGAGTGTACCGCGACTCCATGCCCATCTCGGGACTCGGGAGTGTAACCAGTGCTGAAGTGGTCTCATATGAAGCAATCCGAGCGGCGTGACTTCGGCTGCGGATGCCATATGCCACAGGAGCCTCTGAAAGTATTTCAGAGGTACGACGTTCTTTCTTTCTGCCTCTGAAGTTCAGCACTGACTGGGCACGCTCGCTGGTCTAACTGGTCACCGAGTCTAACTTCACACCGAGAAAAGAGATTCTCTGCACGGGGGAGAGTTTGCTGTTTTCCCAGTTGACCCAAAGCCCCAACTGGCTGAGGTGCTGGAGCACCAGGTCCCTGTGATCGCACAACTGCTCTCGTGACTGGGCCATGATGAGTCAGTCGTCGAGGTAGTTGAGGATCCTGATGCCCACTTCCCATAACGGGGCAAGGGCGCCCTCCGCGACCTTTGTAAAGACACAGGGGGACAGGGACAGCCCGAAGGGGAGGACCCTGTAATGCCATGCCCGACCCTCAAACGCAAACCGTAGAAATGGCCGTTTGCTCTTTTCCCAGTTGACTCAAAGCCCCAACTGGCTGAGGTGCTGAAGCACCAGGTCCCTATGATCGCACAACTGCTCTCGTGACTGGGCCATGATGAGCCAGTCGTCGAGGTAGTTGAGGATCCTGATGCCCACTTCCCATAACGGGGCAAGGGCGCCCTCTGCGACCTTTGTAAAGACACGGGGGGACAGGGACAGCCCGAAGGTGATGACCATGTACTGCCATGACCGACCCTCGAACGCAAACCGTAGAAATGGCCTGTGTCAAGGAAGAATCGAGACATGAAAGTAAGCGTCCTTCGGGTCGACCGCTGCAAACCCATTCTGAACCTGGGAGGTCGCCTGGCGAAATGAATCGCGTAGCTGAGTCGAACTGTCCGAATGAGCCAGCGGGACAGGTTGGGCAGCACAAGCCACGCCTCCAAGCTCCGTACAAGTGGCACCAAAGGGACAATCGATGCACCCGCGGTGGTGCAGCCTCCTGTCTCCTGTGACAGTTCTGTGACACAGGGTTCCGGTTGACTGGGTACGCTGGCGCGTTTTGGCTGCCGCTTCGCTCTCCGATTGTTTAATTATTTTTAATCTATTTTAGTAAGTGTTTTACACTGCTTCGCTATTTTTATTGTTTTGTTCTGTTTTATGCTTCTTTCTTTGTGATGTGGTGGCAGTTATTTACATACGCTGGATTTTTTGCTCAATTGGTGTTGGCCTGGAGTTTTTCCTTGTGTTCTCTGGATCTCAGCCTGTTTGGGCTTGCTGCTACGGATGTGCCTTTATCGGACATGGCGTTACGCTACACCTCCCGACACCTTCTTTCTCTAAAGCAGAACTACTATCTGGCTAAAGACGTGTATGATTGTTGTGGCAATTCTGGCATACTGAGGCCTAAGCGCTATGTTCATCGGAGCTCTGGACACAGTTATGTTTCTTCTTTGTCTTCCATCACTTTGGTTCTAAACAGCCGACGGAAGATCACAAGACTATATCATACTGGTGTCGAGCTTTATAACTTAATAACGCCGCCCTGTCTGGAGTGGAATTCCTGCGATGCAAGACCATCAAACCCTCTCAACACTGCATTATTTAATGTGCGTTCTGCGAACAATAAGGCTTCACTTTTGTCGGATATCATCGTGGACAAAGGTCTGGATTTACTGTTTCTCACTGAAACTTGGCACAAACAGAATGACGGCCTGCTTTTTAACCAACTAACTCCAGCAGGTTTTGGACTCTTCGACTTCCTGTGGCCTTCTCGCAGAGGTGGGGGTATTATTGTGGTTTATAACCTGCCATGCAAATTGAGCCCTGTGTTTGTACCTCAGTTTACATCTTTTGAATGCCTTTGTACTCGGTGTAACTGCTACTCATTCTGCTGCTATTGCTACAATCTATAGACCTCCTAAATCAAATGCAGAATTTCTGTCAGAATTTGCTGATTTGCTGACAATGTTGTGCGTTAAATTTGAGAGAATTCTGATTCTTGGTGATCTTAACATACATGTTGATCAGAAAGTCTGTGCTCTGGCCAAGGACTTTTTATCTCTGCTGGACTGTTTTAATTTTACACAATTTGTGACTGTTCCTACACATTGTAAAGGTCATACACTTGATTTAGTTATGGCAAATGATGCTTTTGTGTCAAATCTCTCTACTGTAGATGTTGGACTCTCGGATCATTCAGCCATACTTTTAAATTTTTAGGTACCATATTATTTAAGGCTTGTTGCACGTACTGTCTCTTTCCGTAAATGGCAATCAATTGACCCTGCACTTTTGCTAATTCGATCAATGCATGCCTGGATGATTTGTCTTCTGTCCCTTCTGAGTATAAAATTATTTTACTCTTTCTGCCAATTTGGACATGTTTGCACCTATTAAAGCACGCAATGGGCCTCATTTATCAATCTAACGTAGAAACGTGCGCACAAATCAACTTACGACAGAGTTCACGTGTGATTCATGAAACATTCGTATGCCGCCAATCTCATCGTACGAATGATCGTATGTTGATAAATGCGGCGGCAGAAAACAATCGTCATTTGAATATCACGCCCCTGAAAACACCCTGGTTTAGAAGCCTCACCCCTAGAGTTTACGACATGGAGAAACGAAACCCGGCCAAAAAGAGGAAGTAATCTCGTGAAAGAGAAATTGATCTTACTCCAAAAACACCCGTTAACCTTGTAGGCCTAACAATTAATGGCAAACAATTAGGCTACATTAATATATGTCATTTATATGTATATTAAAATACTGGTAAATATAAACAGCCTATTTAGTTCCCCTCACTCTACAACAAATATTTTAAATTTAACGGTATTCAGAACAGAACAAGAATGAAAAATAAGTAGTTATAAAATTATATATTAAACTGTAAAATAAAACACAAATTAGGCTATAGTGGCATTCAACAGCATACAAATGTAAAGCAAAACTGAAACGGCATTGGGCTCGAGCCTGTCTCATACCACAAGAATCCAAATGTATCAATTTTTGCCATATTTGTAACATTTGTTTGCATAACTATTATTCATTATGTAGCCTAAACATGGCTTTATACTTCAGTCATGTTCTAATATCCGTGTAAAATCCTTCACATGTGCAAAAATGTTTGTTTGGGCGCTGCACGCTGATTTTACAGCGGACCTTTTAAAATAAACAGTGTTTCTTTTATGTTTGGTTGACTGCATTTTAGTTTGATGATGAATGGCTGAAATGGCAGGCAACGCTAGAACTAATGTTGTTGTGTGTGCGTGAGGCGCCTGTGCGATCAGATGGATTAAATCAAATAAAGATATAAAGAAAAGAAATTAAATGCATTAAGAGTGTCACAAAAACGAGCGTAGCCTATACTTGTTGCACAGTGTTTTTTTTTCTTTTGTTAATCTTTTAATTATATTATAGCCTATTATATATTTTGTGTGATCCTATTGATTTTATTCCTTTTATAGACTTAATTTCTGTTTTTCTCCTTCCACAGAAGCGCTGCAGGTGCAACGATGCGACGACTGAATCCTCACGGTCTTGTTTATGCTGCTATTCGCGCATATAAATCTAAAGCCCTGTACAAAACAACAACAAAAAAATTCTAAAAAAACATTCTAATCTTACTGGTTAACGACTGACTAATGAGCTTCGTTTGACGGTCAGGAATATAAAAATGAACAAAATCCTGTCAATCTACAATTCTCCACCGTATTTACTATGCTGTGCGCAAGTTCAGGTAGCCTAACTCAAAAACTTGCATACACGAGCTGAGACCAGACATGAGATTTGATCGTAGCCACCGCTCACGTCCATATTGATAAATTCCATGTTTTGCGTTGAAACGACCGTACGCCCAATTTTCTGTTGTATGTTCGTTTCGTACATGAGGCCCACTGTCTCTTTCGTACATACAGCTTCCTGGTATAATGACGATTTGCATTCAAAGAAGGTGGAATGTTGCAAACTGGAGCGTACATGGCGTGGTTCTGGCTTGTCAGTTTTTTATCAAGTTTGGAAAACCTGTTTGGGCCAATATAAGCAGAAACTGACACTGCAAGGTCTTCATATTTTTCTCAGGTTATTAACAATAATCATAATAACCCTAGGCAGCTTTTTCACATTAATAACAGTCTTTTGAAAGTAGATGGTGCAAATACTCTAACTGTGTCAGTTCAGACATGCAATGATTTTCTTAAATTCTTCAGTTTAAAAATTGATAACATTCGCAAAGATATTCTTAGTTATCTTAGTTCTCCTCATGTTTCTACAGTTAATCTACCAAGTTTTTCCGGTACACCCTTCGTTTGAGCCCCTTCAGTCTGGGTTTAGGAAACTGCACAGTACTTGGTTAAAGTTGTTAATAACTTGCTGTTAGTTTCTGATTCTGGCGCTTTCTCGATTCTCATCTTACTCGATCTTAGTTCAACCTTCGACACTGTTGACCACATGCTTTTATTTAATCGACTGGAAACTGTCTTTGGTGTATCTGGGACTGCACTAGATTGGTTTAGGTCATATTTTACAGGTCGCAGTCAATTTGTTTTTATGAATGGTTTCAGATCTTATGTGGATCCTGTTTGTACTGGTGTCCCACAAGGCTCAGTTCTTGGTCCCCTGCTTTCTAGCATTTATATTTATCCTCTTGGTCAGCTATTAAGATCCCTTAACCTCAGCTACCACATCTATGCTGATGATACTCAGATTTATATACATTCTCAACCTGGTCAATTTGTGGATGTCCCTCATATTTCCAACTGTATTTCTGAGATTAAGTTGTGGATGTCTAATAATTTTCTGTGTCTGAATAGCTCTAAAACTGAAGTCATGCTTCTTGGCTCTCCCCACCAACTGCGAAATGCTGCTTCTATAGATCTATCAGTTGATGGTATTGCCCTAGAGCTACTCAGTAAACTAAAAAATATTGGTGTTATCTTGGTGCCACCCTGTCATTCGAGCCTTTTGTGCAGAACACGGTAAAGACCTCCTTTTTTCATATTAGAAATATTGCACATATTCGGCCTATGTTACTCTTTTCTGTTGCTGAAAAATTGATTAATTCTTTTGTTTTCTCACAAATTGATTATTGCAATGCTCTCCTTGTTGGAGTGTCCAAATCCTCTCTTAACAAATTGCAATATTTGCAGAATTCAGCAGCTAGAATTTTAACTGGGGCTAGGGCTGGCGACCATATATCTACTGTTTTGAAGACGTTACACTCCCTGTTAAATACCGTATAGATTTTAAAATCTTAATGCTTACATACAAGGCTCTGCATGGTCTCGCTCCACAGTATCTGGCAGATCTTTTAACACCTTATACGCCAATTCGCAATTTACGATCTTCTCAGCACGTTCTCTTAGTTGTTCCCAAAACACGGTTACGATCCAGGGGGGACAGGGCCTTTTCAACGTCTGCTCCAAAACTGTGGAATTCTCTCCCAATTGACATTAGGGACGCAAATTATTTAGCTGTTTTTAAAACTTTTCTTAAAACATTCTATTTCAGGAATGCTTTTATTTGATTCGTTTTTTATTGTATTGTTTTGTGATTTATTTCTTGTTGAATTTATAGTATATTGTCTTATATTGTTGTGTTTTCCTTTATGTAAACTTTCTTGGAAAGCGCCTTGAGAAAGCAACTTTTAAAGGCGCTATATAAAATAAATGTATTATTATTATTATTATTATTATAAGTCGTGCTGGATGGTACAGAAGGCATAGTGTCCTGGCTCATCACAGCAGGACTCCCCGTGTCCCCAGAGGGACTGGCCAGAGATGCGTGGAGAGGCAACGCGTCCCAGAGCCGTGATCTCTTGGGCACTGGCGATAGGGGGCATCGTAGGCGAGAGTGAGGAGGCAGCGCGTTGCTCACTGTCAGCCCACGTGCCTGATAACCCGGAGGAAAAGGAAACTGCTCTTTTTTCAAGAATGTGGGTACCGAAACAGGCGAAACAGAAAAAAACACAAAACACAGGATTCTCCACACGGCCCTCCTCCGGGGGAAGGAGTGACGCTGTCCTCGCCATCTCCTGAGAAAGAGCAGCTTCCCACATCTCCGGGTTACCCATGTCAGGGGGTGCTTTGTCGTCTTTCTAGAGGACATAACATGGACATCACCTTCCCAAGGGACCGCGCCATGACTTCATCGCCCGGAGGGCAAAGTCAGTCGCCGAGCGCATTTGTTTTAGTGCCTTGGCTTGGTTAGCCTTCAGGGGAGATGAGGACACAGGTGCACCGCAACCGCTCTCTCCACCTGGGGAATGTCAACGTACCCCCTTGCCGCCCTGCCGTCAAGGGTAGTGAGGACGGAGGAGGCAGACGAGCAGCTTCTGGCCGAAAAAAGGGCCGTCCACGACTTTGTCAGCTCCTCATGCACCTCCAGGAAAAAAAGGCACCGGTCAATCATCCAGCCGCGAGGGCTCAGGACTGGGCGGTGTGTTCACCTCCTGCCCGATGCTCACGTCTGCCCGGGCAAGCATGGCCATCAGCTCCGGGTCCGATTCGGCGGTGGTGACAACACCCGAGGGTGGCGGCCCCGCCAAATCTTCATCCTCGGAGGACGATAGCCCATCCCCCGATGCCGTGATCGACATCCAATCCTCCGGCAGTGCACCAAATGAAATGCTGGGACCGTCACGAGCTGGGCCAGCAAAATCACTTGGGAGCCGCACGGGACATTCGCTGCGGGAGGAGTGAGAGGTCCGCGGGGACGTGCCCAGCGGAGAAGCTCTCACTGAGAGTATACTTGAGACTCATATTTGAGCCTATTACAGAAATTTTTAGGAAAAACAACAGATATGTTTGAGGGGAAATGTAAATTCAGCTTTAATTATTTGATCTTTTCATTTGATTTTATGTTAAAACAATGAAATATAAAATCTAGGAAACAAGGAAGTTTATGTATTCTATTTTCATATCTTTAATTCAATAAATCATTGAGCTTTGAACACTTAAAGCAGTTAGGAAGAAACCACCTGAGAACTTTACAAATCACCTGTCACATAATAGCCTTGATTTCATTGCATAGTTTCAGAGTTTCAGTGAATCAATGATTATTCCATTAAAATTAATGTGTGTGTGTGCTGTAGAATATAGCCGGTGTGTTGCAAAATTGTCCGTGACCTCTGTTATATAACAGCAGGTTTTTTGAAGCTGATGCCAAATATAGCTAAATAAAGCTAAATATGCAATGCAAAGATGTTAATAATTAGCACCCAAGAAGTCAATTTATGATGTGATGGGCTATTTTCACAGTGTATTCAGCATACTGAGGCATCTCCTCCATTGACAACTTGTCATCCTACATATTACGCTTTTTTGTAGTTCCCCTGGGAGGTGGGCTCTGTTATGCACTGCAAAAAAATAAAATATAATAATAATAATAATAATAATAATAATAAACTCATTTAACATTTTCCCACATCATCCACAAACTAGTTAGCTAGCTATTTCGGAAATATCATTCATTTATAAAGCTGTCAGCCCCAGATAAAATGAATCTATATTGAAAGTGGTATGGCTTGTGGTAATTCTACAGTTCTTCTCAGTATTGACATATTTGTATTGACATATTCTTAGTAGTATTGCTCATACAACACCACCATAGGATGTGTATCTTCAATGGGTCACTTCATCAAAACACCATACTGAGTAGACCAAACTGACATCAGTACCTGACCTCACTATTATTATGCTTATGCCTTATTGCTGAAAAGCAAATTAGAAAGTTTTGAATCTCTGAAACTCTTAGGATGTTTACACATGTGTTGTTCGTTTCTCTTGGTTCTTTTGGTCTGGACCAAAACAAAAAAAAACTATACATTTAGTCTTGTACTGCACCAGAGCTTGGAAGTGGACCAAGACCCTCTGCCACTTGTTTGGTGGGCACCAAGGTTCAGATGCCAGCGTTCACACTTACTAAAATGAACCGCAGTTGTGCCAGAGTTAGTTTTAATCATACCAAAGTGTGAACACATCTCTCAGTCAGTTCCAAAAAAGTATTGTTCCCTCTCATAGTCAATTAAAAACAGAATTTTTCATCTTGATGATCTAGTTTTCTCTAATTGTCCCTCATCATCCCACGGGTAAGGCAACGAGTGAAGCTTTACTAAAGTCACATCACTGCTTGTGTTAATTGCTTGGATAAAAGCATGGCGATTTGCAAATACTGGTGACTGCCATAGTTACAGATAGATAGATAAATAAAAAGACAGACACAGAAGTTGGCAAAGTTGTGCGATTGCCTAATGCTTGTGCATATCTCATCCCACCTGCTGCAGTGAGAGTAGTCTCTGCCCTGCTGTTGTTTACTTTCTGAAGAACAATAAGCCTCTCTGGCAACATTACCCAAAGTGCTGCATGATCTAACGAGAGCACACACTGGTGGCAACAGACTCACACACGCATATACACACGCAAATAATTCAAAGCATGCCTTTCCATTCCCTCACCCGACCTGTCTCCCTCAATTTCCTTGCTCTAATTGGATAACACTATATTTTCATTTCACAGGAGCCAGCAGGCCTCCATGCCGTTTTAGAGCATGTGATTCTTATTTGATGCAGCCTATGTTTACAACATCATCTTGTAATTAATGACACAGTGCAGAGCTGTGTATCCCCGTGACCTCCTATTCCTTATTCCTGAATTCAGGCCAGTGTGCCAGTTTCTCTCTCCTCTGCCTTGAATTTTGAAATACAGTTTTTGAAGCTTGATTATACGACCTTGCAGAGTCATTTCGTGTAGTTTTATCAGCTGTCGGGGGGAATGGGATGCTGTCTACATGGATTGCTTGAGCTTGTTTGACTCTCTGGGTTAAGGAGATTAATTGTGTCGACATGAAAGTTTGTCTTAATACAGTATATGGTTTGTGTAGTCTAAGTAATATAGTCAAGCCTACAAAAACTAAAGGAGAATTGACTGAAGTTGATTCAAGTCTTTAGTATACTGTAATGTTTTTCCTGACCTGAAGTGTTTTTGACTTCTCACAGCATTTGGCCTACCTCTGTAATAAATACATACATACAGACATAGATACATACGTACATACAAACATACATGAAGAAGGGATTCTTAGCCCGAGGGCTGGGAACCACTAGGGGGCATCAGCAGATTTCCAAGGGGCCTCGGTATGACTTAAAAGTATTTAAATTAAAGATATATTAAATTTGTCAATCGAACAAAACTAAATCAATAACTAAATAACTAGCCTATTGTTTTTATTGACGAACACACAGGTCTTAAAACTTCTGAAATCACAAATCGAATCGAGGTTTGTTAATTTAATATAACAATACTCCCAGTTAAAAAAGTTTAATAATCATAATTACAGCAGAAAAAAATATATTGTAAGGAGTGTTGCTATTGTGTTGGACAACAGGGGGCCTCAAAAAGGTTACAAACCACTGATGAGGGTCAATGAGAGTGTGGCATTTACAAGGTATTTCACAAAATCCTGCTTCAAATTTACTAACCAAGCTCATTCGGTTTTATCATGTAGGCTCCATCTCTACTGGTGTTGCTCTGAATTATATTTAAGTCATAAAGGCTCTTAGAACAAGAGGAACTGAAGAGAAATAAGTAAACAAAAGTAAAAGTATACTGTACAAGTCTTTCTTAAACTATTTTAGTGTTTTTTTTTTTGTTTAGTTTTTGTCTTCTCTGGACTTCAAACTGTGAATAATAATAATAATATTATTTGAATATTGCCCATCCTTTGACATTTTAAAAATATAAGAGAATAAAGGTTAAACAGATATCCGGACAATACTATGAAAACCACATGACTTCTGTAAGCTGTAACTGAAGTAGCCACGTCAAACTGAAACAGGCAGAAAGAGGTCAGTGCTAACAGTCTTTATGTCAGAAATGTGTTTGTGTCATCTGAAACTGACACTTTTTCTCACAAATTCTCTCTTTTCTGTATCTCTTTCTCAATAATTCAAGGCCAGAGAGCTGCAGTGAACATACTGTAGATGACCTCAATTGCTCCTCCTCTTCCTCCAATGAGAGGCAGTGAAAGAGACTTTGATACTGAAGAGAAGTAAATGGTGGTACCATCTAATAATCTATCTATCTATCTATCTATCTATCTATCTATCTGAAAATATAAAAAAAATTAAGTTTTCATAGCTCTCAACTTTAAAGGGATACTCCACCCAAAAATGAAAATTCTCTAATCATTTACTCACCTTACTGTTGTCTTTCTTCGGATGAATGCAAACTAAGACACACACACACAAACACACACACACACACATAAACACTTATTATTGTCAATGTTTAAGTTTTTGCTGCTTTATATTCTTGTGGAAACCATTCAAAACTTTGGACAAGTGAGATTTAAGAAATAATTTATATTTCTTAAATGTTACATTACTTTATTCAGTAATGATGAATTAAATTGATCAAAAGTGACAGTAGATAATTTTTTAATGTTACAGTAAGTGTTGTACAATAAATGCTGTTATTTTGAAAAATTTCAAAGAATCCTGATAAAATGAATGATGGTTTCCACAAAAACATTAATCACTAAAAATGTTTTCAACATAAATAATATTAATAACTAAGCACTAAACACCAAAAAAATATATATATACTGTATATATATATATATATATATATAATATTTCACAATATTACTGTTTTTATTAGTAGTAGTAGTAGTAATAGTAGTAAGTAAATGTAGCCTTGGTGAGCAGAAGAGATGTCTTTTAAAAACATTTTTCAAATTTGTTTTGATAAACAACATTTTTTTTTTTTTTTATCTGCCACTTGTTTTTGTTTCCTGGTTTAAACAGAAGTAAACATTTTAAACAGTATACTGCAGGAGAAAGCTGAGCACACAGTTGATGAACTGCTTGACTGAGCTTGAGAAGTGCTTGAAACATCTGGCTCTGTGTGCTGATGAAGACACATCTGATCAAAAGAGCAGCACTTGCTTCTCAACAGATCATAACAAACTAAATGAAATGTGCATAGTGCCCTCTGCTGGTTGTAGAGAACAAAACAAACCTGGGGAGCTGGGCGCTTGGGAACGGAGCACACACTGAGCAGACCTGAGTGCTTTGTGGTGACCTTAAAACAAAGATTCATATTTTTTTCTGTGTATTTTAAATGACAACAAAGAATGAGCATACACTTTCAGGTGGAATAAAATAGGGTTCCGATAAGGACTGACTTAAGAAAAAAAATCTAACTCTCCAGTTTTAAAGGGGTCATATGATGTTGCTAAAAAGAACATTATTTTGTGTATTTGGTGTAATTAAATGTGTTTATGCGGTTTAAGGTTCAAAAAACACATTATTTTCCACATACTGTACATTATTGTTTCTCTTCTATGCCCCGCCTTTCTGAAACGCATCGATTTTTACAAAGCTCATCGGTCTGAAAAGCAAGGTGTGCTGTGATTGGCCAGCTATCCAGTGCGTTATGATTGGCCGAATACCTCAAGAGTGTGACGGAAATGTTAAGCACCTACCATATTGTGATGATGCCCTATCAGGCCGGAACGATGATTCAAAAACATGAAAACTCATTATAAACGAGGCATTCGTTGCATCCAGTGGGGACATACTTATGGATTATAATGACTTATACTGTCTTTTTACGCATTGCGTTGCATCG
>NW_015539872.1:503764-517899 GCF_001515605.1 Sinocyclocheilus anshuiensis
CTCCATAAAATGTGCTGCACACATCTGAATATTTGGGTTGAAGTGTTCTGGAACAGTGTTGTAAATACAACTTAACCACTGATTTCTAGTCGTGTCCATTTTTGTAAGGCCAAACAAAGTAGTTTCGCTTTCACAACGAAACGCACAGCGCCTTCACAACAGGGCGGCGGCAACAACAATACTACAGCGAGAATAAAAGTTACGCCTTCTTTCTTTGCGTGAACATTTGGGCGGCGTTATGCAAATCTTCCCACATCGTGACATAGGTATGTGGGGGCGTGTTAGAACGAGCCGTTTTAGGTAGGCGTGGCTGACTCTTAACTTTTATAAAGAATATCTCTTTGGATATGAGACTTTAGTCTTTGCAACTTTACAGATCTTCTTTATGCACCAAGAGCTTGTAACACTCCAAAGAGAAAGGAAAAATTGAAATCGCATTATATGACCCCTTTAAATATTCTGCAGTAATTAATTAGTTCCACTGTGTCTCTTTAGATATGGTAAGAAATGCCCACAAATTTAAATTCAACTCTAAAAATCTGTGGAATAAAACCGTGGTTTTCTTCTCTCTTGATACGAGGATACAGAGACAAATTGTTGTGAGACTCAATGTTAGATTAGGTGAAGATTAAGGTGAAAGATAACTCGAGGGACGTGGAACATTGCAAGCTATCTGCCCTTAACAAATGACAAATGTTGCCTCATTATTTAAAGCTGATATCCAGATAGAACTGTGTCGTAACTGCTTTGAGTTATGTGAATGGAGCTCCCCTTACTGGCCTTGCCGTGTCAACACAAATGTTTCTAGATCAAAGCAACTTTATCCCCATTCATGTTCTTAAGAGTCGGACCTAAATGAAAGAATTAGAACAGTCTGGAAAGACCAAGTCCCTGAAGACAGGGTTAAATGCTTGGAGGTGGAGTACTGAAATTTATGGGTGGCGAAAAAGAAATACTTCATTATAAAAGGCCTGTGGACTCAAATGGACTTCACCTAGAGGGTTAAAGTAAAGGGAGGATCAGCATATGGTAACATCATTATGGGAAGGATCTGTTGCCTGTGGAGTCACTTTGACAGTGGAAATGTGAGGCAGCAGAAAAATGGTTCCCATAGGCAAAGAAACTAGCTGGGTTGAGTCTTCACTCTCCCCACAGGGGACAATGCAGTACAGCGTGTCCCATTTACTCAAACAAGTTTAGAAAATGTATTTCTTGCACTACAAAGAAGCTCTCCAGTCATATTTTGGATTCATCTCAATGATAAAAGTGAATCAATACAGAAAGATTCAGCTTTTTCAGTAATGTCTTATAACCTTCATAAAATACTGTTTTTTTAATAGAATCTTAGGGTCAACAAAGAGTCTCATATCAAGAAGTATTTATTGTTTTGCAGGGTCCTTAAGTTAGTTACATCTAACAAAGTTGACAGTAGCCACAGTATTCTATAGCATTTTCCCCATACTATGGAAATCAATGGCTACTGTCAACTGTTCGGTTACCAGCATTCTTTAAAGTGTTTTATTTCGTGTTCAACAAGAATAAAAACTCATACAGGTTTGGAACAACTTGAGTTTGAATAAATGGTGACAGAACGTTCATTTTTGGGTGAAGTATACCTTTAATGCAATACCTAACATGAACTAACAATGAACAATAAAAAAGGTAAATGCTACTACATTTTTAACATTTCAAGTTGTATAAATTTACATTAATTTGCATGTGTCAAAAGCAAACATGAATTAATTATAATTTTAAAATTGTCAAATAATGATGCACTACTGATCAAAGGTTTAAGGTTTTTTTTTTAAGATTTTTTAAAGTGATTTTGAAATAAATTTCTTATGCTCACCAAAGCTGCATTTATTTGATCAAAAATACAGTAAAAGCAGTGATTTTATGAAATATTATTACAATATAAAATAGGCCTAGCTCTTTTCTATTTTAATATATGTGACCCTGGACCACATAACCAGTCTTAAGTGGCTGGGGTATATTTTTAGCAATAGCCAAAAAAACATTGAATGGGTCAAAATTATCGATTTTTCTTTTATGCCAAAAATCATTAGGATATTAAGTAAAGATCATGTTCCATGAAGATATTTTGTACATTTCCTACCGTAAATATATCAAAACTTAATTTATGATTAGTAATATGCATTGCTAAGAACTTCATTTGGACAAATTTAAAGGCGATTTTCTCAATATTTTGATTTTTTTGCACCCTCAGATTCCAGATTTTCAAATAGTTGTATCTCGACCAAATATTGTCCTATCCTAACAAACCATACAACAATGGAAATCTTACTTATAATCCAGCTTTCAGATTATGTATAAATCTCAATTTTAAAAAAACATATTTTATTGTGTAATTATTTAATAAATGTCATTTATTCTAGTGTTGGCAAAACTGCAGCAGCCATTACTCCAGTCTTCAGTCACATAATCCTTCAGAAAGCATTCTAATATGCTGATTTGACAATCAAGAAACATTTCTCATTATTATTAATGTTGAAAACAGTTGTGCTGCTTCATAATTTTGTGCATACCATTACATTTTTTTTCAGGATTCTTTGATTCTCAGAAGAACAACATTTATTTCTTTAAAAAGTTAAAGCAACTTTTACTGAAACTTACGAATGGTTGTGTATTTTTTTCTTTTTTTAATTACCAATTGAGTCCAAGAGTTAGGTTATAAATTCTTCACATTAGTCTGTTGGTTCCCCCACAGAGAAAATGTAAGGTCTGTGGTTTTCTAAAGAACCAAAGACCTTAAAAGGTTTTCCTAATGTGCTAGCCTTGGACCCTTTCTTTTAAAACTGTAAAGATCCTCTCAATAAGCCACTAACAATAGAAGACAAATGTTCAGCACAGTGTACAGTACTATTTAGAGTTTGCTCAGCTGAAGATGAATGATGGGAGTTTTATTTCTGCGGCCTGTGGGGAAATCTTCTTGAACACTGTGATCTTGAGCCACCAAAACACATGTATGTGTGTGTCTTGGTCAGTGGAGCAAGACGGTCCCCCTGTGATAAATTTTATATACTGTATCAGCCTTGCTGTCCCTTTTTTTTTTGCCCTGTGATGTACGACATGATGGGCACTCATTTGTCATGCCTGTAACACCTACAGTAATGGAATGGAGAAGAACTCCACAGTCAGAGGGAGTGGAAAGGCGACACAGGGAGAGTTAAAATGAATTAATAGCTTGGGTGAACTGGCAAGGACAGTGATGGCTCAATAAAAGTACTGCTGAGGAGGAATGATGGGTTCTGGAGTTTGTTTGCGTTGACTTTGAGTGGATGTGTGGGTGCATAACAGCTCTAAAGGGGAATAGTTTAGAGAGAAAGCTGAACTCCAGGTAGCCTGACCAGATATCACATACACTACCATTCTAAGGTTTGAGGTCAGGAATCTATTTTTTTTTGTGTGTGTGTGTTTTTGAGTCTCTTGAATGCTCACCAAGACTGCATTTATTTGATCAGATATATAGTAAAACAGTAATAATGTGAAATGTTGTTGCAATTTAAAGCAACTGATTTCTGTTTGAATATATTCTAAAATGATTCCTGTAACATCAAAAGGGAATTTTCAGCAGCCATTACTCCAGTCTTAAGTGTTACACGATCCTTCAGAAATTATTCTAATATGCTGATTATCTTTTTATTATTAATGTTGAGAACAGTAGTGCTGCTTTATTTATTTATTTTTATTTATTTGAAAAATCAATTCAATTATTTTAGTAATAGAAAGTTACAGCATTCAATTTCTTAAAAACCTCAACATTTTGAATGGTAGTAGGCCTATATTCAAAACGCATAAAAAGTATAATAATGTAAATATACTCTAAATACCCAAAAGTGTGCAAATACATGGTGTATTTGCACACTTTTAGGTTTTTAGTGTATATTTACATTATTATACTTTTTATGCATTATGGATATACTACCTTTCAGCTTGAAATGGACTGGAAATTTAAAAAACACACACATAATGGCAACAGCAATAATCAAAAGATGAACATTTATTATGAAGCAAGAACACATGGACAAAATGCAAGACAAATTACATTTATTTGGTTGAATACAGCATAGTTTACAATATTACATATATTTAAACTCCTTTAATAAGAATTTTAGACATAAAAAATTTAACATTTAAAAGTAGCATTTTAATTTAAATGTATTCAACCGTTCTCTGAAATCGCTTCACCGAAACAGTGCTAATTCGCTTGCCGGTGTGTCACTGAAATCTGAGCCGGTGAAGGGCTGCTGTTTGTGGGGGAACTGCGAAATTTAGACCACGGCCTCTCATTTCCCTCGTAGCTGAAAGATGCCGTGACTGACTCCAAAACCTGCCCATAAACAAACAAGATTAGAGAACATATTTTAACATCAAATTAGCTTAAACTCAGTACTATAATGAATAAAATCCATTTATGTTATGCAAGGCAAAAGGCGTTTCCAGTGTGGTGACCGCTGCTGACAGCAGACTGACACCTCGTCCTTATGTGTTGCATAAAATAATACAATTGACAGCACAGTAAAGACTTTATAAATGAAATAAAATGTATACAAACCTTTATGTCGCTGAAGAAGTGCACCACTCTCTCCTATAGAGGACTCAAAAAGCCTGCGCTATGACTGTAACTCAGCAGATGGGTTGTTTCATCGGAGACAAGCTCAAGCCAGCGATTGGGTAGAAAAAAATAACCCAGCGTTAAAAATGACCCAGCAACTTAGTTACAGAAAAACTACCCAGCAGTTAAAATATTAAAAACAACCCAATAAAATGACCCAACGGGCTGAACCCAGCATTTGGGTTAAAAAAATAACCCAGCATTTTTAAGAGTGTTACTAATAAGGTTTGTCTTAAAGTCAAGCAAAGCCTTACAATCCCATGCCTGAACCTCAATGAACACCTTTGAGATGAACTGAAACATAGACTGTCAGACTAAAAAGTGTGTGTGTGGGGGGGGGGTAATCAATCAATCATTTGATACTTAGATGATATCTTACCATCTAATTTACTTCTCATTATGTCAGAATTGTATTATAGTATAGCAGCTGTGCTGCTGAATAACTTTTGAATGTGCATGACTTACCTTTAGAACTTATTGCATATCTCTGCATATATTGTTGTTGTGTCCAGACAGAATCTCTCAGGAGCTTTAAGTCTTAGAACTAAGAACACTATTGCTGATACAGAGTTACAGTAATAGTACATTGTGCTCCAAGCACTCTCTCCCTCTCGCTTTCCCCTCGTTCCCTCTCTTCTCTGCAGAGAGCTTGCAACTCTAACTTGTGTTTGACACGATGGCAACTTTTTTTTTTGTTCTTTTCTCCAGCTGAAGTTTGCTCAGCTGTATTTGGAGATGTGTTTATTCCCCCAGCTTTGACATCCTTCAAAATCAGGGCCGTGTTTATATTTCCTCTGGATAGAAACACTTCTTTCTTTTCTTTATTCAAGCCCTCTTGTATTCCTTCTTGAGAATCTACAAAGTCCATCTCCTCTTTTATTACAAGTACATGAACTCACAATGGACCACACCTCCCTCTGGCTAGAAACCAGGCAGTGCCAATACTGACCCTGAACAGTGCTCTGTTTATTGTGCGTGACCTCTGATCTGGCCCAGGCGCCACAGGATGACTGACATTTCTCGCAATATTATGTGATAATATTGTGTAGAAGCACCACGCAAGAAAATCTTTTTAGAAGACTGTCTTCAAGAACAGACAGTGAAGTATTTTGTATATATTGTGTATAATTTAAAACAAGTAATATTGTCTACTCTTAAATGTTTATGGTCAGTATAATTGGTGTACAAAAAAAATACCAAAAGTCACAGTAAAGTAGTAAAGTAAAGACATTCATAATTTTACAAAAGATTTATATTTGAAATGAATATTTTACATTTTAAAATATATTAAAACAGAAAACAGTTATTTTTTAAACTGCAATAATTTAACATATTTTTATATTTATATCTGTAATTTCAACATATATAATCTTATATTGTATATTCTATTTTTATATTTCAAGTCAATAAATCATTAAGGAGTGAACAGTAAATGAATGAACTGCATCTTTTTATGCATTTAGGGGCCAATCTGAGCAGATAATATTAACCCAAACCTTTTCAGCCTGAACAAAAGAGTCCTTCAGTGGCTCGTGCCCTTCTGCTCCTTTTCCCAGGCTAAATTACCTGACATTCTGACCGATCGGTTGCTCTGGGAATGGAGAGAAATTACTTTTTCCTGTAATTAAAGGCTTTACAGACATTCGTCTTTCTTTCGCTTCCCTGTCTTTGGAATTTTTTCATGTGTGGTCAAATGTGTGTAGTGAGAGCTCATGGGACGTAGTTGTCGAGAAGAAACACAATAAATATACTGCGTCATACTGTTCACTTAACTTGGTACTGCTGTTTGGATAATAGCGAGAAATTGCAGTTCAAATTATTATAATGATGAAAGGTTTGTTCAGTGCAAGGCAGCCAATCTCAACAATTGCTAATTTTATTGTTCATCTATCATTCTTCTTATTTAACTGTTTTTTTGGAAGTACTATAAGTTCCCCACAGACGTATTTTAAAAATGTAATAAAAAGAAAAAAAAAGTTTTGTTCATGTATTATAATCAATTTTACATTGAAACTGTTAGTAAACATAAGATTCATGTCATCCACTCATAGCAACACTGTTTGTGTATAACAAAAGTGTTTAACAAATACGCTTTAAACCAAATAAATATTTGACCCTGCAGAACAGCTCCCCCAAACTTTCCATGCAATCATGTTTCTTTTCAACTTTTTACAGCCAGGGGGATTCCAGGGTGGGAGGGCACGTGTTAACTTGACGGGGCTCACATAAACCAAAAAAAGAGTGATAAAAAAGAGGCTTTCCTGTGTTTATTTCACTGAGACCCCAAGCCTGACCTTAGCCATATGTGTGTGCAGTTAGCAGGCAACCTAAACTTCTCACACTCTCTCAACACTCGAGCAGAAAGGTCAGGCATGGAGCACTGGTTAACGTGACAACTGAACGCCTCTGTGTCGTCAAGCTTAACTTTCAGTAGCAAATTTCATGCTAATTGCTGTGATTATCAAGCAGGTTTTAGATCAGCCATGACAACCCTAAATAGAATTCCTTCTCGCTTTCTGGATAGGACAATAAACGTATTGACTGTGAATGTTACGCACTCTTTCAGCTACAAATAATCAAACCCATTTTTAATTAAACGCCTGAGGCAGCCATTCGTAAGAAGGATGTGAAGAACTTCTAATTCTGAATTGTAGACTAGGGTATATGTAAATGCTGTGCAAAGTCTGGTTTTCTCTTTGCAGTCAGAGGGATTTTAGTCCTCTTTTGTTCTTTTTAAATCCACATTTGATTGTAAGTGATGAAACTGGAAAATTATGCTAGTTCAAATACATAGATTTTAGTGCATTGGTATTTACGTTTTTGACAAGATTTTAATAGTTTTTAAAGTTTAACAAATTCTCTATTGGGAACATTTTGATAGTTGGGACTAATGATGTTTTTAAAATAAGCTTTGCGGGCTTTTTTTTTTTTTTTGTATTAGCTTGTGTAGTGTTTTGAGGCACATGAACAGAAATGGTACTGTTCTTAAAGTACCATTTGCAGCATGAAGTAAAACTGCACTAACATCCCATACATCATGTTAACTTTTACCATAGGTTCAGCCACAGACCACCAAAGCCACCCAAAACCAAGCAATTCAAAGGAGGAAATGTTTGTGTGGTTTAAAATGCTCTCCTTCCATCTCTTATATGTATTTATATGATGTCACTGCATACCAAAAAACAATAAAACACTGAATAATGTTTCTCATCATGTTTTTACTACATGGATTTATTTGCACATGCAAACTGCTCCTTACACCTCTAAAGTACATGCCAGCAGTCAGAGCACCATATCAGTTGCTTAGCTTACAGGAAACTGTCCTTTTGAACAGCTGGTGTAGCATGAACAGAACAGCTTTAACCTCTTGGGTTTATAGCTGTGGGTGTTTTAGAGTGGATGTGTGTTAAACTTTTTAACACACTTCCACTCTAACGCTTGTTGTTGAACCACAGTTTCGTGGTTCAACAACAAATATCTAAATTCCCAAAGGTTGCCTAATCTCATAAAGCATGTTAGCAAGACGATTTATGTCAGTTTATATAATGAGATCATTTTATTCTCCATTACAGTTCAAGTGGTTGTGTAGGTTACTGCATGCATGTCAATTGATAGGCTGTTAAAGCTATTAAAAAGCCAAATGTCTAGAACATCAATTCTCTACTGTCTAGAATGTCAGTTATTTAGCAGGCTAAAGAAAACAAAATCCAAAATTGATAAGAGCCAATTGGTTTCTGCACGTTGTTTTCATGCGTATAGACGTTTCTGGATGATTAATGAAAGAGTTTATCTACCTTTACAGGAATACTATATGCCGTTCGACTACACAGAGCAATAGGAAACATCTTTTTGAGTTTAAAAACATTGATAAACATGGCCATATTTCATGTGACAACAATGCATACACAAAAATCTACTTTATTTGGGATTGGCTGATAAACAGTTTTCTAATTAAGGAACTAAAGGCTCTTAATTTGAGGGTTCAATCATCAGTTGAACTGCAGAGCTGAGCTGCATGAGCTGTGGTTTCCATGAGGCCAATTTATCTATGATATATAATAATGGCTTTATCACCCATGTTCTCATTGACAAGGAAGTCCAAACTCAACGTGCTTCAAGGAGATTGAATTAAAACTTGCTTACTCATATTCTTTGAAATTTATGATTACATTTTCTCATTTAATGATAGATATATACAAAGTATTAGTGGTGCTTCCCAGAGGAAGATGACTACTACACAACAACAATAATTTTTTCAGTAGAGGTTTGGTGCTTTGGTTGGTGTTTAATGGTTGTGGATCAAGTGCTCATGGAAAATTGTGAGTGTCTTGGGTGGAGTTTGGAAAAGTCATTCCATCATCATTAGACAGTGAATGTGACATGTGACATACCTAATCATACAAGCACTATGTTGCACCACCCAGCATGCATCAGTGAGAAGGAGAGTGCAGTTCCAGTGGCTGTTCTGTGAGAAGTCAGGCAGATTCATTTATATTTTTGAATTCCAATTCAATACATGTGTGCCTAGTTAATGTAAAAATTAACACTGCTTCTTCCACACCCTACATTCCTATTTATCTAACAAACTTTTTTATCTCTTGTGTGTAGGTGCAGCCTAGTCTTGTCTTGAGATGTCAAGAGCCTTGTCAAGGATTTGCACATCATGCTCAGAAAGGAAAGGTTGAATGTGTTTCACTTAAAATTCTTTCCCACTCTTTCCCCAGTCCATCTATAGGTACAGTCGATTGTCCTCTTCAAAGAATGGGCCTTCAAACTGTAATGGAAACATCTTAGGCTGATAAAACATGACCGCTCTGTGAGTGCTGGATGTCTTTGTAGCTGTTCATGACTCATCACTTTAAACATTTACATGAAGTTCTGGTATTATTAGAGCAAGTGATCAATCAGTTTCCTTTCTGAGAACAAACCCTCATGCTCCAATGGACCCCAGCCCTCCCCTTTACATAGTTATCAGAAAACACAAATGAGGGCTTTCAGAGTGAAGCTATTCTTAGATGCGCTCTAGTCTTTTAAACTTCTAATGTTGATTGAGACGTCCCAATGGAGAAGAGCTCTAGCACATCTGCTGAGTACCTTTCAAGTATCAAATATTTTTACTTTCATCTTCCCTTTTTTAAACACCAAGTCAATGTGAGCAATTAGAGTAATATTCTTAAGCATTGAACATATCTGAATTAAATAATCTAATTAATGGAGCAATTATTTATGGACTAATTTTGAGTGTCGGTTCATGAAAGTATTTATGGACAGAAAAGACGGCACTTTTTCAATGCTAACCTAAATGTGACCCTAAACCTTGCTTTAGTACCCAGGGAGGGACAGAATTTGAGATATGTATCCTACATTATGACTCGAAAGGGCACATGAACAATCTTCCCCAGGGAGAACTTCACACTAGGTCAACAGCCATAGATTAGCTGCTGACAACTATAGTTTTTTTTAGGGGAAAGAAAAACATTTAGAGTAGGATTTTGCAAAGATAGAAAGACAAGAATAATTTTGAATACTCAATCCTGTACAAATTCCAATAAAGTAACAGCTAATTAAAATTGTATGTGAATGTACTGGCATTTGCATAATTTGTACATGTATAATGCCCACTACCCATATATTAATCTTGCACAAAATGGATAGGAGGTTTTTTCATTATTCTTCAAATGAAGTGGGTCATTCCATCTCAAGTGATCCAAACATAATAAAAATGGTTGCTTGACCATTTTTCTTAAGGGGACCACTGAAATTAAACCATGAAAATAAAAACTGGTGGTTTTAAAAGAAAAAAATACATACAGCTACCCTAACTCAAAAAATGTATATTCTCATTCTTCATGTAGAGCCCAGTATTGTTAACTCTGGGAGAGTTTTTTTTTCTCTCTCTCTGATGGGGAGATTCAAATGGAAAATGTTTTAGTGGTAGATCAGTTTGTTGTTGGTTTTGTACTTAATTACACTGCATTTATATCATTAAGTAAACATGACAAAGGTAAGAACAAGGTCAAAAAACAAAGCCTGTTAAAAAACATTTTTGATTCGGTTATTGACTTTGCATTTCCATTCGTTGCATTATGCCTGGTTTCTCAGGGGACTGAGTACAACTTTACCAGCTTGTATATTGTACTTAATCTGTATAACACATTTGTGACCCTGTGAACCTGGTCTTAAGTCGATGGGGTATATTTTTAGCAATAGCCAAAAAAAAAACATTGTATGGGTCAAAATTATTGATTTTTCTTTTATGCCAAAAATCATTAGAATATTAAGTAAAGATCATGTTCCATGAAGATATTTTGTAAATTTCCTACCGTAAATATATCAAAACTTAATTTTTGATTAGTAATATGCATTGCTAAGAAGTTCATTTGGACAACTTTAAAGGCGATTTTCTCAGTATTTTGATTTTTTTGTACCCACAGATTCCAGATTTTTAAATAGTTGTATCTCGGCTAAATATTGTCCTATCCTAACAA
Source organism: Sinocyclocheilus anshuiensis (assembly GCF_001515605.1). Lineage (NCBI taxonomy): Eukaryota > Metazoa > Chordata > Actinopteri > Cypriniformes > Cyprinidae > Sinocyclocheilus > Sinocyclocheilus anshuiensis. The sequence goes on from NW_015539872.1 coordinate 514,889, forward strand.
ACCATACATCAATGGAAATCTTATTTATTCAGCTTTCAGATGTATAAATCTCTATTTTGAGAAATTAACCCTTATGACTGGTTTTGTGGTCCAGGGTCACATTTATTCTCTCTCCACTTATATACCTGTGTGAGTGTCTTTCTTTTGCTGAACACAAAAGAAGCTATTTTGAAGAATGTGGGTAACCAAGCAGTTGACGGTAGCCATTGACTTCCATAGTATAGAAAAATACTATGGAAGTCAATGGCTACTGTCAACTACATGGTTGGTTACCCACATACTTCAAAATAGTGTTTAGCAGAAGAAAGAAACTCATACAGGGCTGAAACAACATGAGGGTGAGTAAATGATCATTTTAATTTTTTTGTTGAACTATAATATTTTGCAGGCTGTGCATGCCATGTGATAGGCCTGAATTTACAGAATAAAGTATAGATTCTAATGTTTTTGAAAAACATTAAACAGTGTTTATACTTTAGATGGTCTATGGATGAATGAAGTTTGTGATAATTGTATGAATTTATGCAAGAATATTATTGCTACTTACAGGGTTGTGCTGTGATAAAACAAAGAGCAGCACCAGGATGGGACAAGTGCTCCCCATGTGTGTATGTTTATGACTAGATAATCTGCTGAAAGATGATGACATCTTCCTCAACCGTTGGTGTTACAGTAATGGATCATCTTTTCTGCAATGGGAAAAAAATAACTAAAGGGCGTGAGGGCTTAGTGACGCTAAGACCAGATGGTGTGGCCAACTGATAAATGGCCCACGGTGTAAAGTACAGCTGGATGGGATTCACTAACAATGTGTGGAGGGATGTGAGCATATTGGCTGTGTCTCAAAACCTAGTGAGCTCCCTAAAGATACGTGCTGTACATGGACAAAAAACTGTGCATATGGAACAATGCCATTAAGAGTGTATACAGCAAGACTGTTTCCAAGCCTCTGCTGTTTGTTGGGTTTATCGGATACACGGGGCTTACCGTTTAATTGAGTAAATCCATCTCCATTTTCCAGAGCTCAAATGGATACAGTTGGAAAATGTGAGAATGGAATGGGGGTTTAATACTTTTGAGAGAAACGATTTATGGAAATATGGTGCTTATAAATTGCGCTGACAAGAATGTGACATCTTGTTTAAAGACACAAACATATAATGCAGTATAAGATAACAATTGAAAAAAAAATTGAAGTGTGGAAAAGAGTGTTAGACTTTTAGCCACTTATTCTCTGGTGCGTTTTTTGGTATTTTCGCCAAAATTTGACATACTCAAATTCAAATGTTTACCCTACACCCATACAATGGAGGAAATGAAAAAAAATTGTTTAATTGTAAAGATAACCATTTGAACTTCAAAATAGGAGTGTAATTCTTTATAAATAGCATTATATATTTTTCAAATATTACAGTAAACAAAAAAACATAGGCGCTTTTTGATTTTTTTTTTTTTTTTTAATATTATTTTGAAAATCTGTAATTCAGGTTCTATTAGGTCCAGCTCTTTGCAATTTACTTTGTTTGATGCCATTAGATGCCAAACTGTACCAGAAAAAAATAATCTTTCAAATAACAGCTTCTAACCAGGAGTTATTGCATTATAAGTGAAGCGAGTAAATTTGTCCTTTTTTGCATATACATGTGTCATTTTGAGTTTCCTTTGCAAAAACAGGCTTTATAAAACACTTTCCCCCCACAATTCTATTTTACTATGTGCCATTAGCACTTTTCTTGATTATTGATTGAATTATGTTTCATTTTTATGTTTTTCTAAGTAGTAATATACAAAATGGCATAAGCGAATTGGACCAAATTTCACATTTTGTGTTTTCTACAATCAGTTTTATTCTTTCAGGATACAGAAGACTGAATACATTATAAAATAAATCTGGTTTATCAGAATCTAAAATAGAATCCACATCCTCAAGCTTTATATCATTCCATTTATGTGCATTCTGTATTGGTATACTGATTCAGAGCATCTTCTTACCTGAGCCTTCCCTCCTGTATCCAGCTACCTCTTGCTGCCAACATCAACATCAGCATCCCTGGACCAGAGCTGAGCTAATACGATAGCCGCGGCTGCTATGACCTTCAGAGCGTGAAACAAACAAATAAATGATCATTCACACAGCGCTGTAATAATCCATGTATATTTACTGTATATTTACTGAAATGCATTATGTACAGTCCTTTTCTGTCAATAAACAGTTTTATCAGATTGTTAGCTGTGCTATCACGTTTCAAAATAAAGATTCAAAGATCACAAACGGAGAAAACACGCTGATAAAGCCTCACCAGACGCGCGTCCATTCCTCTCCACGGCGCCGCTGAACGTTCTTCATCATATACAACTTGTAATATGATTATCATAGATTGATATTCTCCGAGCCGCATTTGCTTTTCCGCGTGGCCGTTTCGCTCTCAAACCAGTCCAAAACTACAAGTCCCAAACAACAACACGCTGCAAGGATCCGGATACGTGTCTGCCCCCTCGACCACCCTCCCCCGCTGTTGACACAGAGGTGTCAAATTTCACAGCTGACTGGCCCGGTGTGAGTGTGTGTCATAAAACCTGACCAATTGCAATCAACAGACTCATCAGAGTTGTAAAAGATCAGACTTGCCTGGCATTAGACTTTATGACTTGGAGAGAGCGTCTATGGCAGAAAGTGTGCATGTTTTTTCTGGTGCGCATCTGGACAAAACGCTATATATCTCACCGATGGAAGCATGCAGAAACGTGAAAATGGTCTTGTTTGAAAGAAGAGATTCTAATCTAAAGGATAATATAGAGTATATAGATATTTGTGGCTGTTTGCGGCTGACTGAAGCAGTGCTACGAGTAGGAATGTAAATTCGCTCAGAGGTGACCAAATTTTACATCGCGATTCTATCGAAGATAATTCGATCTGTGATTGTCACACAATGAAATAATCTACATAGTCAAATTCCTGAGAATGAGAGCTTTCTTGTGATATATGACTTGACTGTTTTGTGAAAAATATA
>NW_015539872.1:518114-519653 GCF_001515605.1 Sinocyclocheilus anshuiensis
GGACGAATACATTTCTAAGCTTAATTTTACTGCTTCATGAATCCTAAAACCAAGATTTATTCTTCGTAAAGAAGACACTCCAAGCTTTCAAATGAACCCATATATGGGCTGATACCATATAAGGAAGGCTATGTAAATGAAGCATAAACATTTTTAACGCGATTTTGGACTCGTATCCGGGTCCGCGGAGTTTAAGTAGTTTAGAGAGTGGTTAATTTGGTGAAGGACTTCATTCACTTCATGTTTATAGGCCTATTCAAAAGCCCATGTATTACTGTATACTCGTTATTCTGTCAGAAAGAATGTCTGAAAAATTTAGGCTTTATGGAATTTTTGTTCAGACATTTTGATTTTATTTTATGTTTGTGAATTAAAAACAAACACATTTAGTGCACCAATGGTTATGTAATTGTTACTGCAAATGTTGCCTCTGACTGTCTTCAGTGTATCTAAAGACATACACACACACACACACACACACACACACACTCACTTAAGTGATTCCAAATGTCTCTCTGACAAACAATGAGCCACTGTTTTTTTTCTTCTTCTTTCTTTCTCTCTGTACTTGTATGCCCAAACCAGAATTTGCTGAGTTTGGTTCAGTCTCGTGTAGAAAAATCTTATGTCTGGCATACATTTAGTTAGAGTTACCTCAACTGAGTTTCTTGACTCTTGTTTTATTCTGAATCAAAAGCTGAAAGTGTAGACTTGACAGAGTAATTGCCACTGTGAAGACATGGGGGAAAAAAACATACAAAAATGCTGTAAAAACATTTCAGTTCTGAGACAGACATTCAATTTCAATTATAGTCTTTGGTGACCATCGTTTAGAATCAAATGTCATAATTTTCAAAATGGCAGATATATCTACTTTCTCTCAGTTAGCTAACAAAATAATGTAAATCATTTTAATTACACATTTCTCTTTAACATTATTGAGCCATTCTTTCTTTTTAAAGTAGAGGCAGATATTTTCTGTACATGAGCACTAAGAGCAGAATAGACTGGAAATCTAGAGGGACTCCCTGAGAGGTTATAAAATTGCATGCTGGACAGTGTAGCTCTCTGAGGTCTTATAACTGCCCACAATGTCCAGAATGGAAATGACCATCACATCAACGAAGCTGCTGGAACCTTGTTGTGTTTGTTCTGATTTTGTTCATTATTTTCATGCAGACCATCTGAGACTGTAAAACACTGAGACCTCAAACTAAGATGTTTCCCTAATCAAACCCACTACTCATACGTGCACAAAAACAACCATTAGACACTAGGTGGTGCTAAAATAAGAAAATATAGTTCCCTTTCATGGGAACTTCGAACTGCGTCCTCTAGGGATCACTATGGGGAATGCCTCGTCGTGACCCGTGTCTGAAGCATACATTGAAAAAACACGAGTTGTCGTTGGCCGGCGACAGCCATGACGTCACTACCAGTGCGACTATAGTATAAATAGGCGCCGGGAGCACACATCATTCTCTTCTTCGTCTTCATTGACTGTTTTGTTTGAAGCGTGCATTTCTGTGGTAAGAGCGA
>NW_015539872.1:520138-520348 GCF_001515605.1 Sinocyclocheilus anshuiensis
GACTGGCTCAGAAGGCTAGTGTCGCGGCTCGCGCTCCTCCCCCGCCCGCGGGTAGGGGTAGGAAGAACCCCTTCGTGCAGGGAAGGGCAGTGACCAGGAAGGAAGGGTCCAGGTAAGGGGCGGAGTCTGGCGGTCGCACGCGCTCCCCGCTCCAGTCCGGGACGCGAGGGGCGGCGGCTTCTTCCAGCGGCTGCATCCTTCTCGCCTTGG
>NW_015539872.1:520562-578579 GCF_001515605.1 Sinocyclocheilus anshuiensis
TTGCCATGCTGCGGACGCAAGCTTCAGACGAAGAAGTGAATGATGTGTGCTCCCGGCGCCTATTTATACTATAGTCGCACCGGTAGTGACGTCATGGCTGTCGCCGGCCAACGAGTTGGTGTTTTTTCAATGTATGCTTCAGACACGGGTCACGACGAGGCATTCCCCATAGCGACCCCTAGAGGACGCAGTGTCTCGTTCCCTACTCAGGGAACCATGGTTACATAAGTAACCTGAGACGTTTTTCCCCCTTTATAACTGTGGAACTATATTTCTATAGTCTGTAGTTTTATTTTGAGTCTTTCTCTGGCCTTGAATCGAATTTCCATCTCCATATAAAACTTTTGACAACTTTTTTCGTTTCAACCAAATTACTTTATATGCAACCTTCTTTTTTTGAACTCCTCTTATGACATTTATCTGTTTTGCATAAAATTTGGTGTATATCATCTAGAGACAGATATAACAATGTTTTTTTTTTTTAATCACAAAGCTTTGTACACTTGGATACCAGGGGCCTCATTTATAAAGTGTGCGTACGCTCAGATTTGATCTTAGAATGTGCATAAGCTTAAATCCACGCCAGCGCTTATATTTGTAAATACTGTCTTTGGCGTGAAAAAGTGCTTAGCGTCACGTCAGGGTCTGAGCAGACGTACGCACTTTTTCTTGTTCGAGTACTGCAGGTTTTTGGAAATGTAAGCTGTTCTTGCAGCTCGCTGTTCTAAATTAAAGAATTTGTATGATGACTGGTGATCTTTTACATGTTAATGACATTAATTAGGAGTCTTTTACAAGCAGAGAGCTGAAACCATTCATTTGCCCGCAAGTTCAAGATCATTAGTGATTCATAGATTTCACAAATGAAAGAGACGCACGTGTGCGTTTTCTGTACGTACGTTCATTTTATGAATCACACGTATGCATATTTGAGAGATGATCGTAAGATAAATTTTAAGATGGTTTCTGCGCAACATTATATAAATGAGGCCCCCGGACCATTGTCAGCGCTGAAATTTCAATTGTGCTGAAATTATGGTGGTGGGGAATAAGAAAATCCACATGGCTGTGCCACTGTGATCAAGGAAGCTGACATTTACCACCAACACTACATCCACTCATTTTGCAATTGCGCTATTTTTCTACTTTTCCAGCCTGCTTTCATCGCAATGATTTTCGCTTGTGGCTATATTGAGTCAATTGTAATGCAGGGTGATAATATATGCCTGGACTGGAGGTCTCACACTCTGACAAATGCTCTTTTCAGCTCAATGTTTATGAAATCAGGAAACCATTACTTTACGTTTTTTACTTATTTGAATGAAAACTATCGCCTGCAAGTCATCTTAAGTTTCACAGCAGAAATTGCTGCTTTTGCAACACAAGGTTTAGATGTGGGAACATGTGTACCCAGGAGGCTTTGAACCCTTTTTTTGAATAATCAGAAATGTAGTGGTAAATTCACATAGTGGGAGAGAACTAGTCCGATGAGATATGTGGGGGATGGGAACAAGACAAACTGCACATGTCAAAGTATTAGGCAGATTCAGGTTACTTAGCATTCTTAGTAGGAAGCAACTTGGGAAAAGAAGAAAAATAAATAAATTGGCTGAAGTTAAAGAATGGCTGATATCCAACTGTTATGGAGATCTGAGATCATGGTATGGTTTTCTGGCCAACCTCACTGAGGTCTCTTTGTTTGGATCAGAGCAGCGGAAGAGGGATGTCTAGACACTACTTGCACTGGTGTTGAGGTGCACGTGTTTGCATTGTGTTTCCATAACAGGATTGGGCAAAGTTCACAATTGGCTCCAATTCATATTTTCAAATTTGAATTAAAAAGGCAGAATATTCTGTATTCTGTCAGTATGACTGACTTTTTTATGTGGAACATGTGAAGATATTTTAAGATTGTTGGTAATGAAACCATTTTGTTTGCTTCCATTCTATAAACAAAAAAGACTTGCACAACAGTAGAACTGCATAAGTGCAATAGATTTGTGAGACAAATCAAACATAATTAAATGTTTACCTCCCTTAAATTAATCTTATGACTGTAACTTGCAATTTCTATCTCAATCCGAATTTCATCCTCATTCATTCAATCATTTTTAAAATCCAGCAACTGAGCTGGAATATAAGATTCGGAGATTCCTGACACAAAATATTAATCAAAAAGAAAGTACTATATTATGCATTGATACACTGATACATAGGTAAGAAGCATACTTGAAATGTTGTATAAAAGATATGGACAAGATTAATTCATTACAGAAGCTAAACTTGATGGCTGCAATGTCAAAATTTGAGGCTTTAAGACATTTAGAGATTCACTAAATCAATTTTCAAATCGAATTACGCTCTGTAGGTCTTTATGTCAACATGCACTGGATTTCTTGTCGTATTGCATTTGACATTTTCCCCATAGACTAGCAAGGATCTGTAAAACATGTCGGGGTTTCTGTTTTGTCTTACTGAAAGAGGCCCAGCACAGCATGTTGATACACAAAGGGGGCTTTAGTGGATTTTCCTTCCTCTCTCTTAACCCCATTAAGGCTCCAAAGACGACCCCCTCACAGCCTCTCCTTGTTTCGTACTGCCCTCCCTCCGCACTGTACATGTGGAAATGATTTGCACGTGGCCGTCCAGGACTCCTGGTTAGATGGGAACAGGACATGGAGAGGGGAGGCAGCTGTGGGCTGTTGTAATGGCAGCACAATCAGGCAGTCAGGCCAGAGCTGATTTAAACCAGCTTCCTCAGATCATGCGTTTGTCCCTCAGCTGCTTGACAAAGAGAGTCAAAGAGCAGGAGGGACAGTCAGCATTGAAGGGTGCAATGTAAGACTAGCGGAATGAAGCGTATCATGTCATAAATCAAAATTGAGGCCTCGAGTTTTCATCGCTTGCTGATGGACGACATTTAAGGTCAAAGACATATATTATTAGTCTGAAACAATGCGTGTCTTTTACTAGTATGCTAATTTGCACAGTCTGAGTGCAAAGCTTTAGCAGTGTTTTACACTAAGCCATGTGTTCACACACAAATGCCATTGAAATTCTGAGGTAGACAATTGGCATAGTGTTTTAAGGGACGGTATAGTAATAATGATTGAAATGTTATAGTCTTTAGAGTCACACATCAAAAACTACTAATCACCACGTCATCGTACTTCATAATAAAAAGCAAATGTTCTCACAGCTCTTGGCAGTGGTGTCTTCAACTGCGTCCAGATGGGATTCGACAGCTGTGGTGTGTCCCACAACACCGACTCCTGGACCTAAGGGAGTTGTAGTGTGGTCTATACCCCTATGGTGCTCTTCTGAATCTCTTCAAGATTTTGGGGTGGTCTCAGCCATGCCCCTGCTGTGTTTAACTTCATTTCCTGTGTGGAGCTTTGTGGCCTAGTGAGGATGATGAAAGAATGAGGAGTCTAATAGATTGTTGTGTAAACTGAACTTTTTGTTTAGAGGTTGTCAAACCTTTGTTGCTCTAGAAGGGTTAAGGGTACAGTGAAAGCAGTTTGGCTCCTTGCAGTTCGAAAAAAACTCTTTTGAATGGTTTTAAAATCATAGGCATCTGCATCAGCGGGCGGATATGTTACCCTCTAAAACAATAGGCACTGTTTTGGTGGTACATCCTCCTGAACCCATCCAAATACACATGAGGGCCCTCAGCTCTTTTGTAGATGTCATTGAGATGCCAGGAAAAGGTCTAATGCATATACTTCACTTGCCAGGAAAAGGTCCGGTCTGGCTATAAAATTGTAATGAGCTGAGGCAAGCGTAGAACTGCCATTATGGGAATGGTTTTAATCCTTTCTAAGTCTTTGTCTAACTCCAACACACACACACACAAAAAATTTGGAAACAGTTGTTTGTGTTTGCAGTGGTGCCCACATGGCTTTTAAGCTTGAAAAGGAGCTTGGTCATATTCACTGAGCCCGTGTTGCCTAAAGCTTTTTGTATACATATCCACACGTCTGTGTGTAATTATCAGACCACTGATTTAGAGAGGCTGTTTGAGTTTGCAATGACACACAACCTAGGGTGACTTGACTTTAAAAAATGCTTTATTTAGAGGTGAAGGAGACTAAATAAGAGAAGGATCCACAAAGAGTATTTGTGAAGACCCCATGCTTCTGTGGTTAATTAGATTGAAAGGACCTAGGATGCATTATTTTGTGTAGTTACCAATACAATATCTTTACAAATAACTTTCATGTCTGGCTGAACATAGCTATTATCTCCTGGAGTTTTTAATAAAGTATTTGGCTTTGATTCGTATTGCCCTTTTGAAGGCTCTTTCACAGCCCAAATAGTGTCTGCTTTATTTGTCATGGCTAACGTCTCTATTTATGTTCTGATTCTGGTGAGACCTCTTGTTCTTCTTTCTCATACAGAGACAATATGTATTAAAGGTATCCATTTCCCAATCTGTTCTGCCCCATTTGTGGACATCTGGTGTGGAGATTTTGAAGAAGTCAGACATAATTCTAAGGGATTTACATTTAATTGTGCTTATTTATTGTACTTATTTTTCTAGCTTCATTATAGGTGCTAATGACTGATAAAACGTCTCCAGGTTACGTTTGTAACCATGGTTCCCCGAGGGAATGAGAAGCTGCGTCGAGAAATACTTTGGGAATGCCCCTGCGTGACCGCGTTCTGAAGCACGTATAAAATCAGTCCAATGGAGCAGCGAGACATCACGAGCGGGGTGACGTGAGCAACCAGGAAGTATAAAAGTGCATCCGGCAGAGCGCACGTTAGCTTATATGAAGTAGCGCCTGCAGGGATGCAGGGAGTATGGCAAAGAGATGCAGCGTCTCGTTCCCTGGGGGAACCATGGTTACATACGTAACCTGGAGACATTCCCCTTCAGGAACTTGAGTTGACATTCATCGAAGTAGCGACAAAAAGCAAACAAACAGCTGATCTGCCTTACGTCACGGGGCAGCACTGTGTGCGTAAGCGGCCAGTGCTCGAACTGGACAGAGCAGATTAAGCCTTTCTTGGCCTACTTCCTGGAATGGAGGAGGACAGAATGCCTGAAATACTATGGGCCCTGGCGAAGAAGTGGGCACCTTAGGGACATACCCGACCCTTGGATAAAGGAATGCCCTAACCCTGCCTGGAGCAAATTCCAGGCACGAAAAAGAAAGTGCCTGAAGGTCCCCGATCCTTTTAAGTGAGGAAATAGCGAGGAGAAAAATAGTCTTGAGTGTGAGAAACTTGACTGGAACTTCTTCTATGGGTTCAAAGGGCGCATTGCATAAACCCTCCAGAACCACAGCCAGGTCCCATGAGGGCACCTTAGTGTGCTGTACTGGCCTCAGCCTCAGGGTGCTATGGAGGAAATGAGTGACAAGTGGGTGTGAAAATCCCTTGGTCCTGAGCCACCACTGCAAGGATCTTATGTACAGCAGGCCAAAAGGTATCACATTGGATGCTGCTGCCATCAGACCCAACAGTCTTTGAAACTGTTTGACAGTGAGTGACTGGCCTTCTCTTACTCTCTTGACTGTCGTGAGGATTGACTCGATATGAGCAGGAGACAAACGTGCCTGCGTCGTGGTCAAATCCCACACCACGCCTAAATAAGTGGTTCTCTGTAGTGGAGAAAGCACACTCTTCTTGGCATTTAGTTTTAACCCCAGCTCTCTCATATGGGCGAGGACGACATCTCAAAGCCGAGCCGCCATCTGCTCCGATCGAGCTAGTATCAACCAATCGTCGATGTAATTGAGTATGAGGATGCCCTGGAGTCGCAAAGGAGCCAGAGCAGCATCCACACACTTCGTGAAAGTGTGAGAGAGTGACAGGCCAAAGGGAAGAACTCGATATTGGTATGCTTCGCCCCCGAAAGCAACCCTCAGGAACTTCCAATGTTGAGGAAGGATGGAAACATGGAAATAAGCGTCTTTGAGATCTATCGTAACAAACCAGTCCTCGGACTGGATTTGAGATACTATCTGCTTGATAGTGAGCATCTTGAACCGAAGCCGTTTGATAGCGCGGTTCAGAAGACGGAGATCTAAGATCGGATGCAACCCCCCATCCTTCTTCGGAACGATGAAGTAACGACTGTAAAACCCGGATGCTCTCTCGAGAGGAGGAACACGTTCTATGGCCCCCTTCCTCAAGAGAGTATCTACTTCTTGTTCCATTACCAGAGCCTGCTCGGGCCCACTAGTGTGGGAATGACCCCGTTGAATCGAGGCGGACAAGAACCGAACTGGATTCTGTAGCCTTTCTCTACATTCTGCACGACCCATTTTGAGACATTTGGTAGAAGTTTCCACGCTGCCAAAAAATCTACTAAGGGAACCAGCCTCTCGAGGCTGGCCTCTGGTGTTATTAGAGGAGCCAATTCGGTGCCCTGAAGCGGTGACCGGCAGGGAATAACCCACCTGACTGAAACGAGGCGGACGAGAACCAAACTGGATTCTGTAACCTTTCTCTACAATCTGCATGACCCATTTTGAGATATTTGGTAGAAGTTTCCACGCTACCAGAAAATCTACTAAGGGAACCAGCCTCTCGAGGCTGGCCTCTGGTATTATTAGAGGAGCCAGTTCGGTGCCCTGAAGCAGATGACTGGCAGGGAACGACCGACCTGACAGCTGTAGCACCCTCACTTGAGGGGACGAGCTCTCCCGTGCCGTACCGTCGCCAGCCGACAGCTGGGATTTTCGCTCGTCGGAGCTCACTGAGCCCTGAAGCACCGAGGGTGGCAGGGGTATCAGAGCATCTCTGTGAGGGCACTGAGGAGGATCGGGCACCATATACTGAGGTGTGTACCTCTCCTCCCCAGGGTGGGCTGCCCTCGCGGTCCTGACGGGGGAATTGTCAGGACCGCTTGGCCGAGGTCCTCTTGGACATAATAACGGTCCGCAGATCCGTTTTCTGTTTAGAAGACCCCGGCCGAGAGTGCCGCCCTGCCCCCTGATCTTTCTGCGGGGAGTATGGGTCTCTGCTTCTGGGTCTGGTGGTATGAGGAGCTAGATGGCTGGGACTGCTCCTGCTCAGCAGTCCCAAAGACCTGGGGGCAGCGAGGGAGGAAGCGCTGGAATGCCACCTCCTGTTTCTTCGCCTCCTGAAACCTCTCGACGACCCTCGTTCGGCGACTGCATCGGATTCCTCTACCTCCCCAGTGTCCAGGTCTTTTAGCAGGTTGGCCTGGTACGCTTGCAACACCGCCATAGTGTGCAGACACGCACCGGCCTGACCTGCCACCATATATGCTTTCCCAACCAGGCTGGATGTCAGTCTTATTGGCCTAGTGGGAAGCTTTGCGGCCTTCAGGGACGATGCTGAGGATGGGGACAAATAGCTGGCGAGCTTCTGTTCCACCGCCGGCATCGCCCCATATCCCTTCTCATTCAGCCCTGTGATGTTAGAGTAATTAGATACTGTGGGGCTGAAGAGTCGGGACGAATATGGTTTATCCCACGATCTCGAAAGCTCAGAAGATCGGGGAAAAAAGGAAGGCCCCAACGTGAAGGTTGCGATCTAGCTTTAAGGAAGCACTCGTCCAACTTGCTCTTGGGACGAGCGTCCTGTTTCTCGGCTGGCCATTCAATGTTCAGTTTAGCTACAGCCCGAATCACAACCTCCATGAGCTCCTCATACGTGAGGGACTGTGGTGGCGAGTCCACAGTCTCCTCCGTGTCGACGCTCATCACATCAACCTCCTTGGAGGAAGACAGATGAAGCGCCTGGCCCTCTCTCCGGGGGGCAAGAAACCGCGGGGCGGGCTTTCCGATCCCTGAGAGGGGGCCGTGGATCTAGTGGGTGAGGACCGAGATAAGGACGAGCCCATCTCGGATCCCTCCGCTAAATCCACTTGCGATCCCCGTGATAACAGCCGCCGCTGTGCCTCAGCAACAGTGGGGCCGGACCCAGCAGGATTGCGAACCTGGCCGCTTTCATCGAAAACGGCCAGACGGGAGCAAAGCACAGGGAGCGGGACAAGCTCACAACATTTAGTTCTGGAACTAAAGCGGTGCGAAAGGCCCTCTTGTAACACAAAAGCTTTGATCTGGATCTCAGGAGACGCTCATCTAATTTACTCTTAGGACGAGCATCCTGTTTCTCGGCTGGCCAATCGATATTTAATTTGGCTACAGCACGAGTCACATCCTCCACGAGCCCCTCATACGCGAGGGACTGTGGTGGCGAGTCCACAGTCTCCTCTGTCTCGACACTCATCACATCCACCTCCTCAGAGGAAGATAGATGAAGTGTCTGGCTCTTTCTTCGGGGGGAAGGAACCACAGCGTGGGCTGAGAGGGAGCCGTGGATATAGCGGGTGAGGACCGAGAAAAGGACGAGCCCGTCTCGGATCCCTCCGCTAAATCCACCTGCGATCCCCATGACAACAGTCAATGCCGTGCCTCGGCAACAGCGGGACCGCTGCCAGCGGGATCGCGAGCCTGGCCGCTCTCATCAAACACGGCCAGGCGAGAGCGGAGCACTCGCAGCGAGAGCAACTCGCAGTCATGACAATCAGCCCCCTCAAGAGCTGACCGTGCATGCTCCTAAACAAACAACACACAGATCGTGTGTATCCCCCGCTCACCGCTGCCAGATATTGTGGCAGGGAGGAAGACAACGTCTGTAATGCCGTTCGCTCGCCATAGATTTCGACTTTGACTTTGACATTTTGAATGCTTGTGGACTGACAGACAACAGTACATAGGACTGATACATACACAGAGCTCTACTGAAGAGCAGAAGCTAACTTGCGCTCAGCCGGATGCGCTTTTATACTTCCTGGTTGCTCACGTCACCCCGCTCGAGACGTCTCGCGGCTCCATTGGACTGATTTTACACGTGCTTCAGAACGCGGTCACGCAGGGGTGTTCCCAAAGCGTTTCTCGAAGCAGCTCGAGTTCCTGAAGGGGAACAATCCATTCCTACCCCCAAGGCATCAAAACCTGAAGCATGGTGAGATGCTAAAGGTACCAGGTGTCACTATACACACAAACTAGGAACTCCATTGCTTTCGATGAGAAACCTTTGCCGTCAAAGACATAATTTTTTGCCATTATGATATGTTGGGGTATGATTTTCAATTTAAACATGCAGCCACAGTAATTTAATTTGTTACACTATTTAAGCATTTTTGAGCATCAAACCCGACCCAGATTCAACATAACAGCCAGACTGAACTACAGTCAAAAATAAAAAAATAAAAATTTATATATATATATATATATTGAAAAAAAAGAAGTGTTACATCAGCATTGTTTGTGAAATACCATTGACTCTCATGTGCCTCATGACTGTCTCATATCGGGTTAAAGTTTGAATTTATCCTTAAAATGAGATATAACTGCATTAATGGAGTAAGCTAATTTTCAGCAATTAAAATCATATGGATTCAGAAGACTTGGAATGCAACACAATTCATTTGTAATAATTTCAAACTTTTTTTTTGGTCAGTTTTTGCAATATATACATTTTACTGTACAATATTTACCTTTTATTTGCCTGTTATTGTATTTTATAATTGTTAGGTTTAGGGTAGGGGTTAGGTGCTCACAGATCAATAGCAAATGAGTTTCTAGTTCATCTATATACTGACACCAAAAGGGACCTTTAGTGCCTAAATAGTGACAGTCAAGGCACTTCCGTTTTTTAAATCCTTGGTAGTTAGAATGGATTGGATAAACTGTTGGGCCATAGATTTTCTACCATTTAAAGTAGTCTGTGATTTTTAAAGATGACTGCTGAGGCATTTTGAAACTTGAATATATAGTCTTTATATTTGTGTTCCTTTTATTCCTTAAAGGAAGACTTTGCAACTGAATTCCAAGACTTCAAATGCATTACAACAGAATACACTAAATTTATTGAGCATGCTAGATAGATGGGTGGATGGATGGATGAATAGACACATACATAGACAATACATATACTGTACATATATAGAGAAGAAAATTTCTGAAAATATAAGATTTGAGATTAACTGCATCAATTCCAAACTCAATGAGATGAATAATGACAGCTGTCTAAGGAGCAATTCCCCTAATGGTTTTTGGTTTCACATGCTGTACAGTAAACTCTACCTCAGAATGTGTTTCTTATTGGCTAAATTCTCAAAGAACATTATGATACATTTTTCATGTTCTAAATTCCTTCTATTGTTATGACACTGCAAATAAGTGCACATATGTTTTCTTTTTCTTTTCATGCAAACAAGCCTAATGCTTTTTTTTTTTTCAGATGTTTCACATTTGTCCACTGCTTTCAATTGAATCTCAGCTTGTAATTAAATGACACAACAGCAATATGAAACAAAAGGAGAACAATGGGCAGCCTGGATTTCATTTACAGGTTTGGATGTTTAGCTGAGGAAAACAGGTGGTGGTGCAGACCACCGCCCATGTCTTTGGCAGACGCTGGAGTTGGGCTCAGTAGATAAACAGATTGTTTGAAATGTTACAACTGCATTTATGCAAAAAATCACATGTGACTGTAAACGTGGCTGGGGCTCATGGGTCCTGGATCATCCATTAGGTCCACCCAATTTCCCATTCGTCCACTGTTCATTCTTCTTCACTCAGCATAGCATTAGCCAAACAGAACAGTGACTCCTTTCTTTACAACAGTTGATTTCTCCCGAGTCTTTGCTCTGAGTCCAAACTAGCCAACCTTGCTAATAACTCGAGAGGACACTCCTAAACCTGACATCCCAGGTCATCATTTATCTCTCAACCAAGGCAATTGGCTGTATTTACTTTTTCTGATTGTGAGAGCTTCAGCTAGTGTGAAACCGCAATCTAAATCAATTACCAGACTTTTATTCCTGTTCTCCTTGACACCTACGTCAGTATTGTCTTGTTCATCATGTTCTTTATTTCAGACATGAAGGAACCAAGTCTGTTGTCAGTTAGTCATCATCTTGTGCTTTGTGAGCCCCTGGCGCCATACCAGCAGCTGTTCTCGTGGCTTGAAGGGCCATTTTTCATCCTTTCAAGGCGATCCAGAAGAATATTGGTGAATGTAATCTATACCATTATCTGTGCCCTTGTGTTTGAACTGTTTTAGAGGGATCAGAAAATGAAACAGAACATGAAGAACATATTTCATACACTAATCAATGAAAGGTGAAGAAAAAAGTCATCAACACAGCCACTCTCAAGAAAAGTCAAACATAGGTGTAAATCAGCTTTGAGTCTTCTGACAAGTCACAACCCTGATGATTGTCACTAATTGCAAGTCTTAAACATCTGTAGACTTGCACTTCCCATATAACTGTTGCTCTAAGATTACAACTTGCATTAATATCAATTGATGTGCAAAGTTGCAAACCAGAAACTACAAAGTTGTTGAGAAAACAATATATTCTTTGGTGCGCATTTAGAAATGAATTTGGTATGTGTGTCCGTAGTTTGTCTTTTTACCTAATAAAAACTGTATCCTAAGCAACTATGTACATTTTATGCACATTTTGGGGGAAAAAAATATCTCATTGTGAGGTCTCCATCCAGCATTTTATGCAATATTAAAATTAATATAACATATATGAGTGGAAATTCAAATACAGGTGGATAAGTTCGTACGTTTTAGTTTTGAGTGTTCTTGAGTATTTTGTTTTCACATAATGTGAAGTTATTTTGCACTTGTGCCAGACATTCATTTGTTCATTTTTTTTTTTTGCATCTACCCCTACAACCCCTTCCAAAAAATTGTACAGAATACATTTTAATGAAGATCCTTCTAAGTATTTGCAGTCATTAAATGTTTATGATTACCAAAAATTATGTACTATACAGTATAAAATGTTTGGAGGCTCAATTTCTAGGGGGGGAAACACTATATTACATGGTTTTATGCTTCAATGCTTTTTTATGAACATTAAGATCTCTCTGTGGCATCTAGTGGGTGAGTGTACTGCAACAATTGGCAAAGAAAACAACTTGGTGCAGAAAGCAATATGTGGGCATTACTCCATTTAAGTAAGTCCTCAGGCTGGTCAGGAAATGTGCCCCAGTTTCTCTTGGATGGGACAAGCAATGGGAACACAGCCATTGTGGAGTGGAGAGCACCACCTCCAAGCTGCAATATACACTACACTGATTAAAAAACTGTCATCCTCCTGGAGAAGAGTTTTCCAGATTCAATATCTGGCTGCATGGGGAATAGGTTATTCAAGTACGCATCCAGGTGTAGTGGCAGTTGAATACAGTTAGGCACTTCCAGCACTGGTCATCAATCTACTTTAATAGCAGGGTTTAAAGGCATACATTTGAAGTATAATTTCCTGTAGCCAAAGCCTTGAACTTAATGTGTTGTTGTTTAAATAATCAAGCTGTTCAACTATTATAAAATAGTGTCACTCTTTCATAACAGTTCAGTGCTACTCTACTTCTTCCAAAATCTTGCTTGACCCATCTGTTTTTCATTCAGGCTAATGCTGTATTGATTTCACCAACTCTTTTTGTGGCTGTTGCACCAAAACCTCAAAGAACACAAGATGTGCAAGAACAGACAACTGCCACAGCATGTTTCTGGACAGTTACTCTTCAATTACACTTCTATTCCACTGGTCTCTCTCTACAGCGTAAGCCTGGCAATGATCTCATTATTTCAATTACATCAAACACTGCATGCCAACGTTTACTCTCAACACCAACACTTACATAACTACAACAAATATGGTCACTAAAGTCATGCCCAAAAACACAGTGTTATGCTTATGCTGTCAGTGCAGGCTTAAAGTATTTAGTAAGAACTGGCAGAGAGTGCTGCCAATAGCAGAATGCCAAATTCTGAGCATCACATGATGGCATATGCTACGCTTTAACAGTTTTTATAGCCAGTCATGGAGTAAAAAGAAATAAGATGGAGAAAAAAAAGAGACTAGATGGCGAGCCGGATTGGAGAGAGGAGGGAAAAACTGTGAAATTGATTATGAATATTCTGATGAATTCATTTTGCTGTATTTTATGAAAACATTAAAAATACAGCATGGCTTTTTTGCCTGTGTCGCCTTCTCATTAAATGGACCCAAAATTATTTGATAAACCATTCTGGGGGTCCACCAATTATCGGGTTACCTTATCTGTATCATATTTGATACTAAATTATCAACATCACATGACTAGTGATACACGTGTAACACACACACACACACATAAAATCATGTTTAAATGTGAGTATCAAATATGATACATCAGGCTTTTAAGAAATGTTCATTTGTAATCTCTCAGTCATCATTGTATTGCATTGCATTATATATTTTGTCCCTTACATTAAAGGGATAGTTCACCCAAAAGTGAAAATTATCTTATTAATTACTCACCCTCATGTCGTTCCAAACCTAAGATAAAGATAAAAACACAACTGATATGTATATGTATTTTATGAAAGTAGTCTGCTATAAAGATATCATTGATTTATATTAATATATCAGAATATAATATAATAATATATCTTACTTTTTGGCCATATAAAAATCAGTAACTGCACAAAATGCAACAGTTTTACACATTATGTAATAGGGGGTCTCTACCCTGTCTCCCAACCCACCAAGGAGTTTTGACTTAAGAAGTTTAAAGACCCCTGGACTAGTAAGGTTTGTGTATAGTCTGAGTGGTCACAGAGTTTTTTTTTTTTTGTTGTTGTTCTCTTACCAAAGAGCTCTGTACTTGATGGCACAATGCAACTGTTTAATAACCCCAAATGCCCCAGCGGTTTTACAGCTGAAGGATCACATTTCCATTATTCAGCCAAACTGAATCTAGGCCACCCTGTTGATGGTTTTGGGCTCACACAGAGACAAGTAACTGGAAGAAATGAAGGCCCACAATGCCATCATCAACTTATATGCCAAGCATTGATCACAGATGGTATATCCACACAATTGTGCCAGACATGTCAAAGCACAACAAATGAAATGCATATGGGGAATCAATAAATCCGCATTGACATCACAGGAGATACTCCCTTCATCTCATCTGATCGGATGATCTTTAAATGCTGACAAGAGCACTGCATCATCCCACACTCCCACAATTAGTCAGCACCTTCTGTGCTGTTCTCCTGCTTCTCTAGAGGGCTTTTACTGATGATACAATCCACTTTAGAGAGCCATTTTAACAGTAATCAATCTTGATATCTCATTAGTTGTGTTTTGAAGTCACAGGAAAATCTGGAGCAATGAAAATCATAATAGGGCCTTTGTCTCCCATGCGCCAGTGAAGCCCTTTGAGGTGCGTGCGCACGTCACACACCTTTACCCATGAGAGCAGTGCCTGTGTTTCTAATTATTGTTTCAACCATGACGTATGGGTAACACATATGAGCTCACGTTTCAAGGGTCACCGGTCACAACTCCACGTAGCTGTTGAAAGGACATTTAGTGCTGCAGGAAAACATCTACTCCAGCATCTTATTTCATTCATAAGTCATTTGAAGTCATATATGCACACTCTTCTTAAAAGCATTTTTTTCATTCCACAAGCTTTGAATGTTATCAAACCTGGTATGGCAGTGTTTTACATAAGCAGTCTCTTTTTTGCTCATGTTTTAGTTGTATTGGCGGAGCTCTTAAAGCCGTTATGGCAGGCGACCAGAAAACAGCATGACAGTGATGGGAACTATACCACCCTGCCAAATGCAGAAAGCACAGAGCATCTGTGCGATATGGAAACTTCTGGCCAGCTGTTAATGTGCTCAGAAACTCAGACACTTGGCTCTGAAATGGTGCAAGTTTGGGGAAGGGTCCTGGGTGGGGCAGAGGATATTTATCTCATTGCTTTTTAATACACAGTACCACTGTATCTACACATATGTTTGGTTAAGCTTCCTTACACGCTTACCCACTCACTGAGTCAGAAACACATGCACGTATGAGTCATTTAATAACTGTCCTGGTGCAGTAGGAACCCTGTATGTTATGTGGGAAAGCTACATGATTTTCATCCACTGCTGGCCCTGCCAACACACAAGGTAATAGATCACCTACATGTTGCTGATGTGTAAAATTATTATTCATTAATCATTCTAATGACACAAATAACATGAGGGGTGAGACTGTTAATATAAACCTTCAGACTTTATTTTTGTAACAGGATTTCTTATTCAGTGTAATGGTTCTATGTTTGCCTGGTCTTTTACCTTCCGTTTGGCCTGTGTTTCTGAATTAAAGGCCTAGTTCACACAACAATTGAAGTACTGTAATCATTTATTCACTCTCATGTCATTCCTAACCCATAAGACATAAAGAAGATATTTTTAAGATATTTAAGAAACCTGAAGGATTACTGTCCCTCCATTGAAAGTCTGTTCCACCAAAACTTTGACGCTTAAAAAAGTACAAAATAAAAAATAAAAAAAATCATATGGAGCAGATTAATCCAAGTTTTCTGAAGAGACACAATTATTTTATATGATGAACAGATTTAGATTTGGCTTTTTTAACCTAAAAATATTGAAGGAACATAAATAGAGTAATTTATGTCAGAATGTTAATTTTTTTTTGTAAAATATCCCACAAAGTATCCTTAAAAATTACTCATTTTAAATTTTCATATTTTATATCTTTTTAATAGTTAATATTTTGACCAAGCTCTTGATCATAAAAGCACTGTTAAAGTCAAAGTTCATTCCACTCGTAGTCAATCTTCTGAATCCTATGGTAGCTCTGTGTGAGGAACAGATTGAAATTTTTGTTTTAAGTATTTACTAAAAATAGTAAAAATGATAGCCCTAGCCATTCACTTTCATTGTGTGGAAAAGAGCATCTTATACATTCTGCTATTAATTTCTCATTTTATGTTTCATGAAAGTCAAATGAGCGTGAGTAATTTATTTTTGGGTGAACTTTTTCTTCAGCGTGAGGTGAGTAGCATGCGTCATCTATTAAACACTGGGAGGCTTGTTTGTTAGGTGTTGCTGTAAAAGCTTGTGTTTTTATTATGTTGCAATCACTAGGCAGAATTAGGGGAATTTCAAGAGTAAAAAATGAGTTCTTGGTGAAAACTGAATCTGAATAAACCCGAATGAACTGTATAGTTGCATGTACCATAAATGCTACAGATGTGCACTATGTGTGCTTATAGCCACATACTGTGCAGTACAACCAGACATAGTTTTAACTCCCTATAACTTTCATAATGAAATAGAGCAGAAGGATTTAGGCCAGGATTAAGCTATATACTCTGTCTTTAATAGAGATAACAAAATCATTTTATTGGTCATATATCATTAATTCCTTTGTTCACTGACTTTAACAGGACTTTTAGAGATCTATACAGTATATTTTAATGTTTTGTTCTCTTTTGCCATTGTACACTAGTCAGACATACATTTCAGCAGTGAATTTTACCAACAAAACCCTGTTTTCATTTAACTTAACCATTCAAAACTGCATTTTTAGTCAAATCGCCTCAATTTCCTGAATTATTCAGTAAAGAGCAAGCAAACAAACTGCCCACACTAGCTTTCATAACCACAATGATCATTTCAGCAAATTGGTTCTTTTGTTTTTAAGCATTTGGAACAAAATAATAAGCAACTTGTGACATCATCTGGTGTAATCAAACATTAGTAAGTGTTTAAGGCCCACATTATTACCATTTAGCACGTAAGTGAAAATGAAAATATTTATGAAACATAAATGAAAATGAGTCATCTGAGGTGAAATTTCCAGTCAGTCATGCTCCAATCCAGAGGCCCTTCCTCATGTTCCATAGTTTTTGAGTAAATCAGTCACTGTGATGGTATTGGCATAATGCCCCATGTCTTATGTGTGCTTTTTTTTTCAGGGTGGGGAACATATGACTCGATGGAGCTTTAGTCAGCGCGACGAGGCCCTGTGGGGATGGAGCATACCTTTCTCACCTACAGTCTGTAAATCACAGCTGAAATAACTGTGATGGGGCTTAAAACATTATCTGCGCTGAACAGGTTACTCCCTTTCACCATCACTCTATTAGGATCACTAAGAAAACATCCTGACAGACCACACATTCTCCTTCCACATCCTCATCATATCTATCCAATGATAATTAGGTCTTTTCAGGGTCCAGACACTTTTGTTTAGGTCATATCTTTACCACGACCCTACCTTATCAATACAAGCGTCCATTAAGTAATCTGAAAAGAGGGTTATGCTAGGTGAAGAAGAGTTTTCAAGAGGAACTGACGAGAGGGGCAGGTGGGAAGGTGGGTGTTTGTTGGATTTCTTGGTTGATCATTAATCTGTCTGGCAGGCTTTGACATAAAACATCAACACAGCAGGTACAAGCAAGTGAAAAATCAATCAGCAAAGTCGCATTGCACTAGACATGTATTACAAGCAGGTGGAGAGGTTGTGTAATTTTGCATTTGGAGAGCATATGAATTCAATGTTTTGAATTAATATATTCTTAGTGGAGAGTCCATTGTTTCCAGTGAGACATTATCACTATTGGACAGATTTGCTTTGAAGTGCCAAGACTACATGTTGAGAAAGAAATATTTAAAGTGGTTTTCTGATACAACTTCACTATTAGATAAGGTGTATAAATAACTATAAAAAGGCAATCCAGCAACATTTGGAGTTTCTAAACTGTATTTAAATCAACATATTGATAAAATAATAATATTTCCAGTCTTTAAAGCTCCCTTTTCTGAATTTAAAGACATTTTTAAATAATTACTGCTAACCATATAATGCAGCTAGCACAAACAACACATTGTAGTCTGCACGTCTCCCCTTAAATCTAAACGGAGAGCCACGCATGGCAGAAAGGGAAGCTGTTCTTAAATGAGGGAGTCTACACACACACACAAAAACGTAGGGTGATGGGCTTCATCTCTCTCTAAGGGGAGGGGGAGTGGCCAAAATTGGCCATGGCTTCAATATAAGCCTTTTGTATGGACCTCTTAGGAGCCCAATCTTTCTTGTGGCACAACTACCAACACCTCCACCTCTTCATCGACAACAAGAGGAAGAAAATATTTTTCCATACTTCTTCCAGATTTATTACCTGATTGCTTTTTTTCTTTTCCCCCGTTTGTTGTTCTTTTGTTTTTCTAGTCAAAAGTCCTTTAGGCAAATAACAAAAAAGACAAGATGATCGCTCTGTTTTCCTTGACATTGGTGGTCTTTGCAAGCAGTCTGCATGTCGAAGCACAAGGTAAGAACCACTTCTGATCCCCTCGTGCATAAACGAATGTATGAATTAATTAATTAATTAATTAATTAAATTATGGTTCAGCATGCACATTTCTGCATCTGTGCATATGAAAGTGTGGTAGATAAATGTAATGAAAAACTGCACAGTATAAATTGTAAAAAGTGGGTATTATTTATTAAACCATCAGATGCTAATAAGAATGAGGAATAAGATTCCCAATGGATGAACATAATTTCTTCGACGCTATTACTTGATGCAGATACAATGAACCAAATTTTAATGCAATATTCCACTCTTCATCTCTAAAAGACTCCTCCCACTATACAAATGCACACGCACACCCACAAAGATTCAGCTCACCACAGTCTTTCATAAGCTCTAAACCATGTGCTGCAGGTAATTTAGCAGTTGTTTAACAGTTGTTGACAGATAGTGGGGAATGTGAGCCGTCATCGAACTGACTGTGAAAACTGGCTCTGCTGATCACATCTGAGTGCAGATCTAATACCTTTCTTTAAGGGTAAATGCAAGATTGGCTTCTGATGGCCAGTGATGTCAGGAGCATATTGGTAGCTGAGGAGGCACACAGTGGACCTTTATATTGCCAGTACGCAGTTGTATGAGTGTTGCCAAATCCTCAGAATGTACACTGATGCTACTGAATATATGTATCTGACAGGAGCTACAGCAAGATTAACAGCTCTTGAAAATGTAAAGAGCCCCTTGCTGAATGCAGTCATTTTCCTTCTGAGGTAATGTTCTGTAAAGTGATGGGTTTGCATGAATTGGGCTGGGCTGGGGCTGATGGAGAAGAGGTGGGGACTGGAGAAAGGAGTGAAAGTTTTGTATGGTTTTGGGTTCTAAGAGACTGCTCAAGATGGGCCTGATTCACAGAGGCACGGGGGGGGGGGGGGACAGGAGCTACAGCAAGATTAACAGCTCTTGAAAATGTAAAGAGCCCCTTGCTGAATGCAGTCATTTTCCTTCTGAGGTAATGTTCTGTAAAGTGATGGGTTTGCATGAATTGGGGTGGGCTGGGGCTGATGGAGAAGAGGTGGGGACTGGAGAAAGGAGTGAAAGTTTTGTATGGTTTTGGGTTCTAAGAGACTGCTCAAGATGGGCCTGATTCACAGAGGCACGGGGGGGGGGGGGGGGGGTGAAAAAGAAAGAGGATGGCTTTGTGTGTGATGGGTGAGAGAAAAGGGGAGATAGTGAAGGAGAGACATTCAAATAAACTGACTATAATACATATACAGAGAGAGAGACCCTAAACGTCAATACACAAGATGGTTATGATAGAGGGAGCCCCATCCAATTGTGTGCAATAATTCATGCTCATAACTCATACTGACTTCTGCTTGTTCAGCAACATGTAGGAAGTGAAGTTTAGCCATCAAGACTGTCTGACTGTGAGGGAACGATTCCATATGACACTTGTATACACAGATGTGAAGCCCTAATCAGTGTGTTTTCATGTATTTAGTGTTGTGTACCTCACACAAAGCATCATTTGGTATTGTAAAGGGCTCCAACCTCACTGTTTATGCAGCAGATGTGTTCAACATGCCAGTGGAGCCCAAATACATTCATTAAATGGCCATGTTGATTGAATGATTAATGTAAATTTATAGCACCCTCTCTTTTTATGTTTCAGTTTACAAATGTCTCTGATGACTGGGTCATATAACCTTATTTCATGTGTGTGTGTGTGTGTGTGTGTGTGTGTGTGTGTGTCTGTGTGTGTGTGTGTGTTGTTTATAATTTTTTACAAAAATTGCCCCTTTTCTTTAAATTATTCATATTAAATTACCATTTAATATTATGCAAAAATATATTTATTATTATTATTTGTTATTATTTTAAAATTATTTATTATTACAAAAAAATTTATTATTACTACATTATTAAACCAAATTGCTCAGTTCTTAAAGGATGGGAAAGAGGCACTTTTAAATATTTAAACTACCCCGGCACTTCCATTGTGATGTTCAAGAGTAAACACTTTCCTTGTGTTTGCTTGCATGGAGATGGGGGATGGGGACTGGTGGGAGTTGGTATTATGGAGAAAATTATCGGTTAGTGGGTTTGGGATGATATTTGAGAGGTGTGCAAAATTGGTTCAAAATCTCACCAGCAATGATTTGCATGTATTCTGCCAACAAAGAGAT
The DNA here is from genome assembly GCF_001515605.1 of Sinocyclocheilus anshuiensis. Classification (NCBI taxonomy): domain Eukaryota; kingdom Metazoa; phylum Chordata; class Actinopteri; order Cypriniformes; family Cyprinidae; genus Sinocyclocheilus; species Sinocyclocheilus anshuiensis. The sequence goes on from NW_015539872.1 coordinate 540,865, forward strand.
GTGTGGAGACCAAATTTGAAAAGCCGAGTTATAAATTCGCAAAATTGGTAGCTGCTGTCACTGAAAGATGTACTTAATCATTTTTTCTGAGAGATTTTTCATCTGTTCCTTCTGCTTCCAGCTTGTAACTTTGGCACACTGTGAGAGTTTATTAGGAAGAATGTGTGAGAAAGAGTGCATGACTCACAGTGAAGTGTAAAAAGGGATCAGATGTGTAGTGTTAATGATTGAAAGGACTGTAGGGCTCAGTTTTAATTACTTCAGGAAAAAGAGGATAATCTCTCATCAGTTGGTCATAATGTGAATGATGTGCTGTATAATTAAATGTGGAAACAGTACAGTTTACTGTGGCGTCTGATCCATGAAACATTCAGATGTTAGAACCATGTTTATTCATTCTGAGCACATGTTGGGCACGGTACTATATGTGGAAAGGCTCCAGCCCAGCTGAGTAAGGAGTAATAGTGGACTAAGGTAAGGTAAGTGGTTTGAAGCATAAGGGAGAAAGTCTTGAGTGCCTGCTAATGAGTCCCATGTTTGTTTCAAACATGTGGGAAAGGTTTTCTGCAGATACATTGCATCTGAATGTTAAGGTTAGTTGTAGAACATGCTGGTCAGAAGCACAAAACCCTAAGGCTAAAAACTGCTCTGCAGAAGTCACAGGCTGGAAGACAATGTGGTTGAAGAAACTACACATAAACTTGTAACTAAAATGTACTTTTCAGATCAAGAACTCAGATCAGAGAATACTTGAATAGCATTAGATTATTATGCATGGAATGATGGGATTCATTGAAAGTTGTTGTTTGGTAACACTTTACAATAAGGTTCAATACAATAACATTAATGCATTATATATCATGAACTAAGACACCATGAACATTTTACATTATATATTTACAGTAAAATTTTTGAATATTTTCGAAGAAGATTCTTATGCTCACCAAGGCTGCATTTTTACTCAAAAATACAGTAAAAACTGTACAAAAAAAAATGTACAAAAAAAAATAATAATATTGCAGTTTAAAATGTGTTGTCTATTTTAAATATATTTAAAATGTAATTCATTCACAGGATGAAAAAGTCATCAGAAGTCATTACTCTGGACTTCGGTGTCACATGATTGTTCAAATCACTATATTACATTGATGTTGTGCTCAAGAAACATTTCTTATTATTATCACAGTTGAAAACGTCTGTGCTGTGGAAACCATTATATAGTTTTTGATTAATAGAAAGTTCAAAAGAGCAGGATTTATTTAAGAAATAAATCTTTTTTAACATTATATATGTTTTTACTGTCACCTTTGATTAATTTATTGTGTCCTTGCTGTACAAAATAATTAATTTCTTAAAAAAAAAATGTTTGAATAATTTGGCAAAACACATCTGTAAACAGTTTAAACCGCTGGGAAAATGAGACTCTATGGTGCCTTAAGCTAAATCTAATCATGTCTGCTGTGTAATTGATACTTTGATGGTGAAGTGTAGCCAGCCAGGAGAACTCTTGGATCGGTTTCAGTTTCCTTGGTATCCATCAAATATCCCATCAAGAGCTGTGATGGACTGGGGCCTCCAAGATTCTGACATAGATCAGGAAACATCTTAAGGAGCTTAATGAGACAATTATGCCCCTAACCACAAACAGACATAGTAACCACTACCAGAGATATAGTCACAGCAACTGTGAGCAAAAAGTTGAGCTTTTTAAGGAGGGAACATTTGTCTTCGTTGACATAAATGGGAAAATTTTGTCTGTGGTTCCCCAGTGTGTGTGCAAGCACATCATCTGAGTCCAGTAAATCATAATTCAATTATTTCTTCAGCTAAGATTTGTGTGGCACTGCGTTTCTTTCTTTTGTGGCTACTGTAGTCTTCTTCACAATCTTAAGACAAAATATATGGATTGATCTAAAACCATTGTTATAGACATCCCATTTTGTTTCATTTCAGATAGTGGATCAAGGATCAAGGTCTACGCTAACAGAGGTGACAATATCACCCTGCCCTGCGGACTGGAAGGTCAGTCCAGTATGTTCGGAAACAGAATCAAGTGGACCAAACTTGAGGATGACTCTACAGAAACTGAAGTGCTCGTCTCCATGGGGCTCCACAAGAGAACCTACGGAAATTTCCAGAACCGTGTTTACCTGTTGGAGGTGGATGACAACGATGCTACTTTAGTTATTACAAACCTAGATCTGAACGACTATGGCACATACAGGTGTGAGATCATCAACGGCATGAACGACAAGAATGTTGAAGTGGACCTGGAATTGCAAGGTAACTTTATTATTTCATGATGTCAAGCAAGTTGTCATTTTACCTGTAACATTTATATTTAGCATGCTCTTTTCATCCAAAGTCACTTACTAAAGCCAACAGTAGATATTTTCCATACATGTCGCCGTATTGGCATATATGCACTGGCTGTAATATGCAACAAATTGCCATTGCTGTATGAACATATTTCATTCACTCTCTACAGTTCATAAGCCACATTTGAGCTGTTCATTTCAACATAATGTTTTTTTCAACACTTGTTTTTGCCACTTATCATTTGCTCATTCTCCAGTAATATCCTGTAATTCGTGCTCTTGGCCAAGACCATAGCTCCAGAGAAACAATGGGGATCTTTACACAGAAAAAGTGAGGTGCATGAGCATAATGAAACAGGCTGGCACAACTAGTCATTGTTAACCTTGGAACAATGGAGTCTAAGATTGAAAAGTCCAAGCCCTGCAAGTAATTTTCTCTCTTTTTCATTTTTTTTCTTTTTCTAACACCGTACCACATAAATCTTTTCAACTAAGCAGGGAGGCTCTTAGAAAACTAAAACTTTTTTTAAACTGGTTTTACTCATATCTTTCTTATTTGTTCAGTGGGGTGGTCCTAAAATATGTTCATCAAATCAGCCTGATGTTAAACTCAGTTGAAATTTTCCTTAGGGGAAGATTCATTTTCTTTCACAGGGGTTGTTTTCCCATACTACCCTCGTCTGGGGCGGTACAACCTCAACTTCCAAGATGCAGAGGCCGCGTGTCTGGAGCAGGATGCTGTGGTCGCCTCCTTCGAGCAGCTCTATGGGGAATGGAGAAATGGGATGGATTGGTGCAATGCTGGCTGGCTCAATGACGGAACTGTGCAGTATCCCATCACCAAACCCAGAGAGCCCTGCGGAGGCGTGAGGACCTCAGCTGGACTGAGAACCTACGGCCGACAGGACAAGTCCAACAGCCGCTATGATGTGTTCTGCTTCACAGCCAGCCTTAGAGGTGAGTTAAACCATTCAATTCTAGTATAAAATGGAGCATAACGTTTGTCTGTGTCCACAATCCTGAAACTCTTTGGTTCCCATCACAGGGCGCTTTTATTACTTGATCCAGCCCAAGAGGCTGAACTTTGATGAGGCTGTTGACGCGTGTAAGAGAGATGGAGCTGAGATCGCAAAGGTGGGCCATATATACGCTGCCTGGAAGCTGCTGGGATACGACCGTTGTGATGCTGGTTGGCTGGCCGACGGTAGCGTTCGTTACCCTATCTCCAGGCCCAGGATGAACTGCAGTCCCACGGAGGCTGCAGTTCGCTTTGTTGGCTTCCCCGACAAAAAGCAGAAGCTGTATGGAGTCTACTGCTACAAACCTCAGCCGTGAAGCGCTTCATGTCACATCACCAACCAAAGAGCAGCAATACACAGATTTCCACATCCAAACTTATGAACGACTTTTTGCATGAACTAGCCATAACTGTGACAATTATAGAAAGGATACTGTAAAAACCAGTTTCATACTGCAACATTCTGAATATTAATGTAAACAGTTATTTTACCTATCATTTACAATTTATATAGATTTGTACACCATATGTATGAACAATTAAGCAACGAGAATAACACAAATTGCATTCAAGAAGGATATTTAGCTGGAAGGAAAGTTAGTCACATCATTCTGATCAAAAGTTTGTCAAGGATCTCCATTGTGATATTGCAATAAAATATTTAAATATTATTGAATAGTATAAACTTGACAGAAAGTTTTTGAAACTTGCCCAAACTGAAATGCAAAATAGACCTGACACCTTTCTTTTCCTATAAACTTGTGTGATCTTACTCGAATGCTAATTTCTTTAAAACTATGTATTTTGTTATTTCATGTGTTGGTGTATCATCCAATGCTCTGAACTGTGATCTTATATTATCTGTTTGAAATATCAAATGAATGTGTTTGGCCCTTAGTTTTACAATGCTTTATAACAACTATATGAATATACCTTATATATTCATCCATCGTTTAATTGCAACATTCGTTCCTCATGTTTACCCTTTTTTAAAAATTTGTATTTTTTTATTTTTATTTTTCTTGTTTAAATGTGTTTCTCCCTGCATATATTTTCACAAGTATTTCATCACAGACAGACAGAATTTGACAAACTGCTGATGATGCATTGAACTTTGTTATATGGCAGAGAACTACAAACAGAATTTACACTGAGAGATTCTTTGAGGACCAGTTGTATATTCAACGTTTCACGACTAACTGCTTAAGTGTAGATATGAATAAGTCTCAAATGAATTATATTGTAATTCCACTGTTCTCTGCGAAAAGAGGAACAGCACTAAAAGCCATATACAAAATCGTGCCCAAGTTTGAACAGTAACATTGGAATGTTGTGACAGGCATTGTGTAGACGACTTCAGATAATGAGATCTGTTTACTGATGAACGTAACATCTATTACTTGCCACTTTGTATTGAAATATGTTGTTTATGGGAGGGGAATATATTCTCCACTTATAACTTCGCTTTGAACTGCAGAAGCCACAGTGCACATAAGTGACATTTTGCTTGAGTTTGTCTTTTTTATGCACAAAATATATTTTCTTTTTTGAAAAATCTGAAACGCATTGTATGGTTTATGAATCAAAATTTAAATTAAAAATAAAACCCATAAAAATTAAATGGCTATCGTTTCATTCTCCATTAAACTGATATTTCTACAATGCCTATAACCATGGATTTTTAAGGTCCAGATGCTGAGAACACAAACGTTTGTTGCAGTATGAATGCCAGTTTGGCTACGCATCGCCTTCATTTCCTAACACAACTTAACTTGAAATTAACAACATATTGCATACAGTACACTGCTGCTTTTGAGAAGAGTTATTTTCATGTTACAAATATTTTCTGCACTCCATCTATCTAAACTATTATGCATATCCATCAATATCATGAATAAATTATAATTTCTAAGTGTGTGTGTGTGTGTGTGTGTGTGTGTGTGTGTGTGTTTGTGCGTGTGCGTGCGCATGTGAGGCTTTTTATTAAATTATTTAGAATAGTGCTATATATCTCGACTTTAGATCTATGAGAGGCCTTGGAAGCATTTGCAGAAAAAGACTGCTACAATTATACAATGTTCTGTGACTAATTCAGTCCTTTTTAACGTGAATTAAGTTGTTTAAAAATAAATAAATGATAGCAACGTGTTTTTGAAGTCTTAAATGAGAAAACCATCAGTATTAATGAACAATGACACAGCGGTACCAGCGGGGAAATACATTCATATTAAATTAAATATGGCAATGGGACTACAAAAACACAAGGCACATCAAAAGTCTGTCTCTGTTTGTCCTTCTGCATTACATTGCGTAATGTACTTACAAAACTATAATCAACAAATGCAGCTTGACAAGAGATCCCATGTTGTACACGAAGTGCAATATCTAAATGTCGTAACAATAGTAAACAAAATATCAAACCAATATTCTCTTTCAACAAATTATGATTAAATTATGCTTATATCTCAAGGTCATGGTGGATGTATGATCAATTCAAACAGGTGTCCTAGCAGAATCCCGGTACAAGTGTACCTCATCATAGTTTCTTGCTGCCAGTCTTAGTTTTCATTTTAAAGGGGTCATATGATGCGATTTCAATTTGTCCTTTCTCTTTGGAGTGTTACAAGCTCTTGGTGCATAAAGAACATCTGTAAAGTTGCAAAAGACTAAAGTCTCAAATCCAAACAGATATTCTTTATAAAAGTTAAGAGTCAACCACGCCTACCTAAAACGGCTCGTTCTAACACGCCCCCACATATCTACCTCACTATGTAGGAAGATTTGCATAACGCCACCCAAATGTTCACGCAAAGAAAGAAGGCGTAACTTGTATTCTCGCTGTAGTATTGTTGTTGCCGCCATGTCGTGAAGACGCTGTGTTTCGTTGTGAAAGTGAAACTACTTTGTTTGGCCTTCCGAAAGAGGACGATATCCGCTTCGTCATGCCTAGAGCTGATCCGTGCTGGTCGCTGAGGAAATACATCAACTTCGTGCAGTTGATCGCCGGATCGGCTTTCACCGTGGATGAAGCAACGCATTTTATGGAGGACTGTTTCCTGATCCTGGTAGAGCTAGACTACAATGCCGGCTGTTCTGACTCACAGACTGTAAGTACGTTTTTATATTTAAAGAATTTGCCACTGACGATTCAAACGCGATATGACCCCTTTAAACTTATTTTTACAAGTATTCTTTTGTTGTTGCTGCTATTGTTTTGAGCCTATAGAAAATGTGATCTTTCTTTAGAATAAGTTTGTATAAATGCTTGAAAAGAACCCAACCAAGCACATATTACACAATCCAACCCAAATCTATGTTCCAAAGTTTAACTTGACCGTAACCATGAAAAGAGAGCGAGAGCGAGAGCGAGAGAGAGAGAGAGAGAGAGAGAGAGAGAGAGAGAGAGAGAGAGAGCAAACCTTTTTAGGCTTCTTAAGTGTTTGGTTATGTCCTTTTGACTTTTCATAGAAACTAAATAAAAGTAACCAAAAATAGTATCCAAAGGTGTTTTCTTACATTTAAAGGGTATTACTATAATGTGATGTTTTAAAAAAATTGGTATGGTATTAATGTTTAAGTGAATTTCAGTTTTACAAAACATCATTTACAGTAATGATATCTGGTAGAATTATTCAGGCGTTCAAGTGTCCTTAAGTTAGTGAACCAATACCATCTGCTGGTCAACATTAGGCACTGCTGATGATACTATAGTTACACTAAACATACAGTCCGCTTACTCCTGTCACTGTGTATTTTATTATATTGTTATATAGATTAATGTTATATTAAATATTAGATTTGTCAATGTAAAAATATTTCGAATTACACCCCATATTATTAACTACTCTCTCTCTATCATTAAGCCCTTCCAATAGGCCAAAATTCACTTCATATCAGAACACAAAAAGACCAGGAATGCAAGTAGAATATAATAAACTTTGTTTACACAGAAGGCATAAAAAAACATTCCTTACAATTTTTCCATTTCACAAACATTCCAGGCAATCACATTTGACAATAAACAAGTTATACTATAAATATAAAAAGATGTGCACTTTTGAGAGGGGGAAAAAAATGTAAAATAAAAAAAATAATAAAAACAGACACAACAAGTAAACACACAAAAGAAAAGATCTTAAAGAAAAAATGCTTGGGAATAAACAAATGGATGACCAGTTCAACAAAAAATTCTGCTAAACCTGTTACTATGAATCCTCTTCTTTTGGTCCATTGATACACCCCAAATGTCATAATGAAATCCATCTAAATTCTGTGAGTTCCAAATGTCATCTATTAGTCACATCACTACCAGCTATTGACACACTGTCCTCTACTCTAATATACTGAACTCTATCAATGTGCAGTTTGGCCAAGTGAAGTCCTCAGTGTGTTCAATCTCGCTACAACAATGAGAAAACAAGGAGCAGCTCAAGAAATAAATTGTAGGCATCTTGTTAAAAAGGCACTCGCTCAAGTCTTTTACGCATCTCACAAAGTACATTCTCTTTAAAGTAGTTTTAAACTGTCTGAGAAAAACATGAAAGTTGATGAAAATGATGTGAAGTACATACAGCAAGTTTCTTTTGGTTTATAGATAACTGACGGCGGAATTAAATGTATGTGAAATAGATTTGCATTGTAAACACTTGAAAGAAACATCAAAGAGAGGACTATAAATAATCTAAAATCTACATGGCTTTTCAATAGCGAATAGCTTAAAGTCAATGTATTAAAAGTATTAAAACATATTGTGTTGACTTTAAGATATCAAAACCATCCACTGCACTGGATGCAGTTTTTTAATGATATTATTGGCCTTTTTGTACCACAACAAACACTGACTCCATGTGAGCCATTGCTCACTCTCTCTATATAAATATATATTCTTTCACATTTTTATGTACGATTTCTCATTTGTTCAGTAAGCAGCAGGATGTCTGCATACACCTGTGGTTCTTGTAAACTTGAAGAAAGATCGAAAGAATCATACGGCAAAGTGTGTATCAAACTGTACCATTATGTTTAGAAGCTAAAATAGGTTGCACTATTATAGCTCACTTGCATCTGGATTGTGAGTTAAAAATTACGAAAGCACTGTGTATTCCCAAAAAGAAGCAGAACAGATGGAGGGCAGGTCAGATAATCTTTTTGTGTTTTCAGAGGCCAGCTGAATGTGTCCTTTATGTAGTTCTTAAAAACCATCTCTCTGAAAAAGATAAAAAGCCACTGTTTCATTCCAGTGATATTCCACTCCTTGCTGGTCCTTTTAATAATCTTTTCTTTTATAATCTTTTCTTTCAGCCAGCAGGCAGATCCGTCATATGCTATCAAAATACATTAAACGGGTTGTGTTAAAAGAGCAACTATTGTTGCGTCCGACTGTGTTTTACACCATGGCGATGGTGTCGTCGGGGTACATCAACAGAATTTTCTGCCAATCTCTTCTGATGGCTGCGAAAAACTCTGTATGTCTGATACCTTGCATAGGACCTTTGGAAGTTGGAGGCTGGAAAGAAAATACAAGTACATTAAATTAAATTAATATATAATATATATATATATATAACTTTAATGTATAAAAATATATCATATATGCACACTACTGTTTTAAAGTTTGGGATCAGTACTTTTTTTTTCCTCACACAAAACATTAAGCAGCTCAACAGTTTTTAACATGGATGATAATACGCATCTTGAGCACCAAATCAGCATATTAGAATGATTTCTGAAGGATCATGTGACACTGAAGACTTGAGTTACTCGGCTTTGCCATCACAGGAAAAAATAACATTTCAAAATATATTAAAACCAAAAACATTTATTTTAAATTGCAATAATATTTCATAATATTAGTTTTTACTGTATTGTACTGTATATGTACTGCCTTGGTGAACATAGACATTTTTTTAAATCTTACCAACCCAAACCTTTGAATAGTAGTGTATATATATACTCAAACCAGAGTATATAAAATGATCATTCAAGCTCTATAGGGATGGTTGTTGTAAAAAAGTGTTGTTGCGATAGATTTTCACAGAATACTTACGACTCATGCAGGAAATCCTGGGCAAGTCCCATGAGCCGTCTCCTCTGCAGCGAATGGTGGGAACATGTCTCTGGATGAAGCCATCCATGCACTGGTACCTGATCAGGGAGTTGATCTCATAGTGTGGGCGCAGCTGGCCAAATGTGCGGGCGTTAAGGACAAGAGGAGGCTGACTGCAGGACACTGTTGAAAACGGCACATAATAGGGTAGCCATCAGTAATGGAGGACTGAATCTGAAATGTTATTTTAAAATTTTAGCTGCTTTAAACCACTGGAGACAAATCCAAGAAAACTGCTCTCTTCCTGTCTATAAACAACCAAAGACATATCATCTTAGGGTACAGCAGTCATCCAAATTTTCACAGAGTCCCTATTATACAACATTTTTATTTAAAAACCACTGATGGAATTTAGACTGAAAATAAATGTATGCCTATGCATGCCCTATTATTTTAGAAATGCCCCTCATCCAGGTGCTAAAAGTTCACCTGTGCCTTTCTTGCAGGTGAAGGTGAGGTGGTAGTTGCAGGGAACATCATTCCACTGGCCATCCTCATGCCAGATCATTACCACACAATCCTCCCCTGAGGAAAAGAAACTGTCTGGCTGGTTCGGTCTCCAGTTTTCATATTGCTGCAGGAGAGGAATATGGATAGAGATGAAAAAGTTAATGTGAGCGAGACAATTATACTATAGAAATACATTTCAGATACATTATAGTAATTACATTATGATACACTTTGAGTTATGACAATGTGTTTTTGGAGTGTTTAAAAGAAATTGCATTCAACACATCTGCACAACTTAAAATACAACCTGGCTCAAAACAGGAATATACTGTTTGTGCTGTATATATTCTTTTACATCCATATGTATGAATTCTTATTTTTTCCGTATGCAGCAGGATGCATGCATACACACCTGTGGTTCTTGAATATTTATGTCAGTTGCACTATTATAGCTCATCTATATTCAGATCCACATTTCCCAAAAAATCCTTTACCTAATTTGGTGTTCCCGGTTGAAAACGATAACTTAAAAAATGCTTGTAAATCTCTCATTATGTTATATTATCACCAAATCTTGTATTCTTTTTTGTTTGTTTGTTTTGTCAACTTGTTTTATTTCAATTAGCACATGATTTGCATTTCTTCTTGGACCTTGCAACTCGGTTTTTGAGTGAAATAGCATTATTTGTGGATAGTTTTGGCAATGCTCACTCAAAAACTAAGGTGCATACACTCAGATCAACGAGGCCTATGGTAACAAAGAAAACAAGTTGATAAGTAGTTTAAATCCACGATTTGGTAATAATTTAGCATAACGAGAAATGTAAAGCAATTTTTTATAGGCCAGTCATTTTTGACCAGTAGCACCACAAATGTAACAAGGTGGGGGAAATCCCCAAAAGTACTAAAATTATTATTTGAAGGGAAAAAAATTGAATTTTTATTGGGTTGGGGAGAAAATCCTTTCTAGGTCAAAATGACAGAATTATGGCATAAATTAAAAAAATGAATATTTGTGATATACAGTGTGAAAGCAATCAAAAGCGTTCAAGCAGAGTATGACTGTCTTTGTATGGAGCACATAAGAAAGGCAATAAAATGATAATGATAATGATACAGACACACTCCAGTAGGGGGCGCTACGTACACACATCACCACTAAACTGCAATAAGCAGCTGCAGTGAGTGGTATAATGCATTTGGAAGATAGTAGTTATAGTTGTAGTTATAGTAATACATCTATATTCAACCATCATGGACCAACTTTATTCAGTGTATTTCCTCCCTTCATACACATTCGTCATCTCTCTCAGCTGTGGGTGAATGCACTGAGAAGAGAGTAGCAATTGAAAAGACCAACCTATAAAGAAAGTATCTAATAAAGCCTGCAAAGACAAACACAGTGGACAGTTTACAGTGGACTTGAGCTGATATATTTAAACAGATTTAAAGTGTTTTGAGGTACTATTCCAGATACTGTTTATACTGCAGCAACTACACAACAGACTCTTAGTCTGCTGAGATTAAATTGTACAGTATATTGTTTTAGCATAACAATAATATGAATTTAAAATGTATATTGGCACTCTTCCATATCTATTTTTTTTATCCTAAATTAAAACTGTGAAGTTTGCACATATATTAAACATTACGTAATTATACCCAACCGAGACAGGTTGGAGCTCTGGTCTTTCAGCAACCCTTTGAATACTACACCAATCACCCAACAAGTCCTGTTATTATCCTCTTACAAAAGGAATGTGCGCTTCCTGCTTGAAAATTGATGTAATGCAATTTTTGACCCTCTGGATAACTCCAATGGCACATACTTAAATACATTACCAAACATTAACTCTTAATATAGTAACTCTTCTGTATACAGAATACAATAAGAGTGCTTGCAAACTCCAGAGGACATGTTTATAGCCCCTCACTGATGCCAACTGGACTGAACTGTCACACACTCACATTTTAGGTCTGGACTGTATCTAGTGTAGCCTGTTCCAGGTGCTGCTCATCCTTCACACCTCCATTACCTGTCCACACCTGTAAGCTTCCTCTACCCTTATTTATTTTGATCCTCCAGTCCTGAGAGGACTTCCACAGATGAAAACTCCTATCTCCTGCCCTCCAGGGCTTTTTGGCCCTTCCCCACAAAATGCTGCCGTTATCTTTGAAGTGAGATCCCAGTCAGGACTAAACGACTGTAATTAGCCACTTTCCTGTTCAATGGAGGAACACCTCTAGAACCAGGGAGATGGTTGCATATGTCTTTTTTCACATTAACAAATCCTTGCTAAAATTACTAATGTTATTTAAATTAATAGCTTTTTAAAGAAAAAAATCTGCAAGCATCATGGAAAATACAAGGAGACTTTATAAAGATTTCCTCTACATTGTCCACTAATAAATGTGTGTATCAATGCCATCTTTCTAAAACAGAATAAGAACATTTTGAAGACTGTTCTTACCACAACACTACCATCCATCCACCGGAAATCATTCTCAAACATCTTATCATTCAGACCGATCCACTGGTAGTCATGGCCAAGGCCTACAAGAGGAGAGAGAAACAAAAGTCAATTCACCAGCCATATTAGGAACTCTTTGTCAGTGGTTAAAAATAAAAGGCATTTTTGTTCTTATACATCACACTTCCTGCATCTAGGGCTGGAGCAGCATTTGGCCCCTTTGTTATTGGTGATAAACTAACCTTTCTTTAAAGGGGTCCTATTATGCTTTTACACTTTTTGAATTGTAGTCAGTGTTTAGTGTGTATGTTTGGGCATAAAAAAGATCTTCAAACTTACAAATCTCAGAGTCCACTCCAAAGGGAGACATTTCGTTTTAAAAAAAATCCCTTTTCAAGAACTACAACGAACGGCTCGTTTGGACTACAGCGTTTGTTTTCCGGGTTTTGTGATATCACAAAGCGGCCCATTAGAATATCATTAAAAATAATTCCAGCCTACGGAAATTCGAATGGTTGGGGGTTGGGGAGGGGCGAGGTCGTGGTTAGAACGCTTGGTTGAGTGCATCAGACAAGACGACGAAGAAGAAGTGCTGCTGTACACTGTAAAAAAGGATTTGAGACTTTAGCTTCCCCAACTCATTTTCCTAAGTCAGTTCAACTAAAATGTTGGGTACACTTAAGATATTAAGTTTACCAGTGCCCAACTAATTTTCCCATACATTGAGTGCGGGTGTTTTTATATCACTGTATTTCTGAATGAAACCGACTGTCTTCAGAATATTGGATGTCATTTTCTTTTAATCTTGCATGTAATGTCTGATAAATCAGTGTTTTTTTGAGCGGAGCACTGCTTTGTGTACAGCTGTTACTGGGGAAACCTTGATCTCTACCACTCAGCGCCTCCTGCTGGCAGAGAATGAGTTTGCACATATATGCCGCCTAGGAAACACTGGACTATGGTATAAATAAATTCAACTGTATAACAGTTTCACTGTAATTCATGTTATAATGTTAGAATTAAAGAACAATAAAAAATAATTCATATGCACTTATCTGTATAGTAATGCAGTTATTTTTAAGCGGTTGTTGACATCCTATCTAAAACGTGATTTAGCCACAAAAAAAACACAACAATAACGTTACCACTCTAATATGTCTTGCAATATCCGTGCGTGCAAAGGTTCTGCGCGATCCTCTTGTTCAATATTCTCTGGGTCTGAATCCGGCTCAAATTGATATGGCAATATTGACGCCATTCTTAACTAAACTTGCTGCTTTGGCAAGGGGTGGGGCAATACTGAAACACCGTCTAAAAGCTGTTCGCCAATCACAACGCACTGGGATAGCTAACCAATCACATCACATTTCGTTTTTCGGAAGGCGGGCGTTCATCAAACCCGGAACTAATCGAGCCGTTTGTGCCAGGATGGGGAGAGAGGTGTTGTAATAATGTAAATTATGTAAAAAATAATGTGTTTTTCGAACCACCAAGCATGAGAGCATGTTCTAGTACACCCCCAAAACAAATTCAAGACATTGTAAAAGAGCATAATAGGACCCCTGTAAACTCTAAAGTCCTCTTTGGCTAAAAATTCCTGAGCCAGTGGAATATTCCATAACTCTGATCAAGCATCAAAAAACAAGCATCCTTCCTCATAAATAACTGTTAGTTTGCATGTAAATGTAACTGATTAGAGCTGATGATATTAGACAGAATGACCATAACTTGGTTTATGTATACTCACGGTTGATGTACTGCTGCTCCTCATGGGACAGGACACTAGCAAGGTGTGCCCCCTGGAGACGACATTCACGCTCTGCTGTGTCCCAGTTACGCCGATGAGGAAAGAATTTGTAGCAGTGGCCCTGGAACTTGTGCCAGCCGTAGCTGCATGTTTCAGTGTCTGTAGAAAATCATGCATGAGTTTTTGTTGATGCGCTACACATAAACTTGACATGTAGACACTGAAACTGAGATAATCATGTTGCTGGAAGTGAAAAAAGGTGCTTGATATTGTCTACTGTCAATTTCTTTTTATTAGTCCTTTACCTTTGGCTTACACTGTGAGGCTGTTATCAGTAAAATAAATCAAACCTTTGTTTTTTTTGTTCAGATTTCTCACTCACACTGGACCTGAGGGAATATGTTATAACTCCCTTTCATCCTCGTTTTAAATTACATGTCAGTTAAACGAGATCACTTAGAGCAAGAGCTACACCCTTGTGTCTATCATATCAGGAAGCCAATTAATTTTTGCATAAGAATGGCTACAGTGCCATGGTGAAGATTGGGTGCTTTGCTCTGAGGCATTGTTTAAGAAAGAGGCATTGGATCAAAGCAGACCTGTAAAACAGCCACTAACCATTTGGAAAAATTCATAGTTTTAAAGTAAGTATATTATGAACCCAGCAATTTATTAGTCTTGTTGACAAAGGATTTTAAAGTTCCTAGATCAGCATTTGATACTATGATCATATTAAATTTGCAAATAAAGTGTGTCCTATCAGTCACAGTAAGTATGTTTATGTGCACTGTTATAATCAAGCTAAAGCTGGTTTTTGAGCTACAGTCTCTGCTGGTAAAACTTCAGTCAGACTCACATGATATTTTAGAAAGACAAATTATTGTTTTAGTTCAGCTGAAAGCAAACTTTTAAAGTGCTTGTAAATGCACTTACTGACTGCTTGTGGATCATGTGTGTGATTGTGCTGATGTGTCACTACTGCAACAAAGAATAAACTATACCAAAGAATAAAACTATTAAAACTCTCATTAATATATCATTAACCATCAAATCATCCATAGCATCAGTACAAATGCATGTGAAAATGCATGAAGCAATGTTGACTTGTGATTTTTGGCTTATCATTTAGCATTTATTGCATTTAGTGGCATTTTCTGCCTTTCTGCTTTCTCTGTAAGCAGCTGAGACTAAGCCACTGTGCAGGAGACTTCTTTGTTTCTGTAATGTTGATGCTATCTCAAGTTTGAGATGAAAATCATGTTCAGAGTACTCAAGAGAGTAATGCACTCATGACATCGGCTTTCATTTGTTTTAATTCTGGCAAAAGCCAGATGCTAGTTAAACTGAAGAGATTTCACTGTTAAAATGTTATTGTGTATAAATACTTTGAAGGGGATGAAACTCTCAAGAAAGTAACCTCACTCGTGTAAAGTGTAAATTAATATCTACAGAGTAATAAGAGAAAGAGTGATGGTCTTAACAGCTGTGCTCAAATGAGAAGGTTAAAAAACTGTATCCTCTTAATTAGTGGAAAGTACAGCATAATTATGTCTGTCTGCTAGTATACAACAGTTTTGGAACAAACACAGTTTCTTACATCAAGTAAAAATCTATTATCTATCAGGATCTACCAAACCATGAGTCACATTTACCAAACTCATATCTGCCAGGAATATCTGAGTATTTTTATTAATGATGAAATCATTTGAAAGTTTAGAGGTTTACATGGTATATCTTCACAGCAGTCTATGTGGCTACAGTAGCTTCACAAGTTATCAGCAAGTTGAACTTGAACAAGTGATTATGTTAAATTAATATGATCTTACCTTGCTCACACAGTGCTCCTGCATAACTTGGAAGACATACACAGGTGAATGAGTTAAGGCCATCAATACATGTTCCTCCATTACGACAAGGGTTTGTGTGACATTCATCAATGTCTATAAAAATCAATTAAAATAAGGTGAGAAAAAAATTTACTTATGTGCATTATAATTAGTTGGAGTTAATAATCATTTTAAGGTGCACTACAGAAGACTTTTTTGTTTAAAATTGAGCAAAATCCCATTATCGATCAAGAAATAAAAATAAGTGTTTGATGCCTAAGTGAATCAGGGTAAGACAAAAACTGTCAAGTATACAATAATAATTGATATTTTAGGCAGTCATGAATTTGGTGGGAAATTTATGGTTTACAGCTTTAGCCTGGGTATAGTTACATCATTTCCATAAATAGAGTAAAGAAGGTCTGGTACTACAGCGACAGACATGATACTTCATGGCTCAAACTATCAAATTCATTCAAGCAGAACAGCAGTGCCAAACACAGCTGATGCAAAATATGTAACTTGTCATTTTATGTTTCGCCACAGATGGCAATATTGAGCACAAAGTTCTGTAGTGCACCTTTAATAAATGAATGAAACACTAATACAGCATACCTATTTCACACTGGTTACCATTATATCCAGGTGGACAGCTGCAGATCTGAATACCGCCTATTTTTACACAAGAACCGCCATTCAAGCAAACATCAGCAGAACAGGAGTGAACATCTGCAGTAAGAGCGGGAGGATAAAGGTATGTCATACAAAAATAATGGTATAGGTATAGAAAGTACAGTATATGCATTCTGTTAATTGGGTCTTTAAAACAGTGTTTACATCCTACCTGGAATATCAAACGTCTGCCCGATCATTGTGTATGGAAGGTCTGCTGTACTGTGTGTTGTGCTTTCATTCTGTGCACTTGGAGGTGGGCTTTTAACCAAAGCGGCCTCAGAAACGTCTTCAAGGGAGGAAAATGGTGTTGTAATCTCGCTTTGGGTTGTAGGTACTGACGATGTCATCTGATATTCATTTTGAATTGGAATCTCAGATGTAAGAGTTACAGCTTCCTCAATCTGACCAGCAGCCTCTTGTTTCCTTGAGGCAGTTTCCTTACTAACAATCTTTATATCAGACTCAGGTGTCATAATTAAAGGTGAGGTTGTTGCAGTAGACAGAATTACTGCCTGGACCTCATCAGATGATGGGATAATAACCGAATTCTCCTCTGAGAAGCTCTTCAAACTAATGGAAGTTACAGTACCATCAAATTGAGGTTGTATGGTGGTGCTGAATCCTGTGTCAACTCTTTCTTCCAAGAATTTCTCTTCACTTATAGCAGTGGAACTTGGTTTATCTGTGAAATTAGAAAGTCTGGTTGTGGTGTGATGCTTATTGGAAGATATGGTGTTTACCTCCCCAGATGTGCTTCTCTCTGAACCACTTGTTCCACTGTTTGGTGAGCCGGTGAATGAAGCATCACTCTCAGTTCTTGAAACACTCTCAAAAGTAATTTCACTCTCAATGTCTAGTTGCATGGTAGTCTCAAAGCTTGTTTCAGTGTCAAGCTGAGAGGTGGTCTCAGTATTCAAAACTTCTGCTTGTGTTTTTCCATCAACACTTGTTGCACTGTCCTCCTCAGGTTTTGAGGAGGTCTCAAAACTAGTCTCAACATCAGGCTGTGAGGTGATTTCAAAATTAGTCTCAACATCAGGCTGTGAGGTGGTCTCAAAACCAGTCTCACTATCAGGCTGTGAGGTGGTCTTAAAACCAGTCTCAACATCAGGCTGTGAGGTGGTCTCAAAACCAGTCTCAACATCAGGCTGTGAGGTGGTCTCAAAACCTTCACCTTCAGGTTGGGTGATGTCATCAATGCTAGTCACATCTTCTGAGCTAACGTCTAAGTCAGTCTCACTGTCAGTGTTTGTTTTGTTCATTAAATCTGGTATGGAATATACTGTTATGTAAGGTTCAGTTTTTGTATCATAATCGATTATTTCAAGTCTCAACATCAGGTTGTGAGGTGGTCTCAAAACCAGTCTCAACATCAGGCTGTGAGGTGGGTAAACTCTTTTCACCTTCAGGTTGGGTGATGTCATCAATGCTAGTCACATCTTCTGAGCTAACGTCTAAGTCAGTCTCACTGTCAGTGTTTGTTTTGTTCATTAAATCTGGTATGGAATATACTGTTATGTAAGGTTCAGTTTTTGTATCATAATCGATTATTTCATCTGTCTCTTCCTCAGAGGAAAGTGGAGCTCCTGTTTTGTCACCCAGCCCTGGTATGGATGTAGATGAAGGAGATCCCACTAATGTTACTGTGTCTGTAGTCATATTAAACTTTGATGCAGATATAAGAGGTGTAGGAATGGTTGTTGATGGAGATGGCACATCTTCATCAATCCTGATGTCTGTGTTGGGCTTATGTGTCACTGTCATCTCGGACAAAGCTTGGTGATATGGTTCCCCATCAGTTACTGTAATTGCTTCAGGCAAAGAGGTTGTTGCAAAGTGAATCACAATATCACTCTCCACAGATGATGACAACGAATCATCTTCAGATATTAAAGGAGAGTCTGTTAAATCAGACAGTCCTGTAACCATTTCAATTGTTTGATTACCTGAGCCATAATCTGTTGAAGAAAATAACGCACTTGTGGTTTCCTCTGAAATACCAGATCTAGTTGATACATCTGTGCTTGTTAATTCACTTCCCTGAATTACCTTATCAGTAGAGGGACTACTGAGTTCAATGTCATCAGCACTTGTCATGTACAATGTTTCCTCTGTGTCAGCTGTTAAGTCATTATCATCAGTTGCTGCTGTTTTTGTGTATGTACTTGTAGTCGTTTTGGCAGGTTCAGTCATGCTAGCACTTGATGCAGTATGGAAAGATGCAGTGCTTGTTAAATCCAATACTGGAGAAACTGACTGTTCAGAGTCTGTGATATCACCTGGATATTGTGAAGAAACACTTTCTCCAGAACTTGATGGGGCATATGTTACATCATCTCCAGTATGTGTTGATACATCTTCAGATGAGTCCTCTTCAGCTGAGAACATCTCTGTGACTCTGTCAGTGGACACTTGAGATGTCATGGGGGTTAAAGTGGATGTTTCCAGAATACAATCATCCGTAGACAAAGTGTCTGTAAGTTCTGTGGATTCTGTGGAGGTCTGACCATCTTGTGTGTGTTCAGGTACATCAGCATCAGTAGCCTCAGGAGATTGTGTTGCTTGTGTGTCCTCTTCTAAATATGTTGAACTGCTCAGCAGGATGTCTGCGGTTGATTGGGTTTGTTGAACTATTAACCTGTCTGCTGTGGTTTCAAATGACACACGTAAATGAGGTAACTCAGTGCCATCCATTCCAGATCCTTCTGGCTCCTCTGTCATAAAGCTTGAGGGTTGTGCCGTCATGACAATTGGGGTTACCCCAGCTGCTTCTTCTGTAACAATTGTAGGGGCGAAGGGAGAAGACTGCTCTAAAACAGACAAAGTATCTGCATCAATAATCATGTCATCCTTAGTGAAAACTTCTGGTTTGATGCTATCATCTCTTATACGCTCTGTAACAGTTGAAAGTAGCTTATCTTCATCTTCCTCCTCCTCTGTGAATATTAAGACTGGACTTGTTGGAGTGACTTGCTGATCAGCACTGTCCTTAGACAAGACCAATGGAGTAGTGGTGGACACAGGATCTTGAGGTGTCACGAAAGAAGGCAATTTAGTGTGGCTTGTTATCACACCAGATGGTGTTCCAGGAGTTGTAAAGCTAGTGGCTGCTATATCTGAGACAGAAACTCCAGAATGTTCCTGCTCTGTCGGTGCTGTCACTGAGACCAGAGTGAAATCTTCAGCATTTGTGCTTGAGAACGTGTGTCCCTGTGAAACAACTCTGGCTGTACTGTACTGTCCACTGTTGACTGAGCTAAAGGGTGTCATGCTAATGGTTGTTTCTGTCATCTTTGAGCTCGATAGCAAAGGTGAAGATGTCACAAGAGTTGAATCATCACCTGATCCATCATCTTCTGCTCCATCCCCCTCAGTTGAGTCTTCCCAACTGCCATCCTCTGAAAGTGAAGTTGCAAGCGTTACAGTTGACTGGGTAGAGGTCAGGAATGAGGGAGATGGGGATAAAGTTGACTGATGTGTTAAATCTGTACTGCTAGTGACAGATGCAGCACTCGAGAAACCTGTTTTCTTCTCCATCTCTTCAACTTCTGCCTCATCAGTTCTTACAGTTAGGTCCTCATATGCCTTAGTTGTTGATGTTTTGTATATCTCAGCAGTAGGATCTCCTGGTGAGGTAAATTCCTTGTCATCCTCTGTGATGATAATCCTCTGGGTTGATAATTCAAACCCATTTAAATCGGTTTCTGGAGCGTTTGGCTCTAAGGTACTCTTTAGAGTCTCAGAACCTGATAAAGCCTCAGATGTGCTTGACAGTATTACAGCAGGTGTTGCAGCTTCAGTTATATGTGGTTGTGTGACTTTAGTTGAAGTTGTTTTGTCCTCAGAGGGTATATATTGAGGAGGAATTGACTCAAGAGCTGCTGGGGATATTTCACCACTAGAGCCATCATCTTCATCCACTTCACTTTCAGCTGTTATTTCACTACCTTCAGTAGATAACGATCTCACTGCTGTTTGGACAGTGCTAGACAACAACGTTGATTTAGTTGTGAAGGACGTGGAATGGGAGGAACTTACAAAACTCCCTGGCTCTGATGTGCGGTTAGCCTCACTGATTTCTGCCTCATCAGTATAATTGTCAGACATTTCCTCTGTTGGACTCACACTGTCCTCTTCACCAGAACCTTCTAGTTGAGTAGTTTCTTGGTCATCTTCTACAATACCAGAGCCTTCTCTGTCTACAAAGGTAGATGTGATAGGGCTTGAATTTTGTGTTATGGTGATGTCTTTGTGGAGTTCTGTGAAGCCAGTGCTAGTTATAAGAACTGTAGGAGAACCAGTTTGAGTTTTGATGGCTGCTGATGAAACATGCATGACAGGGGACACCCCTGATCCTTCATCATCTGTTGTGTCATCCTCTGCATCAGATGAAATTGTTGTGTGAATGCTAAGGCTTTTGCTAGAAGATGTAAACATTGTTTTTGTCCTGAGAAGAGCTGAAGTTGCTTCGTAACTGGCAGTGACTGTTGATGTTTGGATGTGCTTGAAAGGAACAGTCGTTGTTTGGATAGCTGAAGGTGCGGTGTGGTCATCTTCTGTTGCCACAAAAGTGAGACTAGGTTTACCTGATCCAATTGCAGTATGACTAATAATTGATTCTGCGGTGTGTTTAGTCAACTGTGATTGAGTAATAGTATGAGAAGGTCTAGAAGACACTGAGATCTCTGCGAGTCTTGTACTAACCTGCTCTGTTGTTGTGTAACTTGAGCTAACTACTTCTGTTGCATGGTGGGTGCTAGGTTCTTCTCTAAATTCAGTCATTGAAGAGGCAAACTCTCTTTGAGATGTCATGACCTCCTGACTTGTGACTGTTCTGATCATAGATGAGGGAGCTGTGGTGAACCTCTCTGGTGTCTGCTGACCAGAGCCTTCTACCTCTGTGAGTGTAAAAAATGAGCTTGCTATAGGTTCTCCACTTACAGTTGTTGTAACATTTATTGTTGCTGTCATGTTTTCTGATGGCTGCACTCCAGAAGCAGGAGCTGACTCAAAACCAACAGCAGTTGGCTTGTCCTCTGATGGTGTAGGAATGTGAGGTATTGATTCTACAACAGCAGATGATATTTCAACTGAGCCATCATCTTCAGCCACTTCATTTTCTGCAATATCTCCACTACCTTGTTCAGAATAGGAGTCTGTAACTACAGTTTGAACAGTGCTTGAAAACAATCCATTTGTTGATGAAGTGGAATGTGAAGAACTTTCAGGTTTTTCTGGCTCTGATGTGTGGTCAGTCTCATGAATTTCTGCCTCATCAGTGGCTACAATATAATGATCATATGCTTTAGTTGCCAGTGTAATTCTGACTTCATCACTGGAAACCTCTTGCTGAACTTTTTCTTCTGAGATATTAGAGACAAAAGTGGAAACAGATTCTGTGTGATGTCTCTCTGTTGGCTTAATTCTTGGGATATTTGCATCAGTTGAGAACCACACTGAGTTTGCATTGGTCAGGTCTATAGTAGGTACTGTGCTTTCAGATACTGTCTCATCTAAATGTCTAGTGTGGGCAGAAGAGAACAGAGTCTCTGAAACATTAATGATTGTGGATTCAGATGGTTTTGCTGACAGATCTTTCTCCTCCATTAGAGTAGCTGTGGTTGCTGCTGTACGATATTTAACATCTTTACTTGTAACTGTTTCTCCTGTTGAGTCCCCATTGCTCAGTGATGAAAATGGATGTACAGCACTAGTTACAGTAGAGGCAATAAAGGAAACAGGTTCTCTACTGTATGTCTGAGTTGTCTGATCTCTTGTAGCTTCAGCATCTGTTGAGCTGGACACTGATATTGTTTCTGTTGTGTCAGATGATGTTTTGGTAAGTTCATGATCTGATTTGGTTGGAGTATAAAGTGAAGAACTTGTTGTGAACTCTTTGCTAAACAAATCAGAGGTATCATCTCCTGAAGCTTCAGACTCTGTAGGTGGCAAACTTGAAGAAAAACCTGATGGTGACAGTACATCTTTGACAGTCGTCTTCTCCAATATCATTGTAACAGTGCTTTCAGATAATTTCTCATCTAAATGTCTAGTGTGGGCAGAGGACAACAGAGTCTCTGAAACATTAATGATTGTGGATTCAGATGGTTTTGCTGACAGATCTTTGTCCTCCATTAGAGTAGCTGTGGTTGTTGCTGAATGAGATGTGACATCTTTACTTGTAACTGTTTCTCCTGTTGAGCCCCTGGTGCTCAGTGATGAAAATGTATGTACAGCACTAGTTACAGTAGAGTCAAGAGAGAAAACCGGTTCTCTACTATGTGTCTCAATTGTCTGATCTTGTGTAGCTTCGGCGTCTGTTGAGCTGGACACTGAGATTGTTTCTGTAATGTCAGATGATGTTTTGGTAAGTTCATGATCTGATTTGGTTGGAGTATAAAGTGAAGAACTTGTTGTGAACTCTTTGCTAAACATATCAGAAGTGTCATCTCCTGAAGCTTCAGACTCCATGGGAATCAAGCTTGAAGAAAAACTTGATGGTGACAGCACATCTTTGGCAGTTGTCTTCTCCGAGATCATTATTACAGTGCTTTCAGATAATTTCTCATCTAAATGTTCTGTCTGAGCAGAGGAGAACAGAGTCTCTGAAACATTAATAATGGTGAATACAGATGGTTTTGCTGACAGATCTTTGTCCTCCATCATAGTAGCTGTGGTTGTTGCTATAGGTGAAGTAACATCTTTACTTGTAACTGTTTCTCCCTTTGAGTCCCCATTGCTCAGTGATGAAAATGTATGTACAGTACTAGTTACAGTAGAGTCAAGGGAGGAAACAGGTTCTCTAATATATGTCTCAGTTGTCTGATCTCTTGTAGCTTCAGCATCTGTGGAGCTGGACACTGAGATTTTTTCTGTCATGTCAGATAATGTTTTGATAAGTTCAGTGTCGGATTTGGTTGGAGTATAAAGTGAAGTTGTCGTCATTGTGAACTCTTTGCTAAACATACCAGAGGTCTCATCTCCTGAAGCCTCAGAATCTGTAGATGGCAAACTTGAAGAAAAACTTGATGACGGTACATCTTTTGCAGTTGTCTTCTCTGAGATCATTGTAACAATGCTTTCAGATAATTTCTCATCTAAATGTCGAGTCTGAGCAGAGGAGAACAGAGTCTCTGAAACATTAATGATTGTGGATTCAGATGGTTTTGCTGACAGATCTTTCGCCTCCATTAGAGTAGCTGTGGTTGCTGCTGTGTGTGATGTAACATCTTTACTTGTAACAGTTTGTCCTGTTGATTCCCCAGTGCTTAATGATGTAAACGTGCGTACGGTATTAGTTAAAGTAGAGTAAAGAGAGGAAACAGGTTCTCTAGTAAGCACATCAGGTGACTGACTTCTTGTAGCTTCAGCAACTGTTGAGTTGGACACTGAGATTGTTTCTGTCATGTGAGATGATGTTTTGGTAAGTTCATGGTCTGATTTGGTTGAAGAATAAAGTGAAGAGCTTGTTGCTGTAATCTCTTTGTTAAACATATCAAAGGTCTCATCTCCTGAAGCTTCAGACTCTGTAGATGGCAAACTTGGAGAAAAACTTGATGTTGACAGCACATCTTTGGCGGTTGTCTTCTCTGGAATCATTTTAACAGTGCTTTCAGATAATGTCTCATCTAAATGTCCAGTCTGAGCAGAGGAGAACAGAGTCTCTGAAACATTAATGATTGTGGATTCAGATGGTTTTGCTGACAGATCTTTCTCCTCCATTAGAGTAGCTGTGGTTGCTGCTGTATGAGATATAACATCTTTACTTGTAACTGTTTCTCCCGTAGAGTCCCAAGTGTTTGGTGATGAAAATGTATGTACAGTACTAGTTACAGTAGATTCAAGAGAGGAAACAGTTTCTCTGCTATGTGTCTGAGTTGTCTGAGCTCTTGTAACTTCAGCATCTGTTGAGCTGGACACTGAGATTATTTTTGTGCTGTCATATGATGTTTTTGTAAGTTCATGGTCTGATTTGGCTGAAGTATAAAGTGAAGAACTTGTCGTTATGAACTCTTTGCTAAACATATCAGAGGTCTCATCTCCTGAAGCTTCAGACTCTGTAGATGGCAAACTTGAAGAAAAACTTGATGATGGTACATCTTTGGCAGTTGTCTTCTCTGGAATCATTTTAACAGTGCTTTCAGATAATTTCTCATCTAAATGTTGAGTCTGAGCAGAGGAGAACAGAGTCTCTGAAACATTAATGATTGTGGATTCAGATGGTTTTGCTGACAGATCTTTCTCCTCCATCATAGTAGCTGTAGTTGTTGCTGCATGAGATTTAACATCTTTACCTGTAACTGTTTGTCCTGTTGATTCCCCAGTGCTTAATGATGTAAACGTATGTACGGTATTAGTTAAAGAAGAATAAAGAGAGGAAACAGGTTCTCTAGTAAGCACATCAGGTGACTGACTTCTTGTAGCTTCATCATCTGTTGAGCTGGACACTGAGATTGTTTCTGTCGTGTGAGATGTTGTTTTGGTAAGTTCATGGTCTGATTTGGCTGAAGAATAAAGTGAAGAACTTGTTGCTGTGAACTCTTTGCTAAACATATCAGAGGTCTCATCTCCTGAAGCTTCAGACCCTGTAGATGGCAAACTTGGAGAAAAGCTTGATGTTGACAGCACATCTTTGGCAGTTGTCTTCTCTGGAATCATTGTAACAGTGCTTTCAGATAATGTCTCATCTAAATGTCCAGTCTGAGCAGAGGAGAACAAAGTCTCTGAAACATTAATGATTGTGGATTCAGATGGTTTTGCTGACAGGTCTTTGTCCTCCATCATAGTAGCTGTGGTTGCTGCTGTATGTGAAGTAACATCTTGACTTGTGACTGTTCGTGCTGTTGAGTCCCCATTGCTCAATGATTCAAATGTATGTACTATGCTAGATGAAGTAGAGCCAATAGAGGAAACGGGTCCTCTACTATGTCCCTCAGTCATCTGATCTCTTTTGATATCAGCATCTGTTGAACTGGACCCTGAGATAGTTTCTGTGGTTTTGCTGAGTTCTTTGTCTGATTTGGTTGTGCTGTACAATGAAGAACTTGTTGTAAATTCTTTGCTAAACATGGCAGATGTCTCATCTCCTGAAGCTTCAGACTCCGTTGATGGCATAACTGAAGCAAAACTTGCAAGTGACAGTTCATCTTTTACTGTTGTCATCTCTGAGGTCAATGTGGCACTGCTTTCAGATAATTTCTCATCTAAATGTTCAGTCTGAGTGGAGAAGAACAGAGTCTTTGTAGCATCAATGGTTATGGCTGCGGCTGTTGCTGTGTGAAATGTAATATCTTGACTTGTGACTGTTCTTACTGTTGAGTGATCAGTTTTTTCTCTTGTGGCCTCAGCATCTGTTAAGCTGGACACTGAAATTGTCGCTGTGGTTTTGGTGTCATCTGGATCTGATTTGGTTGCGCTGTACAATGAAGGACTTGTTGTGAACTTCTTGCTAAATATGTCAGAGGCTTCAGGCTCAGAAGATGCCAAAACTAACGTAAAATGTGACGGTGACAGCACATCTTTGGCAGTTGTCTTTTCTGTAATCATTGTGCTTGTAACAGTGCTTTCAGATAATGTCTCATCTAAATGTACAGTCTGAGCAGAGGAGAAAAGAGTATCTGTAACATTAATCATGGTGGATTCAGATGGTTTTGCTGACAGATTTTTGTCCTCCATCAGAGTAGCTGTGGTTGTTGCTGTATGTGATATATCTTGACTTGTGTCAGTTTGTCCTGTCGAGTCCCCAGTGCTCAATGATGTAAATGTACTGACAGTACTTGTTACAGTGGAGTCAAGAGAGGAAACAAGTTCTCTACTATATGCCTCATTTGTCTGTTCTCCTGTAGTCTCGGCATCTGCTGAGCTGGACCCTGAGATTATTTCTGTGCTTTCAGTCGGAACTAGAGACCCAGTGCTCAATGATATAAATATGCATTCTGTGCTAGTTTCAGTAGAGTCAAGAGTGGAAACAGGTTTTTTACTATGTCTCTCAGTTGTCTGATCTCTTGTGATCTCAGCATCTGTTGAGCCGGACACTGAGATTGTTTTTGTGGTTTTGCTCAGTTCTTGGTCTGATTTAGTTATTGTATACAATGCAGAATTTATTGTTGTGGTTCTAAACAAAGTCTCGTCTCCTGAAGCCTCTGAAGATGGTAAAACAGAAGAAAAATGTGATGGTGAAAGCTTATGTTTTGTTGTTGTCATTTCTAAATTCTTTGTTGATGGCGTCATGAATTCTGAAGTTGCCTCTTTCTGCATTTTAAGAGTCTCACTTGATGATGGTACAAATGTAAATGTTATGTCCTTTTTTCTTGTTGCTGTTGTACTATGTACTTGAGTTGGTAATGTCAAATTAAACTCTTTAGTTGTCTGAACACTCAAGCCTGATTCATCTGTATCCAAACGGTTCATATGTGCAGAAGTAGGCCCTAGGCCAGAAACAACTGTGTGTGTTGTCTTTTTGATTGAGTCATCTTTCTGAGTTGTCATTCCCATGACCTGTGTTGTAACGACTGTATCTTTGACTTTGTCCTCTGTTACTGAGCCAGTACTGTGCACTGAAGAAGATATAGATGACTTAGTAGTGTCATCATGATCTAATGGAATATCTGTTGATCTAATTGGGAGTACTGGTTTTACAGAAGGCTGCTTTTCAGTGGTGGAGGTTAAAATGTTTGGCATGACAGTTCCTTCAGATACAAGTGTTTCCTCTTCGCTAATTGCTATGGGAGGAGATGGCGGAGTGGACTCTACCAATATTCCTCCTGGGCCAAAATTAATGTCTGGATGAAGGGTTGTGGAATACAAGGGGGACATTACTGAGGATCCTGAAACCAGTGATTCATGTGGTGTTCTGCCAGCCTCCACTAATGAACTATCAAATTTAAATGTTGCTTCTTTTTGTTCACTTAAGTTGTGTACTCCAAGAGAATCACTTCCAAACGTATCTCCTCTAACTTCTTCTGCCACATCTTTAGGCTGAAGTGTCACCTCAAACTTGCCATTTATGAAGCTGACTGTTGGGGTCATGGTATCTCCACTTGCTACAACATTCTCCCCATCAACAGGAAGAAGATCATCAGGTATCTCAGGTATGACTACCAACTGGGGAGTGTGAGAATGTGACTCTCCAAAAGGCATCAGACTTTGATTAACTGTTGAAAAATGGAAAAACAAAAGCAAAGAAATTGAATTCATTGACCCTTTTCTGTCTGGATGCACTTGTAGCAGGGTTGTCCAAAATTCAGAAATGAAGAATTGTGTTTCTATCAATTCATGAATATCAGTTGAATTGTCAAATTTAGTTAAATTGAAGTTTAACTGAAATTCAACACTGGTAATTTATTATCTTCAATCATAAACTTTTTTCAAACATAAACTTTTTTATCTTTCAACCAAGGCTTTGTTGAACCAACATTCAGTTTTTGTTATACAGACATATGAATTTCTTTGAATTTCAATTCATTTCAATTCTACTTCATTACATTTAAAAATGAATTGCAACTCAGTATCCTATTTACAACTTAGCTTCAAATTCAGTTAAAATTCAGGAACTGAATAAGAATTTCAAAGACATTCTCAGTTCATTTCTCAACGGTGCACAACCCTGAATTACAGTGGAACAGTGACCAAATCAGACACTTGAATATTTCACAAAGATGTGACAAAATGACAAAAGTTCAAACGCAAATGCATATGCCCATTACTGGACTCATACAATTCAAAAGCAGAGACTGTGTATTTATTTCTATATTAAGTCTTGTCAATGAAGACAAAGAGAATTGGCAAATGTGTTTTAGTAAACTACTTATTACAACCAACAACACAACTGGTCCTTTCACTGCATACATATTTACAGACCTCACAACAACTGATCCTCTCCACTAAATGTGCTTGTTGTGAACTTGTGACTGTCATCAGAGTCCGAAGCAAAGACAGACATCTGGTTTCTTCATGACCAGCTGCCACAAACTAAAGCACTACATATCTATCAGATCTACCATTTCATCTTAAAGCAACATTAGTCATATCAAGTAAACTTCCCACACAGCTACCGATATGTGTTTCAAGGTCAGATGAAGACCAATATTTCTGAACTTGTCCAGATTAGTAGCTGATGTTGGGAACACCTGCAGGCAAGGCAAGGCAAGTTTATTTATATAGCACATTTCATACACAATGGTAATTCAAAGTGCTTTGCATAAAAGAAAAGAAAAAAAATTATCACAACAATAAAACAAGGAATTTAAAAACTTCGAAAATTATTTAAAATTTGATTTAAGAGGTTTAAAATGAATTTAAAACGGTTAAGAATAGAAAACGATTATACATAAAATATAGTGCAATCAGTTCGGACATCACACAGTGCTCATTCAATAAATGCACAGCTAAACAGATGAGTTTTGAGTCTGCATTTAAATGTGACTAATATTTTAGCACATCTGATCTCTTCTGGAAGTTGATTCCAACTGCGGGCCGGGACAAAGGTTAATATCTGCAGACACCTGGTTAAGCCAACAGAAGTCTGGACAGACAGAACACAGAAAACAAACTCCTCTCGTTCTCATTCATTTGCCTATTGTCCAACTTTCAGACACAGGGGAATGACCAAACCCAAAGTTCCCAGCATCATTTTATGCATCTGGTAAAAACTATTTGGAGCGGGCTCAAAATGGAGAGCAGTGCAGAGGTCTGACGGCAGGCACAAATGTGCTTTTGTCCCTAAATCATTACCTCACTGGCCTAAGCAACCTGGGTAATGTCCTGAACTCATTAGTTTAATCTTTGTGTCACAATGTTTTGACATGAAATACGTAATATTTCATTTTTACATCCTAGCTTTCCTTTGGTCTTACATTTATTTCTTGCAACCAACCAAGTAGGCCAACATACGAATGCAACACTCGCGTTCTCTACACTACTACTTTCTCAGTCTTTATATACAGAGGAGACTCTGCTGTAGAGATGACATCAGCCATGTTGTAGTGTCCAGACGTCAATGCATTAACAGACCTCTGTGTTTACACTGGTAATGCGTCCAAAGCCTCATTTTGCCAAGCCTGCCGTCACTGACAGAAATCACTGGGAGAACAGATTTGTTAGGGCATCCTCTAATGAACAGCTCTCTAAACTAAATGGATACACATCTGTATTGAAACCATCTCTGCCAGATGCAGGCAAAAAAGAAAAGAAAAAACTTTCATTAACAGATCAGAGCTGATAGCTAATGCTGCACCTGTGGAGTAGTGCAGGTAACTGCTTGGAGCTTCAAAATTACTCAGTAGTGAAGTCCTACTGAACACAATGTGGACCAGTTTGAACCATCAAGAAAGCATCTTTCTTTCTCACAGAATCACAGAGTTAGAGAATCAGAGTTCACCTGTCACCATTATAAAGGACTGCTAAAGGCAATACAAAGAACACAAGGCTAAATCTCTGCTGTATGGTACTGTAGTATCCATCAAAAATTTGACAAGGCTTTCGATACCCCCTGTAAAATCAGCAAATAGGGCAGGCAGTTTTGTTTTCAGGACGTGAAAGCATTTTCAGAAACAGTTAGAACACAAAGGTTTTTGAAAGTGCCAAGAAAGTGACATTCTCAGAGATTGACAGAAATAGTGATCTTGGGTACTGCGGAATGCCTTTCTAAGTACATTTTAAATGTATAGAACCATTCTTTTCAGGACCCTGGACAGCACTGTTAAGGGCTGTTCACACCTAGAATGATAATTATAACAATAACTACAACAATAACATTTTAATAAGCATTCTAATTCTGTGGGAAGTCCACACAACACAAAGTAACAACATCATTGGAATATACTTTCATAATTATTTTTTTCCAACTGATGATGACTAAAAGATGGACAACCAATCTACCTGACTTCAAAGAGCTGGAGCATTAAAAGTGGCAGCCAACATAACTGCAGTATAATAAACAGAATGCTATCGTTCAGTGACGCGGACACTAATAAATTTATTGTCATCTTTAAAGATGTTATTCTTGGTATGAACAGACCTTTAGCAGTTTTGCGGCATTTAATTTAATTTATTTAATTAATTTAACAGTTACTGTATAATGGTAAAAGATTACCATTATTCTTTCTGTGTTGAAAAAAATACACCCTAATAATTTATGAACAGTGAATCATGATTTATCATGAATTTAGCAGCTTGAAATCTCTGAACAAAGGGTTAGCCAAGCAGAACCTTTGTTAGTTATCTTAATGTTTCAATCATATATAAAAAACATAAACACTTCAAATCATCATTATATATTAAATCTGTTACTGATAACGAATGAAAACCACAGAGGGTGAGAACATATACTATTCCTTTCATGTTACATGTTCATATTTACATAAGATAGTGTTTTTAAAATATATGATGTAGCCCTGCCTTGCACATCTTTTCAATATCAATGATCCATGGGACTAATATGCCATTTCAAACCACTTTGTTCAGAAAGCATGTGGAAACCTCAGAGGAAGAAAAGCAGAGAAATCATACCTGATGAGTGATCAGAATCAGTGGTGGTGTCTGTGGTCTCTGTTAGTGTCTCCCTGGGTGCCTCTGAAGGGCCTGAAGTAGCTTCTTCGTGTGATGTTTCATGGTCAGTAAGTGAAGGTGTCGTTATCACTGCTCCTGCAGCAACTGTGGCTGAACTAGGTGTAGTCAAACCCAGTGACTTCGTAACACGGTCAGTCAGTTGAACAGTTTCGCTTTCTGAATAGCTGGTGAATGTCTGAGATGCCTTTTGTGTTGATTTGGAGGTTCCTGAAGTTCCTGTAGATTCTCCAGTTTGTGAGCTTTGCATAAAAACAGCGGGTGTAACTGTAGAATCAGCGATGGTAACTCCACTAGAGGTCTCTGAAGGTTCAGGTTCTGGGCTGGTGGATCTCTGTGTAGACAGAGGTGGGGGGTCCGCCATAACAACACCAACACCAGTCTCATCTTCATACTCAGAGAACACAGTAGACTTAGCACTCTCAAGAAAAGTAGCCTCTGTTGCCAGTGTAAAAGATGACTGTGTGGAAGCGTGTAATTCATCCTCGCCTTTACCAGCACTGGTCTCGCTAGCTATGTGAGTCAGAATCTGTGCTGGAAATTTTGTGATTGGCTCACTAAGTGAGGACGATTCAGTTTTGTGTCCAGATTCTTCAGTGTTTACTAATGTCAGTACAGTGGCCTCTGATTCTAAAACGCTGCCTGTTGTAACCCCAACCAGGATAGATTCCTCTGTTTTCCCGACTGCGAACATCAGTTTTGTGCTTAGAGAATCTGAGAGTAAAATGTCAGGTAGAACAGTCTTCACTTCAATGATGCTCTTGTCCTCTATTTCCTTCATTGGTTCCTCTGAGGCTGTGGGAACTGCAGTAGTAAGTTCTCCACGGATCACGTCTCCACGAACGTTTGCTGCATCACCAGCCTTCTCAGTGGCAAAATCACTAATATCAAAATCTGGAAGTTTTGTTGTGGGAAAGCCTTCGTCAGATTTCGCTGCCGCAAAAGGTGTGATTACAGATTCTAGTCTGTCAGGGACGTGGCTTGTCTTTGGTGGTAACATGCTTGTAGAAAACATAGAAGGGGCATCTGTTGGAGAAAGGACATCATCAGAGGTGGCCTGTGACGCATAAGAGGGACTGGCCTCAGGAGAGAGAGTCTGGTCTGTGGTGGTCCCTGTGCTGAAGAATGCAGTGGTGGGCTCCATAGTGGTACCACTCTGAACTGTGACATCCACCCAGGAGGACTGGTTGAATAAAAGCTTAGAACCTAGAGTAAATAAAATTTAATTAATTAATAAAAATCACAGTATTTACAGAGTATTTTGTATTATAGACAAAAGAGTGCATTTAATCCATACTAAAATATAGAACACAATTAATAATACGTACTCAGATTGCAACTTCTTGTTTACAGAAACATAGATTCGAGATTCAAGATTCAAGATTTTTATTTGTCACATACATGGTTATATAGGGAATATATGACCAGCAGTGAAATGCAAGTCAGGTCCGCTCCATGGACAGTGCAATTATTAAAGAATACAAACACAAGAAAATTATATATAAATATAGGTATGGAAAAAGTAAGATGAAAAAATAAGAATAAAATAAAATGAACAGGACAGTATACTGTAGGCTTAATAAATATTTAGATGAGCAGGAATATACAAGAGAAGAATGTGCAAACAGGTTGTACAGGGTAGTAACATAGCAGCAATAGAGGTAAAAACGTAAATAAATAAAATATTACAGAAATTGCTGTGTGCAAGTGACAATGTCTGTATATTAAGTGTCATACTGATAATTAAGTGAAGTCATGTTGGTGTTAAGAGACTGAGTTTGAGTTTAGGAGCCTGATGGCCTGGGGGAAGAAGCTCCTCCTAAGTCTCTCGGTTTTTGCCATCAGGCTGCGGAAGCGCTTACCAGATGGCAGCAAAATGAAAAGACCGTTACCAGGGTGGTTGGAGTCCTTGATGATTTTAACAGCTCTGCTTTTGCAGCGTTTGAGGTAGATGTCCTGTAGAGAGGGGAGAGCAGACCCTGAGATGCGCTCAGCTAAGCGCACAACTCTCTGCAGGGCTTTGCAGTCTTGACTGGAGCTGTTCCCATACCACACTGAGATACACTGAGTCAATACACTTTCTATGGCCCCCGAATAGAACGTTTTCAGGATTGCTGGCGAAACCCTGAATTTTCTCAGCTGTCGCAGAGGCCACGATGGGTTGGAGGATAAAGTGTCCTGAAACAGGTTAATGTAGCGGTGTCCAATGTCCAAAAGTGTTCTTTTGTCGTAAGTGAACATAAAAAGCACTATACTATAAGCAAAATTATTAAAGTAACTATTACTTTAGTTAAAAGGAAAAAGCAAAAAAAAAATGTATATCCTATAATTATATGCAAATTATATATTTAAATAATACATATATGTACAAAAAAATGTTGTTAAATAAATATAAATGTACACTACTTTTCAAAACATTTTTTTTAAATTGCAATAATATTGCACAATATTACTGTTTTTACTGTATTTCTGATCAAATGAATACAACCTTGGTGAGCATACAACACTAATGTCAAAAACATTAAAAAGTGTTATCCCCAATTGTTTGAACAGTGGTATACATATATATCATTATTTACTTTATTTAAGAATAATAGTAGTATTAAAATATTATGACATTTTCTTTTTGTCACGTGGTTGTCTTGGTTTGATATCCAGAATTAAATTTACAAATTTGGACAAATACATTTTGAGGCCACTGTATCTAAAAAAATACCATGATCTCTAAATAAATCTCTGTTATGGGATCTTTCCATTTTCACACAAGCTTCCAACTGTCAGTCCATCTCTTGGGACATTATGCTTGATTGCATGATTATTATAATTAAATTATTATGAAACATCATCCCAGTATTGCTGAAACAAGACAATGATTTAATCATTCTGTTCTCAGAGTCCCAGAGAGGCCTATATTTCTAACAAATGTTGAAACATACCTAGGTGATAAAG
Source organism: Sinocyclocheilus anshuiensis (assembly GCF_001515605.1). Lineage (NCBI taxonomy): Eukaryota > Metazoa > Chordata > Actinopteri > Cypriniformes > Cyprinidae > Sinocyclocheilus > Sinocyclocheilus anshuiensis. The sequence continues at coordinate 574,990 of NW_015539872.1, forward strand.
CTTTTCAAATTGTTGCAATCTGAAAGTGATTTTCACTTTAACTCCATATAAGGATAATAAGGGCATGGTCATTTTTACACAACTTTCTAGGTACAGACAGTTCTTTGAGCATTTCATTGTATGCAGTGCTTGATTTTAAATATGTAAAGGTTGGTGTGATAGCACATCAGATTAACTTGGCTTTAAACTATTCAGTGGATTTCTTTTAACTGAATGGTGTCAAAATGGTTCAACAACCTAACAATTGTTTTGCAAATTGAATTTCATTCACACAAACAGCTTGCATGCTCTAAATGGCTTTTAATCACCCTGTGTTCACCAAAAAAAACGTTATCTTCAAATATAACAGGCCAACTGCCAAGGCTCCAGCTGTTCTCCATTATCTACAGGCTCTCTCTATTCAGTCTGATGTCAGCCATGAGGTACTTTTTCCCTCAAGAAAAATGTTCATCATCCACGTGATGCATTGTCTGATGGTTTGTGGGATGTTATAATGTACCTCCCTTTTTATGCAGCTCTGTCACTATATCAAACATTCACAGTCATCACAGGTCAGACGGACATGAGAACCAAACCCACCACGGAAGAGAAGACACTTGAACACACTCAATGCCACATGGATCAGAGAGGCTTGACAGAGTTGAAACAGACCAAACAAACAACAAGGTCATAGTGTCGAGGTTTAGGGTTAATCCCAGGTCCATTACTTATCACAGCAGTCAGTGGCTGTCATTCTGGGTGAGCGCCCTGCCTAGCATGGGGTAGGTTGTCTAAATTAGCCTCAGTTGAAAAGATACCCCCCCCCCAGGTCAGGGATTAGCGAGACCCACTGATTTTAGCTCTCTAGTAGTAGCGTTCTCCTTTATCTTTATGTCTGTTCAGATAAGCGCTGGTGCAAATGACAGGAAGGACAGAGAGTCTGACAGCGGAAAGAGACAGAAAAAGAAAAAGTAATAGTTAACAACTAAGTCGTTTTTAAAGGGGTCATATGATGCGATTTCAATTTTTCCTTTCTCTTTGGAGTGTTACAAGCTCTTGGTGCAGTTATTTTTTAGCAACATCATATGACCCCTTTAATCTTTGTTGATGTCTTTAGGCCTGTGCTGTGCTCCTAAGTTATGAAAAAGGTATGTTACGCAACAAAAGACTTATACAGAAACATAAAGGAAAGAAGGCAAATAAAGTTTCATTCATTATAATTCAGATAAAATGAATGGGAGAAAACATAAATCTCAATATGGCAACTCTAGGGAAGGAATTCTTACCTTTCAGTTAAAAGACATCAATCATATATGCATTTAGTAGACCTCCCTGAAAAATGCAGTTAGCTGATATTATAATGAAAATTAAAACACTACAAACTAAAAGCAGGCATTTAAATGCTAAAAGTGAAATTAGGAGTGACAACATTGTAATGTACAATAATAAAATTGGATTTTAATTTAATAACACTAAATTTAACAGTGTATTGTTCTTATGAGGTCATCCAAGCTGATGGGAACATCAAGTCTTTCTGAAGTCTGAGTACCTACAACACCACAAGGCAAAGTCTGACAAGCATATGTCATTTTAGCCACAAAGTACTACAGTAGCAAAACGGACCTCTGGATGTTTAAACCCTCCTGTTAACCAAGCCCAGTTTGGTTGCCTTAGAAACGGGCGGCAACCCAGAATGCAGCAGAGTGAGGTCAAGGAATCACTGGAGAATGAGCTCTCATGTAAACTTTTCCATACCAGGCGTCTCAACTTAAAAGAACCTCAATTAACAAAAAGTGGTTCACTTTAACTAATATTCTGCTTTGATTTACTGCCCTTAAGAGGCATTCACAGTAAGTCTGGAGCTCGTGTTTATGTGTTTAATGGGGTGAGGGCTCCATAATACGCATACTGAGAGAAATGACGTCAAAGCAGCTGGTAAAGTGGCTAGTCTCGCAACTACTCAGGTGTTCGTTTATCACGCCATAAACAATTCATGAGCTTAGTGTAAAGTTTTTACCTTTGAAACAGTATGCTCCTAGCTTCATATTGGGATCTGGGAAGCCTGTTTGGTTTCGGTAGCGGTACATGGTGCGGACACCCAGAAGACCACCACCACACTGACTTCTGGGTACGGAGACAGGGTGGCGAGCACTGCCATCAGACAGCCATCCGTAATCACAGCGGTCCAGACCCTGTCTCCAGGCAGCGTGGATTTGACCAGGTGAGGCCAGCTCTGCATCCATGCTTTCACACTCAGCCTTGGCCTCATCAAAGGTCATCTTACGTGGTGTGGGCGCAAAGAAAACATTACCTGAAGTAAAAAAAAAAACACAAACAAGAAACATTTTGTATTATATCTAAAATTAGCTGCATTTTGAGATTGTCATAAAAACAGCATGCATGTTAAGACTGTAATCATAATCATTAAAGTCTTGCTAACAAGTATTTTCAAAGCGCCAGTCAATGAATCAAAACCCTCATATTGGCCCTGAGTGGAGGAGGAATACCCTAATAATATGACAAATGCAAATTCATTAAACAGTTTTCAGAAAAGAAAGAATTGTTTTCCATTAGCAAACGCTGTGGTGAATCAAATGAAAATAAAAATAAGGGGGAGTTGTTTTCGCCCGGCCTTGGGTGTAGCTGTCAAAAGCTAGAACTGAGGGTTTTATGACATCTAAGTAATTTACAGCAGAACAGTAAAGACATACCCAGATCTTCTTTTGTGAGGGAATGAGACATATTAAAAACCACAACATACAGCAGGGTGTTAATTTCACAAATCCATTTTCCATTTGTTTCTGATGTTAGTTGTTTTTCATGCTTTTGTCACAACATTGAGCTGGACTTAGCACATATTAAGAATACCAAGTATCCTGACAAGATATGAGAAAACTTTTTTTAATGATTCTTGTTATTTTGGGGTTATCTTGGGATTTGTAAAGGCACACTGAATCCAACATTTTCATATGCGTTTTTCCATTTTTTTTTTTCGTATTCATCATCCTTTCCTATCAAAATGCTTGCTTTGGATGCGGAAATGCAGAAAATTTAACTTGATCCAAATTTTTTATGACGGACGAAAGTTTCGAAGGCAGTGTGTAAACGTGATTGACACAACGTGAGGTCGTATTTATTTTTTAACATGTGAAAATTTCAGACTCAGTGTGCAAAGACCTTAAAGGGGTCATCGGATGCCCATTTTCCACAAGTTGATATGATTCTTTAGGGTCTTAAAGGGGTCATATGATGCAATTTCATTTTTTCATTTTTTCCTTTCTCTTTGGAGTGTTACAAGCTCTTGGTGCATAAAGAAGATCTGTAAAGTTGCAAAGACTAAAGTCTCAAATCCAAAGAGATATTCTTTATAAAAGTTAAGAGTCAGCCACACCTACCTAAAACGGCTCGTTCTAACACGCCCCCACATATCTACCTCACTATGTGGGAAGATTTGCATAACGCCGCCCAAATGTTCGCGCAAAGAAAGAAGGCGTAACTTTTATTCTCGCTGTAGTATTGTTGCCGCCGCCATGTCTTGAAGGTGCTGTGAGCTTCGTTGTGAAAGCGAAACTACTTTGTTTGGTCTTCCAAAAGAGGACGATATCCGCTTC
>NW_015539872.1:578715-579174 GCF_001515605.1 Sinocyclocheilus anshuiensis
AATCTTCCCACACAGTGACATAGACATGTGGGGGCGTGTTTAAACGAGGCGTTTTAAGAGGGCGTGGACAAGTCTTAACTTTTATAAAGAATATATCTTTGGGTTTGAGACTTTAGACTTTGCAACTTTAGGTATCTTATCTATGCAACAAGAGCTTGTAACACTCCAAAGAGAAAGGAAACTTTTTAGCAGCATCATATGACCCCTTTAATGAAAAGTCTATAACATACTTTGGTTAAAATTTCTACGTGAAATTTTCTAGTGTAAAACAACACCCTTTTTACCCTGTCAAAAACAGCTCTTTTCAGAGCAAGCCGTTTTCTTGCATGCCACTTTAAATGCAAATGAGCTCTGCTCACCCCGCCCCTCTCTTCCGAGCCTCTCTCCGAGAGACGGTAAACTTTAGCCGCATTCATCGTGAAACTTGCTAACTAGCACGTTATTAGGAAAGGCGATTTG
>NW_015539872.1:579881-595953 GCF_001515605.1 Sinocyclocheilus anshuiensis
CCTAGAGGACGCAGTGTCTCGTTCCCTACTCAGGGAACCATGGTTACATAAGTAACCTGAGACGTTTTCTTGCATGCCGCTTTAAATGCAAATGAGCTCTGCTTGCCCCGCCCCTCTCTTCCAAGCCGCTCTCTGAGAGACTGTAAACTTTAGCTGCATTCATCGTGAAACTTGCTAACTAGCACGTTATTAGGAAAGGTGATTTGCAGATTCATTAAAAAAAAACATATGCTCACTTCTTCTGAAGGTGAAGCTGGATCACGAATGATTCGCGCGAACATAGACGCATTTAGGTAGATCGGGGGCACATTCCCTTCAAAATCAAACGTAATCCACTGTGTCTTCAGTGGATCAGATGTCGGGAGTAAATAACAACTGCTATGTTCATTATTACATCCAACAACAAAACACTTCAATCGCTTAGGAGCCATTCTTGTCTACATCTGCTCCGGCGGTGAAACAATGGAGAACTGATAAGAAATGTATCCTACTTCCCTGTTGAAAAAAACCAGCATATGCTGGTTAGGTATGTTTTGAAGCATGGCTGCTAGTTTGAGCTGGTTTAAGCTGGTCCTTAGCAGGTCATGTGCTGGTCCTAAGCAACTAGCTTAAACCAGCTCCATTCTTGTCTACATCTGCTCTGGCGTCGAAACAATGGCGGACTGATGACAGCTCACTCAGGGTGGATCTAAGGTAAGACACCAGTCCAGTCTGTGCTGAAACGCTACTGTCAATCAACTATCGTGGGGGAGCCTGGGTATGTGTGACGTCACACAGACAAGAAGCTGAGAACGGCTTGATTTGAGAAAGGGGTAATGATTTTAGTAGATTAAAAAAAACACTGGGTGGATTTTTATTATTATGTGGTTGTGTACACACACTGCCAACACACATTTATGTTCAAACAACATGTAAAAGTGCATTTCGTATCCGATGACCCCTTTAAGAAACAGAATTCTCTACAATCAATATTTTCTTATAATATTTTCTTCTCAATATTATTAGTAACTGAAAATGCTACTTTAAATACAAGTGTCACTTTTGTGATTTCTGTCATGTTCTGATTAGCCAATGTACATACATCAAAACAAGATTTGAAAGTTCACATTGAAATTGGAATTGAAAAGAAACAGATTTACTTAAAAAAAAAAAAAAAACTTTAACTTGTCTTTTGTGGCAGCTAAAATATTGAAAGCTTCCACTTTCCACTTCAATACCACAGATGTTCACTGCCAAATGGTTGATACTCATTTTTGGTCATAACCGCAGTTTACAGTTTAAAAAAATATGTCTGCATAGAGCAAATATAATAGATAAACTACTGCTCTTTCACATTACCACAGAACTGCTGGCCATGTCAATGTGTTTTTTTTGTTTTTTTGATGAGTGAAGTTGTAAGAAGTAACGTGAATAGTAAAATCCATACCCTCAATCTTATCCACATAGCAGAACACGTCAAAGGTCTCTGTGGGCTTGCGTTTGCCATAAGACCTGACACCAGGTTTTCCAGGCAGATTTCCAAAGCAGCCGGGCCTTGGTCTAGTGATTGGATATCTACAGATAGAAAAGTTTCTATCAGACAGAAAAGTTTCTCATGACTAAAAAAGTAGTATAAGTAGTACAGCCTTTGCAAATTCCTTTTTATATCAACATGTTGACATGTTGTTTAAAATTTATTACTGAGTTTGCCGGTAGAGGATGTAGAAATACAGACTGTTTGTGAGTGTGTGTGTGTGTGTGTGTGTGTGTGTGTGTTGCTTCTAACCTCACTGTTTGATCTGCTATCCAACCAGCATCACACTGGTCAAATCCATCCTCATAAGCAGCTCTCAGCTGTTCTGCTGTAGCAATGGTGGCTCCAACGTTGCTGCAGGTCTGCACAGCTTGTGCATAGTTCAGAATGTATCTGCTGACCTTTGACCTGTAGTGAAACACCACGCCTGTTCAAAAGAGCAAATAAAACAAACAAAAATGAACATGTCGTAACACAGTCAATTCCATCCATTAACATTTTCATTAAATGGGGGCATATTGTATTACTATCATTGTTGTCAGTGACCACAATAAATATGAAGCCTAATAGAAACAGCTTTATTCTTGATGATGTCTGCAATTTGCTTATAAACAAATTAATATAGCAAGCAGTGTTGGGACATTCATTTGAATGAGGGGACATTCCATCCACCCCCATAACTGTCGCTCTGAAACAAATTCAAATTAAATGAGTAATGGATCTAATTAAAATGGCAGTGTGTCTTTGCTGAGAGCAGGGTGGTGCTGCAAATCTAGAGCCAAAGCAGTTCAGGGTTGACCCATCCCATCCTTTCACATGGCCTGAGCATAAATCAGCCCATACAAGATGTGTCCCGGCATCAGAGTATATCCAAGCAGAGGGAATACATTAAGAGAGGCAAAGTTTATTGGAGTGCATTTGACTTTTTACACTGTAACTGTAATCTGGGAGAGTCCAAAACAACCTTAAAATCCCTCAACAATTTAGATAATCTGTGCTTGCGGGTTTTCTCCCACAAACAGTTCCACTTAACAGACTGAACTTTCATTTATCTATAATTTACTTGGGTTATGACTGTCACTGATCAATTCGCTTTAAGGAATTTACCATATTGGCAGCATATGTGCTTCAGATACAACAATCTCTAAAAAGATGAGACAAATTTGAGCGAATAGGAGACAGATAATATGTTTAAAAAAATCTCACCCTCAACATTCAAACTGACTGTGTCTTGTGTGTCTTCAATCCCAAACATCACTTCACAGCGGTATGTTCCAGCATCACTGGCCCGAAGCTTCACCATAGTCAGAGAAGCATCCCCAATGTCTTCCGGATGACTCTGCACAGATACACGGCTCCTGTACCCTGAACCGATCTTAATGACGCCGTTTTGGGTGACAAGAACAGTCGACTCAACACCCTCCTCAATTTTGGTCCATTTGATGCGCAGGTAATCTGTTCCTGAGGCATTTCTGTTTCTAGGTCCAACAGTGGGGATGATGGAGAAGTAACACGGAAGGGTCACTTTCCCAGACAACAAGCCGCTGACAGGACGCATCACCAATAACGTGCTAGAGACTGAGAGAATGAAAGGCATGAGATGTTATACACACAGCTGCATCCACCGCAAAGCACAGGAAATCATGCCTTACTGTGTTTATGATAACTGAGCTAAGAATTATTTTACTGCCTCTGTGAAGCCTACGTGAATGAGAACTTCACCTGACGAATCCAGTTTAAGCTTGAATTCAAATCAAAAATATTATTCATTAATTTTGCATTAAGTTATAGCTCAAGAAAAGTAAATTCAATTCAAGTGTATTTGTATTGCGCTTTTCATGATGCAAATCATTGCAAAGCAGCTTTACAGAAAATGTAAGTTTCTACATTATATTTAGTAATGTTGTGGATATGGTAGAAATGTACAGTAAAAATCAAGCAGTTAGTTAATGACATGCAATCAAACAGACGGTGAACACTATTAACTGCAACGATTATATGTCGCGATTAAGTGTATAGCAAAGTTTGGTAGTTCTGTATGTTGTCTGAGGGTTTGCATCATCTCTTCTCAGGTCTTTGTAAGGGTTGGATCCAGACTGAAGCTTGTCTAATTCCTAGTTGCCTCGGGATGCAAGTCCTGTGACAGAAACAGAGAAGCAAATAGTGACGAAATTAGCATAGCTGCTATTCCAACCAAGCAAAGATGTTGACCAGATATAGCTGAAGTACCAAGTTACGAGATACATTGTGTGAATGCTTGTGTAAAAAGATGTGTCTTTAATCTAGATTTAAACAAAGAGTATGCCTGAACGTTATCAGATCTATTATTAAATCCAACAAATGTACTCCCCAATTGCTTAGGAGCCATTCTTGTCTACATCTGCTCTGGCGTCGAAACAATGGCGGACTGATGACAGCTCACTCAGGGTGGATCTAAGGTAAGACACCAGTCCAGTCTGTGCTGAAACGCTACTGTCAATCAACTATCGTGGGGGAGCCTGGGTATGTGTGACGTCACACAGACAAGAAGCTGAGAACGGCTTGATTTGAGAAAGGGGTAATGATTTTAGTAGATTAAAAAAAACACTGGGTGGATTTTTATTATTATGTGGTTGTGTACACACACTGCCAACACACATTTATGTTCAAACAACATGTAAAAGTGCATTTCGTATCCGATGACCCCTTTAAGAAACAGAATTCTCTACAATCAATATTTTCTTATAATATTTTCTTCTCAATATTATTAGTAACTGAAAATGCTACTTTAAATACAAGTGTCACTTTTGTGATTTCTGTCATGTTCTGATTAGCCAATGTACATACATCAAAACAAGATTTGAAAGTTCACATTGAAATTGGAATTGAAAAGAAACAGATTTACTTAAAAAAAAAAAAAAAACTTTAACTTGTCTTTTGTGGCAGCTAAAATATTGAAAGCTTCCACTTCAATGTTTAATACCACAGATGTTCACTGCCAAATGGTTGATACTCATTTTTGGTCATAACCGCAGTTTAAAACCATATTAAATATGTCTGCATAGAGCAAATATAATAGATAAACTACTGCTCTTTCACATTACCACAGAACTGCTGGCCATGTCAATGTGTTTTTTTTGTTTTTTTGATGAGTGAAGTTGTAAGAAGTAACGTGAATAGTAAAATCCATACCCTCAATCTTATCCACATAGCAGAACACGTCAAAGGTCTCTGTGGGCTTGCGTTTGCCATAAGACCTGACACCAGGTTTTCCAGGCAGATTTCCAAAGCAGCCGGGCCTTGGTCTAGTGATTGGATATCTACAGATAGAAAAGTTTCTATCAGACAGAAAAGTTTCTCATGACTAAAAAAGTAGTATAAGTAGTACAGCCTTTGCAAATTCCTTTTTATATCAACATGTTGACATGTTGTTTAAAATTTATTACTGAGTTTGCCGGTAGAGGATGTAGAAATACAGACTGTTTGTGAGTGTGTGTGTGTGTGTGTGTGTGTGTGTGTGTTGCTTCTAACCTCACTGTTTGATCTGCTATCCAACCAGCATCACACTGGTCAAATCCATCCTCATAAGCAGCTCTCAGCTGTTCTGCTGTAGCAATGGTGGCTCCAACGTTGCTGCAGGTCTGCACAGCTTGTGCATAGTTCAGAATGTATCTGCTGACCTTTGACCTGTAGTGAAACACCACGCCTGTTCAAAAGAGCAAATAAAACAAACAAAAATGAACATGTCGTAACACAGTCAATTCCATCCATTAACATTTTCATTAAATGGGGGCATATTGTATTACTATCATTGTTGTCAGTGACCACAATAAATATGAAGCCTAATAGAAACAGCTTTATTCTTGATGATGTCTGCAATTTGCTTATAAACAAATTAATATAGCAAGCAGTGTTGGGACATTCATTTGAATGAGGGGACATTCCATCCACCCCCATAACTGTCGCTCTGAAACAAATTCAAATTAAATGAGTAATGGATCTAATTAAAATGGCAGTGTGTCTTTGCTGAGAGCAGGGTGGTGCTGCAAATCTAGAGCCAAAGCAGTTCAGGGTTGACCCATCCCATCCTTTCACATGGCCTGAGCATAAATCAGCCCATACAAGATGTGTCCCGGCATCAGAGTATATCCAAGCAGAGGGAATACATTAAGAGAGGCAAAGTTTATTGGAGTGCATTTGACTTTTTACACTGTAACTGTAATCTGGGAGAGTCCAAAACAACCTTAAAATCCCTCAACAATTTAGATAATCTGTGCTTGCGGGTTTTCTCCCACAAACAGTTCCACTTAACAGACTGAACTTTCATTTATCTATAATTTACTTGGGTTATGACTGTCACTGATCAATTCGCTTTAAGGAATTTACCATATTGGCAGCATATGTGCTTCAGATACAACAATCTCTAAAAAGATGAGACAAATTTGAGCGAATAGGAGACAGATAATATGTTTAAAAAAATCTCACCCTCAACATTCAAACTGACTGTGTCTTGTGTGTCTTCAATCCCAAACATCACTTCACAGCGGTATGTTCCAGCATCACTGGCCCGGAGCTTCACCATAGTCAGAGAAGCATCCCCAATGTCTTCCGGGTGACTCTGCACAGATACACGGCTTCTGTACCCCGAACCGATCTTAATGACGCCGTTTTGGGTTACAAGAACAGTCGACTCAACACCGCCCTCAATTTTGGTCCATTTGATGCGCAGGTAATCTGTTCCTGAGGCATTTCTGTTTCTAGGTCCAACAGTGGGGATGATGGAGAAGTAACACGGAAGGGTCACTTTCCCAGACAACAAGCCGCTGACAGGACGCATCACCAATAACGTGCTAGAGACTGAGAGAATGAAAGGCATGAGATGTTATACACACAGCTGCATCCACCGCAAAGCACAGGAAATCATGCCTTACTGTGTTTATGATAACTGAGCTAAGAATTATTTTACTGCCTCTGTGAAGCCTACGAGTGAGCAAACCAGAAACTACTTTCCTGTAGAAGGACAGATAACCTTGAAGGGGGGACGTTGAAAGGATCATAACTGACAGAAAATCACCATATACTCAGACCAACAATGTGAGAAATGCTTTGGACAGGTGGGATCACCCCTGAGGGTAGCACACCACCGTGTGAGAGCATGGCCTCTCGGAGTGATGAAGTCAAGCCATCTGTTTGCACCAGACTACAAGATCCTAATTAAAAGGTATAGGTGCCTGGAAGTAAACCATTAGAGGCAGCTGGGGGACAATAGATTGTGGGAATGAGAGATTAAGGTCTTCTTCATTACAGTTTGATCGGTTTAGAAGAAGCATTGAAGTTAATTTTACAAATAAGTTGATTTTTGTTGTATGAAATTAAATCAGAAAAAGAGCACGGAACAAAAAAAAACATGTATATATTCACATGGATGTGTAGCTTAGACTCATGCAAACACCAGTCTTAGACTAACGAATCAAATTTACACCCTTACATTCAGAAAATCTCGAACATGTAGAGATGTATTACCAGACAACACTTTAACATAGATGCTGTTACAATAAGTAAATCAATAAAAAGCTTACCAGGTTCAGTCGTTGTTTGGTATATGCAGATCAGCCACAATATGTGTTTTATATTTAGCAACATCTTCCTGTCTAGGAGGTGAAAAGAAGAATTTAATTATTGATTTGACAAGTCGTTTCAATCTAGCTGGATACGGAGCTGAATCACATTTGCTAGCTATTAAGACTCACGTATGCTGAACGGCTTTACTCATCTGACTGAGGCGATGTGGTGGTCATACAAAGTGTTTCCTCTCAGAGGGTGGGTGGCGGAATTGAGTATTCAGTTGCTATAATTCCCTGCGGGGGGTGAGGCACAAACTTTTGCCACCGCCACACTACAAAACTGGGGCTCACGACTCGAGACTACCCACTGACCATATGAGAATAAAAAGTGTACGTCAGTGTAGTGGGCTAACCTAAAACTTATGTGCGGTCTTTCGCTACTGTGGCAGGTAAACGTACGTGACATGTAGGCCTACGTGAAAATTAAGATTTCTTTGTTTCTTTCTTCGTAGTATTTCATGCATTTGTTACGTTTTCCATTTTTAATTCCGTGCCTCATACAGTATGAAAAAGTCTGCTCCTTAAACGTGTTATTTTAAGTTTAATTGCCGCCTCAAAATGTTTAAGGAAAAATCGAAGTGGTGAAAACGTGCAGTGATGAGGTCATCACACTTTTGACCACTATTTCATTACTGAAATCTCATAAAACCGAGTAGGAATGACAGAAATAATTGTGACAAAAATAGATGGAGGCAAATGCTACAGTGAGTGCACGAACACTGCAGGAATATATCTAAAAAAATATTTTCATTCAAAAAAATGATAAAAGAAGGGATACGAACGTGGCGTTAAAATAATCCTTACTAGCCTAAACTGTATATACTTAGAAACGTTTCCAAAGAATCTGACACATTCATGCATTAGAATTCTTATTATCGTCCAAGAAGTCGTCTGAGATCTCACATCATCACTTTTCATTCACGCACGCGCTACAAATGTCCAATGTCCAAATGCGCACTCTAGTATTTCTCTCCTGTACTTCTATTCGAACTTCATCATCACTCTGTAATATTTAGATTCCCCAGTCTACAGTTAATGTATAATAGTCAATTATTATATATATATATATATATATATATATATATATCATATAATAATATGAATATCAGATAGATATTCAGAACTGTCTTGCCCTAGATTCCCTAAACTGAGCTGGAGTCTATTAAAAGTCACGCCCAATGATGTAAAGTCAGCATCAGAGATGTGAAGGGTTGTTAACGAGTCTTTGGCACTACTTTATCAGTTCACTGGTTCTCTTTGGATAATTCTACTTCTGTATTGAGTGAGGTCATGGGAACTTTTAATACTTCCATGCGACTCAGGTTAAAGTGAATATTATTTAGGATTCTCCATATTGTAAAAATACTATAAAATAATAACAGAAAACAAATTATGATAATAATAAGACGACGACGGCTGAAAAACAATCGCTAAAAACACATCTAGTATTTTTTAAATATTTTCTGATTTATTTGTAAATCATGTTAATCATATTATGACATTATGATGATATTATGCATCCGTACAAATTGCAATTAATCACTGAATCACTACGCTTTGACTGACAACAATAACATACAGAGAACAGTACAAAATAATTAATGAAATACTGTACCTTTCCTGAAAGTTATAATTCCAGCTGAAAATAAATGTTACTTAATCCCAGTTCACAGTGAGTCCACATGAAACCTTCATACGTGTCCTTATACCAGGAGGGGAAAAAAGTGTGTTCTCCTTCTCCTCAATTTGATCAATCTCCCTGGACCGTATGTCGCTTGCTGTGGTCCGGACACAAAATGTGAACGCTAACAGCAAATTCAAATCCATTTTACACCCTAAATAGCTTCGTCAGGCATTTAGAGGAGGGGCTCACTGCCCACCCGAAAAAGTGAGTGGACACCAAGCAAAAGGGAGGTGCGGGGAAAGTGACTGGGATACACGTCACAGGTGCCCCGACTAAACAAGGACACACACACACACACACACACAATGCAAGCGCAGAACATTTACATCTAAATAGGAGAGAATTACATTCATAAGAGAGCGTCACTTTGCTCAGAAGTGCAGAGCACTTAGGCTAAGTGAATTGATAATATAGCAGTGGAATTTATATGTAATGATGTTGTAGCAAATAATACTTTCGCCTCAAATATAACATCATTGTATATTAATTTATTTTGGATCAAGTTTAACTTTTGAACCGTCTATTATCGAGGCTCCTGCTAAAAACAAACAAACAAGCAAACAATTTCCATTAGGTTTAAATCCCAGGTCTCAAATTACCTTAATTTTCATAATGAATCACGATCACGTGATCATAAGCAGCAAAATTACTAGAGACGAATAAACGGATAAAGTCTTAAATCTGGCAAGACACTTTCTCAAAGTCATACATTTATTTCCACATTAACACTTTATTACAAGCCACGAATTATTCCCGTATTAATTTAATCTCAACAGTTATTTGGTGGATCACATCAGACAGTTGCATCTCCACACGGAGGGAGACCGCACTACTTACAGCATAGTGAGTGAAGTGACATGTGGCCAAGTATGGTGACCCATACTAGGAATTAGTGCTCTGCATTTAACCCATCCTTAGTGCACACACACAGCAGTGAACACACACACACCGTGAACACACACCTGGAGCAGTGGGCAGCCATTTATGCGAATAGATGATTAGAATAGATGATAAGAGAGAGCAGCCGGATGTTGAAAAGGTTAGAAAGTGACTCAGTGAACTCTGAGATAGGTTCACGCGGCACTATAAATCACTTTGATATGTACTTTGTTGTTTTGTAATTATTTAATTTCGTCTAATTAAATACAATGCCATCAGTGTAAGTAGTGAACTAAATAAATTGTAATAAATAAAGAAATGTCCACCTTCATTACTTGTCAGGATATATTCTGTTATGATTTTATTGTGTTTAATTGTTTTCCCAACAGATATGCTATAGCAAAACTACTACTACTACTACAATTATTATTAGTAGTAGTAGTATAATGATGAAAGTTTAGTTTTAAAATGAATTCTAATTTAAGATGATAAGATTGTTTTCAGATTTGTCTTAGAAACAAACAAAAATAAATAATCATTTTCATCTTTATTTTTAAGTCAAAAGATGCTATTATTTTGGGTTTTGAGCATTTTAGGTACTAATATGTACTCTTTTGGAGTAAATAGCATACAAAGGTGTACCATTTAAAGGGGAACTGCAACAGTAAAAGCTTTTCTAACTTTTTTTTTTCTGAGAGTGTGGAGACTTATCACAGTTTTTACAAATAGCACTTCATGAGACCTTACCACAAACAGTTAATATCTAAACTGGCCAAGATGTGCATTTCCAGGTCATTGCTCTTCTAGCTTATTTCCTTCCAAGATAACAGATCTTAAGTTCAGCTGGAAAAGCTCACACACCTCACCCATAGCCTCGCCACATGGGTCAGTGCTTTAACCATTACTCACTCTACACCAAATGATTGGACATGGTTATCCAGTTGCAATTTAGAAAGAATCTCTACAGTCCTCTCTGACAGATCAAACTGGACGTTTACTCATCGCCTAAAGTTGACCTACCCAATCACTTAACATCTCTAGCACATTTCCCAAAAGCACTGCTACCTACATTCAAAATATTATGGACTTTCTAAGTAATTCCAGACTTTCCAGACTCATTTCATATTACAGGGAACCATGTCTACAAGAAGAGCTATATTGGATCAGAATAATAAGTTGTTGATTATATTGTGTAAAAACTGAAATGGTATAATTAGCTAAGAAACTTTTAGGTTGTACCCTGGCAACCCCCCAGTTTGTCATTATTTCCAAGACACAAAGAACCATATGCTCTTTATGTCAAATCACCCAGACATACCATTAATTCTTAGTCAGAGACTCAGTCTACCAGTGCATCATAAAGGCACTGAATACTAGCTCAACACAGATGATACATCAAACGCTACATCTAGAAATGAACCTTCATCGCAACCACCACTGACCCTGTTGTGATTATGTAGAACAATTATATATATATATATATATATATATATATATATAACAAGGCACAAGATGCATGTTACAGCAAGCAACAAGTGTTTTGTCACTTTCCCCGACAACCCTCACCAGTCTGTGTCCAGACATGCTACATAATCACATGACTTATGTTGGGGAAACATGGTCTTTGGAAAAAGCATAAACTGTACAAGGCATAAATACAAACACAATAATGCAACTCCTATAATTACAAACTACAGCTATGTTGATACTGTCTAACTATTAAACTTTCTCCTCAAGGTTCACAGAGTGTGGCAGTCGTGTCAAATTTGACTCTATATTCTGAACAGGTCTGTCAGTAATGCTCTGTTAGCTCCATTCACCGTTTCCTAAGCACATTAAAGGCAACAGAGCTGGGAGATGGAGAGGACTAGGGTTAGTTTGTACCGTCCTGTCTGTGGAAAGCAGGAACTACATCAAAATAAGCGCATGTAGCTGCAACAGATGTAAATCACTGAAGCAGTTAGGATATCAAGCATAAAATAAAGGCCAGACTGAGAGTTAGTGTTAGTTGTTACCAGATGTGATGTGATCTATATATGTGTGTTTATATGTAAAGAGAAGCTTACATTTGGATTAGTTTTACAATGCCGTTTTAACCTTTTTGGATCCTTTAAGTTTTGGTTACCTGGACTTTCAGTGGAGGGACCAAAATGGTGAACGTGATTTCACCAAGTACAACATGTTCCTGGATCAACATCCTTGTTGAACCTGGAACAACACTCCAATCAACCAATCAAAATAAATTTACAGTAAATGTCAGTTTTAAGCTTACAACCAGGGTTAGATGCTTTGTTATTCAGTTAATAGTTATTCATATTTGTTATTGTTATCTTCGGCTATTTTAGGGATAAATTATGGGTAGGTTTAGGGGTAGGGATAGAGTTAGGTCTATGTATTTGGACAGTGGTGTTTACAAAAGATGTTGGTTTTACTTGGTCTTATGAGTTTGGAACAACATGAGGGTAAATAAATGATGACAGAATTTTAATTTTTGGGTGACCTAACCCTTTAATGACAAAACAGCTTCTCTTTCATAATCCCATTGAACATTAAACAGACAAGCCATACAAAAGTAAATGCATTTCTTTTTGTAAATACAAGATAGTATATATTAAAAAGTGACCTTTGACTTCTATCGTATACACTAGCACATATTCAATCTTAAATGCATATACTGGGCTCTGAGTCCTCTTTGGAGTAAAGGCCCATTCACACCAAGAATGAAAACTAGCTTCAATGATAACTATGTTATCATCCACACCAACAGATGATAACGTTATGTTGAATGTAAAGTCTGATATATTTTGATTGGCTGTCATTGTTTTTATCATTCATCAGCTCAATAACTCATTTTGAAATTGATTCCAACAGTATTATGTTATAGTTGGTGTGAGGATTTTGCTAGAGTTAGAGTGATTTTTAAAATGTTATCATTACGTTTTTGATATGAAAGGCCTCAATTTACCAGAAGTCCCCATACCAAACTTTAAATTTCACTATAATATATTTACACTATAGGTCAGGGTTATTATAAACGGAGATCCTGAGCAGAGACCCAGCTGAGCTGGAGTTTCATTGAGCCTGCTTTAGATTAAAAATGCCTATGTGCCACTGCATTTCACATGTGGTTCACATATATAGTTTAATACATTTATGTATTTTAAAATGTCAAAATGATAATAATTCTATAATTATATATAGTAGTGCTATTTTGGATCAACACCAAAGAAAGCTTTTGTTGGACCCACACCAAAGAATGCTCACATTCTGAATTTTGCTAGTGGGACAAAATAAAAAAAAAGGTCATAAAGTATATTATATCATTTAAAAGAAAGAAAGCCATACACTGAAAACCAGAAATGCAGAGTTACACCAACCAAGCCTTTACCACTTGGAGCTGTTGTACATGTCTAATGCAATTTAAATGTTTAAATCTCATACAGTAGATGAAGTTTTATTATATTTATACTGTGAATAATCAAAACTGTTTTAATATTATAAACAGTAGTATTAACACTATTAATAGTCCACAGTGACCTTTACAAATCAACAGTACATACAGTGTTTCTACAGTAACTTTGTCCTTACGTTGACAAGTACTTGTGAAGCTGTGTTCATTGTCTCTGTCTGGTCGCGTCTGTCATACAACTCACACTTGCAGGAATGTCCTGTTTGCTTCTGTCAGTGTGGCTGTAAAGCAATTAAGGGTAATTAAGAGGTTTTCTTAAGGGTGGACTTGGGAGAATAAAGCCTAGAGCTATAGAAAAGAATAAACCCATTGGCAAGATATAAATCTGCATTCTAGCCCAAAATAAACATTGCGTTTTCTGTATATAATAAAATGTGTCATTTAAATAAATAACGTATGACTCTTGTCATGTTTTTGTAATCTTTTTTTTATTATCTCTAAAAACTGTATACACAAATTGTTAAGATTGCAGAAGAATATATTTTTAAAAATATATATATATTTATCTCAAAGTCTTTGAAGTATCCCTTTCAAGAACTAAGGGGTGAAGCAAAGGTCAGCCAAATTAGTGTCCTCAGCTAAATTACAGCAGCTTGTACTGTGAGGGATATCGTTTTGTGATTTAGGGGAGGGTGACCAGAGATAACCATCGTGACTCCACTGACACCATCCTGTCTGCTTCTTTGACCTCCAGTTCAGGCTTTGACACCCTTCCAGAGAAGCAATATATCTAACATTCCCCAAACGCAGGGTTAACAACCAATTACATTCATTTAAATCTGTCTAAGGACAACAATTGTTCACTAGTTTTGAATCCACTGTATGCAAGTGTGTCTATGGGAACCACACCATTCAGATGATTAAGATTAAAATACAGTGTAACTGATGAGTGATGATACTATAGGAGAACCTTTTCAAAAGTCATCTGTTCATAAGGGACCGGTAATTTGGGGAAAATATGAGATAACTCCATTCAGTCAATACACTGAAATCTGTGTGCATGAATGATTTTGAAGGTGTGAGTACATGATAAACACATTTTCTTTTCCTAACCTGCACACAGATTGGATTGTTGTATTTTGTCAGGGCTATGTGTATGTACTTTGAGCATTACATCAAGTATTTCACATGAAGATGTTTCACTGAGCTCATGGAGCTAATTTCCAAGACACTGAAGGACAGCAGAAAAACATAAAGTTCCTCCCTGATTCCTAAAATGATTAAAATATCAAATATGTTGTCTTATTTAGCTTTTCAAACAGAACCCCTCACAGTAATATATAGTAATATAAAAGATCTTAACGTAATAATAAAAAAGGTGAAATAGTATGTGAATATAGAAAAAAAAGGATTTTCAAGAGTTAGGAAGCACTTTAAGAACTTTTTGATGCTTTTTATGTGTATCTGCAGTACTGCACCTAAAAGTGTCTTTTCAAACTGACCAATAAAGCATATTTTTACAAACTGACTTAAATGCCTTATGAGCCACAACAGACTTCCATTTATTGTTTGATCTATCTCCAAGCATTCCATGTATAGTGGTGCTTTTAAATTACAAGTGCTGTCAACAATGCATAAAGCTCTCAAGAGGTTCTCAGTGACATTATATATTCATAAATGACATTACATATTTTTTGATATTTTTACATTTTAGGGGAAGCCCATGCGGTCTTGAAGCAACCACCACTGTGCATAAGAAAGACAATTCAAATTAGATAATGATCATTCAACAGCACCCCTCCCAAAATAAGAAATGTTTGTGAGTTGCTTTGTGGATGTAATTTGCCCTCATTGCTGATTTATTAAAGACTCGATGGTCTATACTGCGTTATTTCCAAGAAGTCATCAGCAACAGCGCTAGGAGGGACATTTTGAAACTCTACCATGAAAGGTTTGTGTTCATCTACTCATCAGAGTGGCTTTTCAGGGATGGGCTCTGAGTAGCTTTTCAACAATCATCACAAACTCTTACTTCAGTCCTTTCATGGTCTAAACATTCTCTGTAGATATTGACTTGTCAACAGACTCACGGCTTGGTCTAATTTTGATGACTCAGAGTGGAGTAAATACTGAGTAAAACTTAATAGAGAAAGCTTTCAAAGAAGAATTTCAGTGAAACCTACCTTAAAATATGCAACAAATGAATCAGACATTGGAAGACACAGTAACAGTGTAAATTTTATTCTCTTCAGAAAACATGACTTGAAAACTTGAGATTTGAGACCAAGTCTGTGGTCTCAGCTACAAACAAAATCTTTAGTGTTTAGAAACGCAGACATGCCATAAAATTAAGACATTTACAAAGTTTGGCATAATGATTCAATAGCAAAATTTGTGGGAAAATAAGCTAATATCATGTCTTATTCCTCCCTCCCTCACACACCCACAAGTGACAAATGAAGCTTGTTCTGAGATGATTGACTCCATTAAATTAAGCTCAATTTTGTCTGTTTGTTTGTCTCTCTCACTGATCCATGTAATCCTGTCCTTTAAGCTTTGACGGCTTAGAAACATATTTCCATTCCCTTGCCATGTAAACAGAAGACCCCATGCGGCCTCAGACACATACATAAACACCATACTCAAGCCAGATTTTGAGTAGGTTCAGTACGGTTAATCCAAAATACATAAAACTAGAAATGTTTTGGTGTTGGTGGTCATACAGACCAACCTGTCATGTCATGGGTGATGGGCAAATGACTTTAGGCAAGGGAACTAGGGCCTCTCAAAAATACTTCATGGTCTAAATCTGCTTATAGGGAAATGAAGTCAGCTTGTA
Organism: Sinocyclocheilus anshuiensis; assembly: GCF_001515605.1. Lineage (NCBI taxonomy): Eukaryota > Metazoa > Chordata > Actinopteri > Cypriniformes > Cyprinidae > Sinocyclocheilus > Sinocyclocheilus anshuiensis. Next base: position 595,809 of record NW_015539872.1, read on the forward strand.
AGCACAGGGTGGGAGACATTTCTTAGTCACTTCACTGTCTCATTTCTGCACATAAGAGTTTCAATCCAGTAAGAACTAAAGTTAACTCAAGACATACTGAGACTTCTGTTTTATTCAAGTTATATCAAATATGTAATATATAATA
>NW_015539872.1:595996-596317 GCF_001515605.1 Sinocyclocheilus anshuiensis
TTGAGTATTTTTATTAAGATTATATTAATCTAAATAAATGTTAATAAGGTTAAGAATTGGGTAAGAATAAGAATAATAATTATCATTATTGTTGTTGTTATTATTATTATTATTACAACATATTACATATGTACATATTACATATGCTAGTTTTAGCCAATATTATTTTGTAAACATAACTTGCAAATTAAAAATGTACAAAAATAAAAAAGACAATAAAAAAGAAGGGAAACAGGAAAAAAAGAAAGAAAAAAAGGTGGACTTTAACATATTCAAGGAATGCCAAATCCAATTCCAAGACCAGAACTAATAGAAACAGAA
>NW_015539872.1:596489-596831 GCF_001515605.1 Sinocyclocheilus anshuiensis
CATAACATAACTTTTTTTGTTGTTGTTGTTTTTTTGGAATGCCAATATTCCTCTAGAACACTTTTGAATTTAAAGACTGAGATGGTGAAATTCTAAATCTTCTACATGTACAGTATGTAGGTCCATTATAATTATTATAAACACTTCAATGCTTCACATCATCATTAAATACTTCTCATTTTTGGCCCACGTTCTCAATGGCCAAACAGACTTGACAGCTGATTTCTCCTCTGCTCTCCTCTCATCCACAGCTGTGCGATGATCGTGTGCTATGACATGAGCCTGATATACTGACTACAGTAAATTAGCAGGTAGGCAGGGGCGTAGATTACGCGGGGGATG
>NW_015539872.1:597124-602865 GCF_001515605.1 Sinocyclocheilus anshuiensis
TATATATATATATATATATAACATTTCTGTCCCCCTCACTTCTGAAATGATGGCTACGCCCCTGCAGGTAGGGTACAGTCAGGTAAAACAGTGAGAGCTCAGTGATGTTTGGAAAAGGTTTTAAAGTGACTTATAATGATACAACATATATACACTACCATTGACCAGTTAAAAGCTTGGGGTCTGTTTTTTTTTTTGTTTTTTTTTTGTAATTAATGCTCTTATTCAGCAAGGATGCATTAAATTGATCAAAAGTGACAGTAAAGACATTTATAATGTTACAAAAGATTTCTATTTCAAATAAAGGCTGCTCATTTTAAAATAACTGTTAATTTCAAAATAATTGAGAACCACTGGTGTAAGCAACTGGAAATGGGAAATCATGCTAAAATCCTCCCAATAAACAGAATCTGAGAATTTGTTCATTACAAATACATCAAGGCGCGATAAACCACTATTTTAACAATCTTCTCCTTGAAGGGGAGACCACCCAGCTACAGTGAAGTGTCAGTTCAGTCCAGGACCCTGTTCTGAGTTGTTCCCTCAATAACACATGCAGACCCTCATAAAAGAGGATGTATTAAGATGTCACCAAGTGATCCACTACAGAACATCAGAGGAACTAAAGTTCTTTTACAGGGTACATTTCCTCCAGAACAAGTTTTAGGATAACTCACCCACCCCCTAGACTATGACAGACATTGTTATCAATTATATTCTGCTTAAATTTTTTCCAAAAGTTGCACTCACTTTATTCCTGAAAATGTTTTTGTTCTGCAACCTAGTAACAACAGGCGAGTGAAAGAAAGAGAGAGAACACTCATCCGAGTAATAGGAGACTCTAAGTCATCTGTGTTTAAACAGAGTGAGATGTGTTTATGACTCCCTGCCTACTCTCCTCAAACAAGGCCGGCCTGGGAGGATGCACTGACCTAACATTGCTTCTCAAGAGAATAACTAGCGCCAACACATACACATGTTGACACATGCACAAATTCTCTTACATATACAGTATGTTAATGCAAAATATATGATTGTAGTGACTAAGTGTTGCCATGATGTAACATAACTGTCTGTACCTTTGTCTGAAGTGCCTTAGAGTGCAACCACAGTAAATATTTGAACAGATCATATGCTCAAACAAACTACTTTAGTATTGCTAGGAGCCACGCTTCACTAATGGAGCTACAAGGACGCCTGAGATCATGACATAAATAAAACTGTCAACATTTGAAATGTTAGAAGATTATGCTAGCAATAAATGGTGAAAACCAGTGTCACACAGTTCGCAAGAATTCAGGGCATAACAAAACCACAATCAAGTTCAATGTGTTTGGAAGTAGGGCTGGCAATATCTGAGTTCCCTGCTTGGACAGCAAACCCTTCCCTCACATCTCAAGGGTCTCCATCAAGCCCTGTTGCAAAGCTGTGAGCCAATAAACACATTTCATAACAAAACACTGTTCCTTCTGCAAATCAGTATGCATTCTAATATCTGATACAGCCTGTGTTTTTCGTGTCGAATTAGACCATAAGCCATCTCAAGCTCTTCCATACAGAACCACATGAAACTCTTGAACTGACTTATTCGAAACAGATGCACCGCTTTGCAATTTGCCTTGATCACCATGGTAATAAACTCCTGTATGACCATTGCTCAACATGTTGACACAAACTACAGTACCCCTTAGATAAATGACACTGCTGCATTTTGATGAATTTTTAGGTGAAGCCCATGCGGTTTTAAAGCAGCCTCCACAATACAAATTGCATAATGAACATTAATTTAACAGCAGCCCTTCCAAAAAAGACAAGTTTGCGTGTTGCCTTAAATCCCATTGTCATTGTTGATTTACTGATGTAATTAGCAGCCATAGTGCTTAAGATCAGGAGGTCTTACCAACTATGTACACACTGTCAGTCCAAATCTGATTATTTGTGTGTTCATTTGGAATCTGATCTAAATTACTGAATGTCCCCACTGTGTATCACAACTATTTATCAAATTTGTGCATCCTGCTGTCATCTTTTTTTTGGGGTGGGGGGGGGCAAAGACATTGCATTAGTATTGCAATATTAGCCTATGCCAGCAATATGTAACGGTTTGCAGTACAGATGTTGTCTTACATGGCAAAAGGTATCCATGGCTCTGGACTAATACATTTTGTTTGGCAGTGGCCGAAACATAGGTGTTGGACATATGTGGCTTTATTTCATACTGCCATCTCCACCAGTCTCAAAATTCAAAGAGCTATGTAGACCAGACCAGTTAGCAGTTTATTGCAATTTTCTGCTCGACCTGTACTTCAAACATCACAAAATTGTTTCTGCAACGACTTTCATCTTGTTTCCTGCAACAACACCTGACATGTTTACATTCTAAGCGTCGTGAGAAAATGACATTTCATGAGAAAAGCTACACAAAATTTGATCACAGCAGTCTTACTCAAATGAACTTACAGGAATGTGATTTGAATAGGATTTCAAACAACATGCGAATGTAACTTAAAACAGATTTTTTTACCACTCACACTTGCTAAATATGATCTGATTCCTATCGGATATGCACAAAAAAGTCACTAAAGTCACCATAATATCACATTTAAAATTCTTATTTTTTTATGGAATGTTGCAGTGTTTATTCTAATGATTCTTTTTTTCTCACCTTACATTTTTTTATCCTTCAAGAAGCTGTTTCACTTGGCAGTAAGTCGGTAAATATGGTAGAAAGTTTAACACAGCTTCTGTTTCATGCCAACTTCAAATATCACCGTATCAATGCATCATGATCAAAGAAACATCTCATCTGTATAGGGTTTGGACAACTAGCAATTTTTCTTATCCAAAAGAAACACCTTTTTAACACAGAGACCTAGTCTTACTAACCTAATGTTAACATGCACGGACTGACTGACAGCATTTATTTATTTAAATGTATTTACCTATTTAAAACTGACAGCAAGTCTGACCATCTTCGTTGCTTTCCATGATGGATGATGACTACTCTGTTATTATGGAAAGGGACTATTCCTCTCTCTGTCTGTGTAAATACTCCTCAAAAAGTCCCTCTTTAAATTTTCCCACAATGCAGAGTCAGTAATGATTTCCCAAATGGAAACATCTTCCACTTTCTGATCTTAATACTTGGGCTGGACTTGGGCTTGGTGGCAGATTTGGATGATTAAAGGTCTGCAATATTGCTTCTAGCTTAGTTGTTAACATCATCCAGAAAATGTACCAATTGTTGGCATGAAGTGCTATCCAATACAGTTAATAACTTGTTTTAAATGAGACTCCTTAATCCTTGAGATATCAAGTAGCCTACAGTTCATAACATGACCATTAAAACCCGATTTAAGAAGCTGCCTGACTCATTTTTTACTTTCAATCACAGACCATCGCTAGGTACCCACTCAGACTTCTTTTTGACTAGTCAATTAGCAATAACATTATAGCCTACTTATTATTTATGTTTGGCATATCTCTCTCTTAAAAAATAGTAATAATAATAATAAATGTGCACCATTTCTGCAGCCTTTCAAAGGAGCAAGTGTATGACACTCAAATGCATAAATATGTCATTGTTATCCAACAGTTTAAATCAATCAACAAGGGTGTGATCAGTTTGTCTTTTGTATTTATCTCTGTCTTATTATGCATGTGCAGTACATCATTTGGTTTTTAAAAGATCATATCTCAGATGTTAATAACTTCCATCTTTAATGCCGATTTAAACCTCTTGCATTTCTGGGCTATAACACCCATCAGCTAAAAGGTCATAATCAACATTTTTGCCAGGCCAGCTGGTTGTGGGTAGATATTTGGATAGGACAAAGACAATTCATTCAGTGAGCTGTTAGAGGGTGAGGGAACTCCCAAACCAGAGCTTTCTGGTGCATGTTTTGACTGTTGTGTGTAAGTTTTGTAAATGAGCTCTTTAATTAATTAATAACAGCAAGGACATACCTGCTATTAATTACACAGAACTACTCTATAGATGTATATATACATATAACATGCTGGATTTACCAACCCGGTACAAATATATCTTTAAGGGGTTATTCTAAAGATCCAGGTAAAATAAATATAAAGGACTGTCATTATACATTACAAACATAAAGACTGGGGGCAAATAAGTTGTCACTGGAGGTGATCTTCAAAAGTCTGAGACCACACTGAAAATCTGGGATATTTTTTACTTTTTTTTTCTTAACTCTTTCTAATGCAAGCAATCAAATAAGCACACTATTCAAAAGTTTTGGCTTGTTTGGTAAGATGCTCAATTCCTTTCTTTCTTTATAAAAAAAATCTACCTTGCTTTATTCCATTAAAGCAAAAGATGCTCTTTGGATCATTCTCAAATCATCAGGTTTTACACTAATTATTGTATATTGACTACATAGTTGTTGTTTTTTTTCACTAGTAGTCTCAGATTTTTGGGCACCACATTATTTCAATCCATTTCATTTCACTTCTACACAAATAACTTTATTTTAAGGTCCAAATCTCACCATTACAAACCACTACTTTTACGACTTTTACCTCAATAAACTCCAAATTTGTTGCTTATTAATAGTTTGTAAGGTAGTTGTTAAGTTTAGGTATTGGGTAGGATTAGGGATGTATAATATGGTCATGCAGAATATGTGCTTTATAAGTACTAATAAACAGCCAATATGTTAATAATAGGCATGCTAAGCAACTAGTTAATTGTGAGAAACGGTCCCTATACTAAAGTGTTACCAAAAATAACAATAATAATAACAGTAATAATAAATAATTATTATTTAAATCTTCACTGTTCAGTAAAACAGAATGACCCCAATCTGAAATCTAGTCTATTAATAACCGAGTGATGAAGAGGACAGTTATATAGCTCAGGATGCCTGCCCACGTTGCTCCTCTTCAAGCCGTGGTATAAATCAGCCTTTATCCGAGTGCAGTCTGGGGAGGCCTGTGGCCTTTAGACCTGCTGAGAAAGGACTGCGAAACTGTAGGTGTGAAAGAAAAGAAATTCAGAACAGGAAAAATGTTACCATAACCCACAGTGGGTGCAAGAGGAAAACGGCATTCCTCATCAACAGTTTACGTCTGTCACACGTCCCAGAGTCTCCTTTGCAAGCAGAGAGGAACAATGTGCCATTATAACTCTCACTTATTCATGTTAGATTTTGAAATACCCACTCCCCAGCACAGATGGGAGATTGTAGCGGGTCACTGATGTTAGAGTGTTGGCAGAAATGTATAATACGCAATCTCTAAATAGCCAATATAAAGTAAATCTTACAATGGGAAATGTCTAATGTTTACACAGAGAAAGAAAAACATTGTCAAAGAATATGACACAGCTACACAAAGTATGAAATTGGCATCCTAAATCTACAAAGGGAGTACAGAGCTTGTTTCCCATTCTGAAAATAGAACGATATCTACTCGAGATAAACAGGCAGATTTTAATGTACGTGTGGAGTGGGTGGATGGGAGGGTGGGGCTCTTTTTACCAGAAGAAGAGTATCAAACGGAAACTGTGCCCCCTCAGTCTGGGAACCCACCTTGCAGAGGTGTCAGACAGATAAAGAGTGGAAAATGCCCGATCAGCCAAGAGAACACTATCTATCACTAGTGCCCCATGGCTTCCGGGACCAAAAAAAGTTGGGGAAGAAGGAGATACACGTGTTTGTGTGTTTGTGTGTGTGTGTGTGTGTGTGTGTGTGTGTGTGTGTGTGTGTGTGTGTGCAATT
>NW_015539872.1:602950-614673 GCF_001515605.1 Sinocyclocheilus anshuiensis
TGTGTGTGCAATTAAGAGTGTCTGTGGGTGTGCGTGCGATTGTTCATTTACCTTATTTACATCATATATGTTTTGTTAGCATCCTACATGTTTGTTACACAAAAAATGTATAACACGATAAATACACATGCATGCAAATTGGACAGGGACAAAATTACCTCACCGAATAATAAAGGTTTTCACATAATTTCTTCTGTGGGGGAAGACAGATAGATCCACGTGCAATGTCACTGAATGGAAACGAGCAGTGTGAACATTTTTCAAAACATTTCCTTTTGTGTTTGACATAAGATGACGGTAAATCATAACTATTTTGATTATTCTTTTTCATTTTATACATTTTTTGAGTGCAGCATCCCTTTAATGCAAAAGTAATTTTAAAGTAAGTAGGTTTACTCCACCCAAAAATGAAAATTCTCTCATTTATTTACCCTCATGCTGTCCCATTTATGACTTTTTCTTAAGATTTTTAGAAAAACAATCCATCTCTGTGAGTCCATATAATGCATGTGGATGGACCCCTTAAGCTGGCACTTCAAAAACCACACAAAGTAAACACTATATGGTAATCCATACGATCACAGTTGATAAATCAACAACTTCTTAAGCGATAGATAGTTGTGTGTGACAAAAATAATAATTTTTTAAAACTTTTTTAAACACCACTTCTAGCCAAATGTCATATGCAGGATCATGAAAGAGTTTTGAAGCTTTAAGTCATGCACATTGTGAAGCATGACACAAGCATGTTCTGAAGCTCATGCGATAAATGGAACAGTGAACCATCAATTCTTACATGCTTATGTCACACTTCACAACATGTTGAGGCATATTTCAAGCCTGAACAGAGCACAGTTGACCGGTAGTGTATAGTTTTAAAAGTTTAAATTACTAGTAGCCTATTTTTCTGTCACATGCACATTTTCACATTGAGTACAATGATTTTTTTTTTGGCAAGCGAAGAAATTAATCTTATACTGTAGCTACCCATAGTCTCAGGTCTGTATTAGTCTCAGTGAACCAGGCATGAGGGCTTGAGCGTGAGACAGGTGAGGAGGAAGGCTGTTCAGACGTTCTGCAGCACTACAGCCGTCATTCACTGTTTGTGTTGGCCTCTATCAGCTGCTGCTCACAGTGACGTTGTTGACACAGCAGAGGCTTCTGTCACTGGCCACATGATCGGCTGTTTATGCACCCCTCAGAACAACAGTAGGAGAGACAGCCTTTAACAAACATTTCCTGAATTCCTCAAAGTCCTCGCATACAAGACAACATTTTCTTTGTAAATTAAGGACAAATTAGAGATAAAATCTTATTAAAATACCTTTCATCATATATTTATGTGCTTATGCTGACTAGTAGTTACTATGAAGAACAATTCAGCACAATCTACATACTACACTGGATTGTGGGTGATTAGAGGATAATATGCAGGAGTTGAAATATCACATAAATGTGCTCACAACTGGTTGAATTCATCACAAAATGTTTTATTCAGCAGCATATTATTTTTCCAGCATTTAGGGATAAGGGTATAATACATCTCTATACAAAAATATGCTCAGCCATACAAATGGATTAAAAGAGTGCTAAAAACAACCTCTAATTTTCTCTCAGACTTTCACAGACTTTGTTTTATCTTTCCATCTCTCCACCTTTTTCTCACACCCACACAGATTGGTGGTGTCTGAGGGTGGTCTTTTTGGCTGTCATCCCTTGATCTGTAGCTTAGCCATAAGGATTAAGAATCGAGAAGTAGTTCTTATTTAAAACTTATTTCTTTATTCAGAAACGGTTCCGTTTCCAAAATATACCAGAACCGAATGACGATCGGTTCAGGTAATAGTTCTCACGTTTTCTACTGCCAATGCGGACAGAATACGCAAGTGAAATAGTCTACTATGCTCCTTCCGATAGACCTACGTTTTCAATAGAACCGCAAAACCACTCGAGAATACTACAGTGCAAAACAGAACCGCAAACAGTGTAGACCGATTCTCGAACAAATTACTCTATCGAGTTATCGAGTCGGTTCTTGTTAGTTAATCAAATGCATAGAGTGCAATTCCAGGCCCTGTCCCAAATGGCACCCTAAACCCTTGCGGTCTTCCTCTGAGTCCACACTTTCGTGACGTAATGCCGCTTTGGCTGTCGGGTAGAAGTCTGCTGCTGAGCTCGCCCCAGTGCAGGCTCAGCAGAAGTGCGGATCGAGGGCGCATAACGGCCGCAAAGGGGGCGCTCGCGAGCACCCTTCTGAATGCTAAAATGACAAATGGGACACCCTACGGTCTCGTGGACTTAACGGACATGCGCACGCGGCAGCCATTGTAAGTCCGTAAGACCACAAGTGCACATGAAGTGTTCCATTTGGGACAGGGCCCCAGTAGGCTATACTGCTGAACAAATGACTCTGTTGAGTCGGTTCTTGTCAGTGAAAGAAACCTATACGGTGCAAGCAGGGCCTAAAATTAACACTCGCCAAGCGGCAAATGCGAGTAAAAATCAGCGTTGGCGAGTTCATGTAACAACGTTAACAGTGTCAGTCGCCAGTTGGCGGGTACAACTTTTACGAATTATAACAATGCAATGAAATGAAAACAACAGACAGTTTTTAAAGAGATGTGCTGTTTCTGTCATAAGCGAATCAAATAATAGGATACAAACGGACTGATAAGGTCAGAGCAGTGTGATGGCCAGCTTGTCCCTAGACACGGTTTTAATAACTTTTACCTGAGAAGATTTTGCTGCTTCATTTCGGAAGATTAACTTTTCCCTTCTTTATTCTTCATAACCCGAGAATAAAGTGTGACGACACATACCTGGAGTTACGCCGCCTAAACGGTCCAGTGAAGTATAGGTATATATTGTATAAGTATATATTGAAAGGCTGCGCGTTCGGGTGCAGTGAAGTATAGTTTGAAAGGCTGCGCGATCGGCTGTACACATACGCTGAGCCGCTCCAGACAGCTCACCAGTAGCGCTTCAACGCAAGAAAACACACACAATTATGTCAAAATGCGCGGTTTTGGCGAGTTACCTTGTAAATGTAGTCTTAAATTAGTTATAAACTCTTAAATGACCGTAAAGAGTTGGGAGAAAATCGGATATGTGTCAGATACGCATCATATGCATCAGGTTTTAAAGAGACAGTGCTGATTTTAAAGTGAAACCTGCTGAAGTCTGTCATTGATGTAAATCAAAGAACAAAAGAAAAAGAGAAATCCTTAGACTGTTCTAGTCGCTGATTAACTTTTGTAGCTTGAATAAAGATTAATATGTATAGTTTATGCATATATAATACAGTTTATGTGAAGATTGTTTTAAAATCACTTAAATTAAAAGTTGTTATATATTAAATGTTAAAAATAATGGCTTTCAATTATACTGTAATGCTGAATGGCTATAATTAATAGGTAAAATTGAGGGAAAATGCACCAGCAGGACAAATTAAAAACATTGTAAATATGTTTAGTCATTGTAGTAGTAATGACAGCCTGTTTTTGCAAAAAGAGTTTCATGGCTAGTAAAAAAAAATTTTGGCCGGTAAATTTTATCATGTCACCGGCCATTGGCAGGTGTGGCAAAAAGTTAGTTTTAGGCCCTGGGTGCAAGTGTCTGATTCCCGAACAAATGACCGAGTCGTTTCTTCTTAGTGAATCAAATACAGTTCACAATTGTTAGACTTAACGTAGTCTCAGCCTCAGACGTCACGCCCACGGACCGTTGGCTGAACGTCTGATGCATATGGCACACAAAAGTGGAAACACTTCAGCAGTTTTGAAGTGGACATCGGATTGGTTGAATTATACAGGATCTCCGGGAGACGTGTGTGTCGCGTTCTTTAACGTTCCGCCTGGAAACAAAGATGCCGTGGCGCCAAACCCACTCACGAAAGAAGAAAGCCGTCGTGTTTACAACTGTGACAATGAGCGCTTATCAGGATCAACTAAACACTGGATTCTCAAAAGTATGTGAAATATTTCAAGTTCGCGGCACAGAATCTTTAAAATACGTCCGAGAGTTTTACACTGTCTAAACTTGTGGCGACATTTCCACGCCCAGAAGCGTGACGCTGAAACGAAACAAACTGTGATTGGTTGTTTGACATGTCGGTCAAACGGCCTCATGGGCGGGCCTAGGCCAATGAAAGCTGCCATGAAAAGCCGTCAGTCTGAAGGTCTGGCTACGCAAGACTAGACTTAACGGTACAACTAGCCTACATCAGTGAACTTGCTGACTGGTTGTTTATATGGCAATGTGTAGTTAAAGATACACATTGTCAATATACATACAAATACATCAATTAAATGTTACCATTTAGGCCTATGCCTATGACCAATTATTGGATTGCATTTATGCCACCTCTAAAAAGACAAAAAAAAAGCATCCACGAATTCTTTAAATGTAGGCTAATAACTAAGAATCATTAACTGAATGTGATTTGTTAAATCCTTTACAATTCTCAATCTACAATATATAATTTCCCAGGGAAATTATACAAACAAACAAACATTTGAATTTGTACAAAAGGCCTACATATGGATAATATAATGTGTTATTTGTCTTGTTTGGAACATAATTGCCATTTGCTGCACCACTTGATAGCTGATACAAGAACTGCTGTGTTCTTACAGTCTGGGAACTGGGTCAGTGTAACAGAGTAATAATTAGACTGTGTGGTGTAATTTCATGATTGAGGTTGGGTAAGGACAGATCACAAAAGGCAGAGGTGCACATGGAGGTTGTATTTGTTTTGCCCCTCCTCTGGTCGGTCACTTGCTGAGACTAAATGGGTGGCCCTGTCAGTGCAGTCACCATTCACTCACACAGTCACACTCTCTCTGTGTGAAACTTAACCCTATCAGTGACATGCGTAAAAACAGGCTATTTTTATGTCAGCCTTTGTCGAGCTTTAGTACAGCATCAGGTCATTGTTTAAAGGCCCACACTTAGCAGAGATAACAAACCTTGTCTAACGGAAAAACCTTTTTTTATATCAGTGTTACAGCTGCTGTGCACCAGGTGCACATAATGGAAAGGGGCTGGATTTGTCTCTTGAGTTTAAAAGTTATTGGAACTATATGCTGTAATGCAGCAATTATCAGATGTATAAATTAAGCCATTAAACTATCAGTGAAAGATCCATCACAGGTGTTTAAGACAGCCAGGTGGGCTGACTTGACTTCTTCATCTTCTTCCTCTTCAGCTGTAACACCTGGTGAATCCACACACAGATCTCTTATTGTCAATGTTCTACAGAATATTAGAGGTCATCTTAACCAGTACTGGGTCCGTGTGTGTGATTAGGCCAGGTGAGGAGGTTCATCCAGTCTGAAACCCACACATTACAAACTGTTAAAAACACACAGGCCCACACGAACAAATCTACACACACACACACACACACATACCAGCACGAGCACTGAATTAGATGCTATGCAACACAAAGAGGATATTATTTCAAACATTTAAAACTGATGCCGCTAACAGTGTTTAACTGACTATATCACCATATTTGGACAATAAGTTCACTCGTTCAAATGTTTCTCATTGGGGGAAGTGACCAACGAGACCTTTTGGAGATTTCTTTCATGTGTAGAGGAGTCATTTTAAACACCTGTGAGAAAGAGGAGAACCACACATTACACATAACATTACAACTTCAAAGGTCATATGCATAAAATATTAATGTGAGGTTTAGTTCACCACCTATTTTGTTGTCTTCTTTTCTCTTTTCTTTCAAAGAGAACTTGCTTACGTCTGGATTGTACATATTAGTTCACGCTACAGATATGTTAATCCTTTCTACGTCAGAGAAAGAGCAAAATGAAAGGAAAAAACAGTCACTGACTGCAATAAGGTAACTCCATTATTTAAATGAATCCAACTATGTCTGCTGCCATCAATGAACAATGCACTAAAAGAGATAGTCCACCCAAAAATAATAATAAATAATAAATTGCATCATTTACTTATGTGGAACATAAAAGGAGATATTTTAAAGAACACTAAGGTTTAAAAAAACCTGACTTTACTGACTTTCATTTATGAATAAAAAAACAACAACAAATACTTCTTTGTGTTCTGCAGGAAAAAAAACAGCATACAGGTTTGAAACGACATAAGGTGAGAACATGACAGAATCACAATTTTTTCATTTTTGGGTGAATAATCCCTTTAATAGGCTACTATTTATATTCTGATACTTTCCTAATAATTTTCAAATGCTTAGATCAAAATATGGTTACACTAAAAAACATAAGCTAAAAACCTAAAAGTTCAAGCTTGCAGTTAACTGCTTCAAGCACTACTATTGAACACTTGCTTTCTGGTTTCCGGCAGCAAATGCTAGGTTATATTTAGTTCTTTTGTAAATAGGCGATACATGTTATCAGTTTGTTTATCTACAGGCCGCTGAAAAGTGATTCATGGCCATTTCTCCTGAAGATTTGAAATGTGGATGTGCTCAGTGTGGTCCGAAGGAAGTACTCATTTGACTTAAAGGGATTGTTCACCCAAAAATGAAAATTCTGTCATTAATTCCTCACCCTCATGTCGTTCCAAACCTGTAAGACCTTCGTTCAGCTTCCGAACACAAATTAAGATATTTTTGATGCATTCCGAGAGCTCTATGACCCTCCCATAGACAGCAAGGATCCTTACACAATCAAGGCTCAGAAACGTAGCAAGGGGATCGTTAAAATAGTCCATGTGACATCAGCAGTTCAACCGTAGGTTTACGAAGCTACCAAAATACTTTTTGTGTGCAAAAAACCCCCAAAATAATTACTTTATTAAAAAATTAGTCTCCCCTGCGTCACCCTATAGCGCCATTTTGGAGAGTATCACATACGTAAACAATGCATGCAACGTATGTACGCGGATATGCTGTCTACGTTGTTTATGCTTTGATCTGAACGTAAACAACGTATCCGCGTACATACGCTGTTTACGTATGTGATACTCTCCAAAATGGTGCTATAGGGTGACGTGGAGGAGACAAATTGTTGAATAAAGTCGTTATTTTGTTGTCATTTTGGGTGAACTATCCCTTTAAAATAACCATACAAATCCAGTTACAGGATGCATACATACAGCATACAGCCTACAGCCTGCATACAGGGTTGATTATATGCATCCTCCACTATATTTCTGTATCATAAAACCAAATAAAAGTAAAAACCTGGCTTTATATCTTAATTTAGACTTAAAATCCTAAATTTAACTAGTTGATTTAGGACTAGTCGTTTGTTTGTTTAAAATATAATGTGAATAATGATATTTTCAGGTGATGTCAGTTTAAAAGAGCACAAATGCAGCCTTGAGGTCTGCTTGAATGATTCAGCTGTATTGTGTATATTCAATGGTGAAGACTTGTCTCCGGGAGCACGCTGCATGTAAACTGATGAAAGTTGCTGAGGTGGGCATCAGTCAGCTCCCAGCTGTTCACAAAGAGTCGCAGTAGAAGACTCACCTGCATATAGAAGATCTACAACATCTGCACATGGGCAGATCTGTCACCAGACCTGGGCTATCTTTCATCTTGCCAATCAGATCAGGGCTACATCGAGCCCAGGTGTCCATTCCATGGCCAGCTGTGTAGTTTTCCTTCCTTTCTTATTCTTCCTCTAACTTTCTTCAGACATGACATTGTGTTATTATTTGCAAAACTTAATTTCAGCCTTTGTAAATGAGCATAAACAGAAAATGTGTCAGTATAATGTGTCAATGTGTAGGCATCTGTATGTGAGGTTGTTGGGGTTTATAATCAAGAATAGTGTACCAAAGCCAGTTAGGAGGCTCACCATTTTTGGCAATGATCAGTGACCACCAGTAAAGGAAATTAACATCTTACAAAGAACAAAGGCTGTGGAAAGCAGCCAGACCTCTCTCTGCATGGGTTCCTACGTCAGGATATTTACCCTATCTGTAAAAGCAGGTGTTGTAACTTATCCTCAGTTGAGCAACTATAATTTCTGAGAATCCAAATGTTGGGTTCAGAAAGACACAAACTTATAACCCATACAAAACAACAAGTAGTTAGTTGGAAAGATTTAATAATTCTAGCACTGGGAAAGGGTGTGTTGCGGGAGTCCAGGATACTAAGCAATTCCTGCTTAATGAGGAAGAAAAACTTGCTTAATTATCCTTGATTACCAATATCTACCTATGATTTGAACTACTGAACAACACTGTAGCTGTGAAAGCATAATAGACAACCAAGTTTTGTTTGGTCAAAGTTAAGGAGAGCTCTTCTGAAAGTGAACCAGTAGACCATGTTTGTTCTAGATGTGATATCTTCAACAATTTTAACTTTTTTTGACATCAGCCATTGTTCTCTAATGCTTCAAGATTACCATTACCACCAGCACTACTTACAATGCTTAATGTAACTGACTAATATATAGGTGAACCAGAAGCAATACAAAAAAAAATTGTAAAAAGATGGGTTGACTATACATTTACTGTTTGTTGATTATTTTTCCTTCAATGTTGTTATTGTTAAAAAAAAAAAAAAAAACACTGAAGTACAAAAATTTGTAAAACTGGAATTACAATAAAGCTGAAAAGAGATATTTGAAAAAAGACAAAAGTAGTAAAAAGAAAAAAGCAAATCAATTTACTAAAATAAAAATTGAAAATATAAAAATAAAAATGAATTCAAAATACTACATTCAATGAATACTACTATCATATGTTAATAACACTAAAATTGTAATTTTAATGGTAAAGGACTGTAAAAATGCTATAGTAAAAACAGTCACCCTTTATATACAGTGAAAAACTGTACAAGTTCTAATGGGACATTTTATGTAATTTTACAGTAAAATACTGTTATGTCAGTCAGTCATATTTATTTATAAAGCACATTTAAAAACAACAGCTGTTGGCCAAAGTGCTGTACAAAGTTTAAGCAGATACCAAAAATACAAAAAGTAAGCAAGTACCACTGCGCTGTATGGTGCAGTTTTTATATAGGATGGCAAACTGTTCCAAAGCTGTGGAGCAGCCACTGAAAAGGCACGGTCTCCTTTCAATTTTAAATGTAATTTAATTTAATTTAATTTATTCAATTTAACTGTAAAAGATCTTGGAAGTAAAATGAATAGCCATATTATGAACATATGAGTTAATACAGAACCTACAGAATCACTGTATGATGTGAATTGCACTGATAGTAATGGTGAAGTTTGCAAAGCACAAAACTTCAATCCATTCACACCTGTTGATACTGTTACTGCAATTTTATTTAGCGTTCCTTGCAGAATATAAAAATATGAAAGTGTTAGAATGTGTACTTCATAATAGATTCTTTTAAATACCATTCTTTCATCACAGTTCATATGGAAAATGTTCCAGTCCATTTTATCCAGCTCCTCAAAACTTTGCATGTAGATGGAGGACCTTGACAATTACACAAATACCACATAGAATTCTACAATTAGGAAATCCTAAATTATGTCTGCAGCTCACAACCAATGCATTATACTAAATCAAGAAGACCAAGACATGGTCAAACATCAATCCAAGAAAACTGAATTACTCCATGTGCAAACAGCAGTCACCTTTCTCCTGCACATGCTAAAAGACAAGGTGACATTGAAGCAGCAGAACAGATGATTCTTCCCTTCACTAGATTAAGCCTGACCCCACATTCTCAACTTTAACCTCATAAAATGAACCTGGCTACTCATTAGTAGCAGTAACATCTGCACCAGGTAAGATAACCCTCACATAATGACAGACACGCAGCCAAATGAAAGAAATAATGTGTTGCCACCGTGGAATGGTGGACATTAGTGGTCCTTTCAAGCAAATAGTCCAACATCTCAGAAAACATTTGAGCTCAAATGAAAAAGGCTATCAATCATCCAAACATACTCCACCATTACAATAACTGCATGGAGGCTGCAGAACTTAGAGAAAGTCCTGTTGGTCACTCAGGTGCAACCCTCTGAGTCCAAGTCCAAGTGTGAACAATTAACACAAAAATACTTACATTAATTGTGGGAGGAACATATAATTGGTAGAAGAGTCATGTTATGTCGTCTTAACTCTGTCAGCTCTCAGTGAGTTGAATCTCAGAGTAATTACAGCTGACCTCTTCTGCAGACGTTTAAGTATTTTATAGCAAGTTATCAACTCATTGCCATGTTCCCATGGGCTCCGGTGTCAAAACATTACTTTCTTCTCAAGGTACATCATCAAACCAAAAGCTGAGAAAATCTGTATGGTGACAAGGGCTATATTTTTTTTCCTTCAGCTTTCGCCAGTGACTAATTATAGATGTGAATATAAATGAAAAAAAATTAATTAATTAATAATAATAATAATAGTTATATATATATTTATTTATTTTTTTTCATAACAACGTGATAGAAAAAAATGATTTTGGATTTCGTAAAAGAACCAATTTTTTCTTCGTGTATAGAACAGTTTAACAATCTAAAGAGCAATTTTCCACTATAAAGAAAGTTTATAGTTTGTTAATTGCTGTTAATATGGCTCATTGCAAACATTGAAAGCATTTCTACTATTCACCACTGCACATTTGGTGTAATGCTTCCAAGCCTCTGTATGTCAACAGTTTTCACTAATAGGATGTTTCCTCCCACTTTAGCTTACAGCCGGTTTTAAACCAAAGTGTACGATTTTTAGTCAAATGGCCACTTGCGTTAAAGGGACTAAAAGCGTAATAGACTTTGGTTGCAGGCCTGTCGTATAAGAGAAACGCCACCTGCACCACCCAAACGTCATTCTAGTTCTTGCATCAGTTTAGAGAATTCCATCAATAAAGTTTTTACAATACAATACAATCACAGCTTGGAAAATTTCAGATATTATCATGTTTGTGTTTAATCGCTATATATATATATATATATATATATATATATATATATATGTGTATATAGTTACATTATCCTACTACATTATATAATTACATTACTAGTATATTATATTATTATATATTATACTATTATATCTTAAAAAAAACATTGTCAACTATGCAAAAAAAAAAAAAAAAAAGATTAGATGATCAAATGATGACTGAATTTCTTTTAATTTTAACATTTTAAGTTCATCATTATCCATGCATTGAAAGTCAAAGGTGCCCAATGTTGTTTGGACCCCAAAATTCATCAAAATATTTTTGTGTGTGTGTGTTCCACAAAAGAAAGAAAGTCATACCGGTTTGGAACAATATGAGGGTGAGTAAATGATGGTAGATTTTTTTGTTGCTGTTGTTGTTGTTGTTTTTTTAGTTAACTATCGGTTTAAGCCAAACTGAACAGATGAGAGCAGAAATTGCAAGTTACATCAAATGTGAGCTTCTAGTTAACTTTCAATATGAGAAAATACAATATTCCACCCAACTCAGGCAACTAGCCTCATACAGTAACCACTAAGAAGAGTATTCAAATCAGCAAAGAATGCCCTGCATTCCCTCCATACATACAATGATTGCATCAGTTTAGAGAATTCCATCAATAAAGTTTTTACAATACAATACAATCACAGCTTGGAAAATTTCAGATATTATCATGTTTGTGTTTAATCGCTATATATATATATATATATATATATATATATATATATATGTGTATATAGTTACATTATCCTACTACATTATATAATTACATTACTAGTATATTATATTATTATATATTATACTATTATATCTTAAAAAAAACATTGTCAACTATGCAAAAAAAAAAAAAAAA
>NW_015539872.1:614943-623958 GCF_001515605.1 Sinocyclocheilus anshuiensis
ACTGAAGTACAAAAATTTGTAAAACTGGAATTACAATAAAGCTGAAAAGAGATATTTGAAAAAAGACAAAAGTAGTAAAAAGAAAAAAGCAAATCAATTTACTAAAATAAAAATTGAAAATATAAAAATAAAAATGAATTCAAAATACTACATTCAATGAATACTACTATCATATGTTAATAACACTAAAATTGTAATTTTAATGGTAAAGGACTGTAAAAATGCTATAGTAAAAACAGTCACCCTTTATATACAGTGAAAAACTGTACAAGTTCTAATGGGACATTTTATGTAATTTTACAGTAAAATACTGTTATGTCAGTCAGTCATATTTATTTATAAAGCACATTTAAAAACAACAGCTGTTGGCCAAAGTGCTGTACAAAGTTTAAGCAGATACCAAAAATACAAAAAGTAAGCAAGTACCACTGCGCTGTATGGTGCAGTTTTTATATAGGATGGCAAACTGTTCCAAAGCTGTGGAGCAGCCACTGAAAAGGCACGGTCTCCTTTCAATTTTAAATGTAATTTAATTTAATTTAATTTATTCAATTTAACTGTAAAAGATCTTGGAAGTAAAATGAATAGCCATATTATGAACATATGAGTTAATACAGAACCTACAGAATCACTGTATGATGTGAATTGCACTGATAGTAATGGTGAAGTTTGCAAAGCACAAAACTTCAATCCATTCACACCTGTTGATACTGTTACTGCAATTTTATTTAGCGTTCCTTGCAGAATATAAAAATATGAAAGTGTTAGAATGTGTACTTCATAATAGATTCTTTTAAATACCATTCTTTCATCACAGTTCATATGGAAAATGTTCCAGTCCATTTTATCCAGCTCCTCAAAACTTTGCATGTAGATGGAGGACCTTGACAATTACACAAATACCACATAGAATTCTACAATTAGGAAATCCTAAATTATGTCTGCAGCTCACAACCAATGCATTATACTAAATCAAGAAGACCAAGACATGGTCAAACATCAATCCAAGAAAACTGAATTACTCCATGTGCAAACAGCAGTCACCTTTCTCCTGCACATGCTAAAAGACAAGGTGACATTGAAGCAGCAGAACAGATGATTCTTCCCTTCACTAGATTAAGCCTGACCCCACATTCTCAACTTTAACCTCATAAAATGAACCTGGCTACTCATTAGTAGCAGTAACATCTGCACCAGGTAAGATAACCCTCACATAATGACAGACACGCAGCCAAATGAAAGAAATAATGTGTTGCCACCGTGGAATGGTGGACATTAGTGGTCCTTTCAAGCAAATAGTCCAACATCTCAGAAAACATTTGAGCTCAAATGAAAAAGGCTATCAATCATCCAAACATACTCCACCATTACAATAACTGCATGGAGGCTGCAGAACTTAGAGAAAGTCCTGTTGGTCACTCAGGTGCAACCCTCTGAGTCCAAGTCCAAGTGTGAACAATTAACACAAAAATACTTACATTAATTGTGGGAGGAACATATAATTGGTAGAAGAGTCATGTTATGTCGTCTTAACTCTGTCAGCTCTCAGTGAGTTGAATCTCGGAGTAATTACAGCTGACCTCTTCTGCAGACGTTTAAGTATTTTATAGCAAGTTATCAACTCATTGCCATGTTCCCATGGGCTCCGGTGTCAAAACATTACTTTCTTCTCAAGGTACATCATCAAACCAAAAGCTGAGAAAATCTGTATGGTGACAAGGGCTATATTTTTTTTCCTTCAGCTTTCGCCAGTGACTAATTATAGATGTGAATATAAATGAAAAAAAATTAATTAATTAATAATAATAATAATAGTTATATATATATTTATTTTTTTTTTTTCATAACAACGTGATAGAAAAAAATGATTTTGGATTTCGTAAAAGAACCAATTTTTTCTTCGTGTATAGAACAGTTTAACAATCTAAAGAGCAATTTTCCACTATAAAGAAAGTTTATAGTTTGTTAATTGCTGTTAATATGGCTCATTGCAAACATTGAAAGCATTTCTACTATTCACCACTGCACATTTGGTGTAATGCTTCCAAGCCTCTGTATGTCAACAGTTTTCACTAATAGGATGTTTCCTCCCACTTTAGCTTACAGCCGGTTTTAAACCAAAGTGTACGATTTTTAGTCAAATGGCCACTTGCGTTAAAGGGACTAAAAGCGTAATAGACTTTGGTTGCAGGCCTGTCGTATAAGAGAAACGCCACCTGCACCACCCAAACGTCATTCTAGTTCTTGCATCAGTTTAGAGAATTCCATCAATAAAGTTTTTACAATACAATACAATCACAGCTTGGAAAATTTCAGATATTATCATGTTTGTGTTTAATCGCTATATATATATATATATATATATATATATATATATATATGTGTATATAGTTACATTATCCTACTACATTATATAATTACATTACTAGTATATTATATTATTATATATTATACTATTATATCTTAAAAAAAACATTGTCAACTATGCAAAAAAAAAAAAAAAAAAGATTAGATGATCAAATGATGACTGAATTTCTTTTAATTTTAACATTTTAAGTTCATCATTATCCATGCATTGAAAGTCAAAGGTGCCCAATGTTGTTTGGACCCCAAAATTCATCAAAATATTTTTGTGTGTGTGTGTTCCACAAAAGAAAGAAAGTCATACCGGTTTGGAACAATATGAGGGTGAGTAAATGATGGTAGATTTTTTTGTTGCTGTTGTTGTTGTTGTTTTTTTAGTTAACTATCGGTTTAAGCCAAACTGAACAGATGAGAGCAGAAATTGCAAGTTACATCAAATGTGAGCTTCTAGTTAACTTTCAATATGAGAAAATACAATATTCCACCCAACTCAGGCAACTAGCCTCATACAGTAACCACTAAGAAGAGTATTCAAATCAGCAAAGAATGCCCTGCATTCCCTCCATACATACAATGAATCAGTCGTGATTTGGATTCCTGCCGCTGCTTTTGCTCATTTAAAAAAAATTCGCATCGGCTCATGGAAAATATTCAATAAACCAGAGACTACGATACATGGGCAATAAAACAGTCAATAAACTCTGACATTTCCGAGTTAAAGCTCTACCAGATGCCTACTCTAGAGCGAGAGGTCCGCTGAGGGCTCATCCTGAGAGAGTGATTTATGAAGGTGAGAACACTGGTCAGGTAAAACATCTTGTCAGTCATTAATTCAAGGTGTTTCTCTAATGAGTAGCTGCTTAATGATACAGAACATAGTCACCACACATAAGCAGCCAGCCAAAGGTGTAATTAACTTACATTCTCAACATGTTCCACTCAAGTAAAGCTGTGATTTGGCAGGGGGCGTTGTGAATAATTTCAATATTATGGGTTTAAACCTGCTCTTCTGCCACCATATTATGTTCTACAGAGGGAACTGTCATCATTTATTTATTTATTTTTCACTACAATGTTCCTAATTCGATTGGTATTTTGAAGTTAACGCATTAACTTGCAGTGAATGTTTTAAGTGAAATGTGAGAAAACTGATAGAAAATATTTAAAATGCCATTTTCACTGCAAATAGTCAAACAAATAAAAATGCTGAAATCCACTGACATTCTTCATATAACTAAGATGTAAAACTGTAAAACAAAGTAATGTTTTTGCCTTAAAGGGATAGTTCACCAAAAAATGTGTTTTGCCATGATTTACTCACCCTCGTGTCATTCCAAACCTGTATGAGTTTCTTTCTTATGATGAACATAAAAGAAGATATTTTGAAGAATGCTGGTAATCAAACAATTGATGGTTCCCATTGACTTCCATATTTCTTCCGCTACTATGGAAGTCAATGGGGACCAAGAACAGTTTGGTTCTTCAAAATTCTTCAAAATATCTTGTTTTGTGTTCAACATAAGAAAGAAACTTATACAAGTTTGGAACGGCATGAGTTAAAAGTAAAAGTATTAGATAATAATATCTAAATTATATTATTTTGCTGTAAAGGGAAAAAACTGATCTGCCAGGCTCCACGAGCGTAATTTGAGTGTAAACTAGTACTCAAATTCTTCAAAATTATAGAACAATGACATAATAATGTCATGAATCTTTCCATGTGATTGTCAGTGGCCTCAACATGTTTCACATATGGTACAACAGGACATCAGTGGCAATGAGAAGAGAAACTATTCTGATCTGGCAACAATTCAAGTCAGTGTCACCATTCCAAGATATATTGATATGCAACATTCTCATCGGTCTGGTCTGTTAGCATCCATGGAAATACTGTAACTAAATGATTTATAAGCTAAAGTGGTTTACCATTGGGAAAACTGACAGAAATTATCCAGTGACAGAAAGCTGAGAGAAATTAACCCAATGACAGAGCTGTGGGTGGGGTTTCAACAATTAAGACTTGCATAAATGCATAAATGTAAACAAGACTCTCTTTCACTCCCTTTTTCTGTAGCTTACCAATCTAGAATAAGTTTATGATTATATTTATTAAGTTTAATTAATTTAGAATATTGCAGCTGGAAGTTGGCCAGTAGTTCCCAGTGTCCACTGAAAACTGATTTCAGTTTTTTTTTTTATTATTGTATTACGGTGTTTGAATGCTTAATCTGCCAGTTCAGCCACATTTACAAACTATTTGTGCTTTTCAAGAAAACACAGTTGGAGCAATAATGGGTGCTTGCATGTGTGTGGGCATTCATGTGTGCACACACATTCCAGTAAATCAATGAGGAAAACTATTTCTGTGGTTTGCTTCATTTGGAAGGAAACTGCTGACTCACTGTCTGACAAAGAGTGTGGTCTGTGGAATCTCATGTAGGCATCAAATTAAACTTCCTCCATAAATTTGGTACTGTTCAATTCTTTTCAAATAAATAAATAAATAACAGAACTCACACACGTTTAACATTTACAGTGGACAAACTCATCTGTGGTGACCTCTGACCTTCTAAAAACTAGCCACTCAAATGCAGTAAAAATAGAATGAGTGCTGCTAAGGAGCAGCTGAGGACAGAGGTCTGCATGTCTCCAGAATATCAGATAAAGCACTATCACTTCACGGGAAAAATCCAGACCAAGGCAGACTTGTGTCCTTTAGAAGAGTCCAGGAAGTGTAGATGCCAGAAATCCAGGCCATTCAAGTAATACCCAAGTATTACCTACTTCTTCTTCTTCAAACGGTAATGTATGCATTTTTTGCTAGTAGTAAAATTCATTGACTGCAGTTCCTGTTCTGTCTCTGTTCTCACTATTTAAACTCACCAGTGAAGCTTTAGATGACAAAAATGAATCCATGGTGTTCTGAATCTTATCGTGAGAATGCAGGGCATGTCTCTGATAACCTCTGCTTTCTCATGTACAGTGGAGACCCTGCTGTGTTGACAGGCAATACACATGACAGATGAGGAGCCACTGTCCTGTCTGCAGCTGCACCTGTCTGACAAGCCATATTTGAACACTTCCGTTCCAGCACATTCCACCAATCAACCATAGACTTTAATGGTAATACATAATTATCATATCTTATGTAGATATGTTCCTCACGGTCACTTTGGCTATCGTGCAGAAGAACGACATGAGCCTGTGAAGATGAACTGACTTCACTGTCTAGGTAGGTATTTGTCAATTTTTCCATTTCTTGTAGTTCAACCACAGATTTACAAGAAAATACTGCTCCAGTTTTATAACTACAAAGAGATCAAAAAGAACATCATCTGTTACACACCACCACTAAATCTCACCTCGTCTCCATAAAGAGCAAAGCTGTATGAAAAGCACATGTCATTTCCTAAGGAGAATTAAAACCAAACAACAAAAATTACTCTTATAGAAACAAACGTGAGAGTAATAATCTAAATATTTGTCACATGGCACAGGTTCCTCATCAAAGCATCAAACTTTTTTACAGGATCCATGGACATGTTTCTGCAGGAGACATTTATTGCAAAAACAGCAAGAAAGTGTTCAGTTCTGGTGAATTTAGGAGCAATATTTTTTATATTTCTTTGACAATTGTTATTAGCATTAATGTAAATCCAAAGTTCTGTCATGAAACTCTAGATGGCGCAGTCCGATAGGTGTAACTCAATCGGACATAATGACATCATTATCACATGGCGCAGGTGATTGGTTCTTTTTGTATCAGCAGCCAATGAGCTTGCTGCTCAACATTCAAATACTTGGCTAGTGCTTGCTGTAGCAGTTGCAGCACACTTCAGAAAACCTCTACCTGGTCTCATGGCATAAACGTACCTGGGGGCACTTTTTAGCGAGATGCGAAATAGGTACCAATAAGTACATATCACTGCAGTTTCCAAAATAAATGAACACTAGAGGCAGTAAAACTCCTACACCTTTTATTCCTTTTCACACAAATTTACAGAGTTTCGATTAATAAAGCGTAATTTTCACACAGTTACTTGAAGAATATCATGTTATGACTTAAAAAAATATTAATATGCTGGGAGATTTGAAAACTGATGCTTTTGAACGTTAGCATCGCACATATCCAGCTTCATATCTATGGGTTTTCATTGACGGTAGGTTTGTTCGGTAGCTCACGAAGTACGGAGATGTACTTGAGAGGCGAGCAGCTCCGGTTCGAATCCCGTGTAGCCACGGTTTGACAAAACAGTTCAAATCTGCATATAAGGAAGTTGAAATGGCACAGTTGCATCAACAAATGTGTTTTTATATCAGTTTTGCATTTGTTATCACTATCGGGTAGGTTTAGGGTTGGGTTTGGTTTGGTGTAGGGCATATTTCCAACACAATAGAGCATTAACTTTTAGCGACAGTCCCCGGATATTTGAATTCTGAACCGCCGCAATATGTACCTGAAGCAACATAATAAAAACACAGCAATATGTACCTATATCACCGTAATAAAAAACGTACCAGGGTTCACGTATTGAACCCGTGTTTTAGCGCCACTCAGTGGACATTTCTCTTTGAAACTGCGGTGAAACGTGCAGTAAGGTACGTAAAAACGGTGTTGCACAAAAAGTACACAGAGGTACTTATTTTTATGAGACCAGGTTGGAAAACCTCCACCTTCCCCAGCTCCACCGGTATAAATCTTCTACAGGTGATTCATGTATGCTATATGGTGGTTATTTCATAGATTTTATATGTATTTCTTACATGCTCACAGCAGCATGCAAGTCTCCGCAGCAGCAGCATAGCAGATCCATTCTGCCAAGACCAAACACATTAACATTGTCATGTACATTACAATGCCAATCACTCTGTGAATTGTCATGATATAACTATTTCACTAAGGAAGTTTCATATCTGCTACTAACCATAACCTAAACATATTTTTTAGAAGTTAATGTTCACCACTGGCCCAGCAAACAGATACCAATCACTTTTTTTCTTTCTATATCCTTTTTCAATATCACATCAAAGAAGTGAAATTGGTTACAAAAACTCATTCACTTTAACAGAACTGCATATTATCCAAATACATTCAATAGTATCTATAGTGACCTACAAGCTCTTAAAAATCAATACAATGCATTTACCTAGCATGTTGTTACTGATGGTTTGCTCATATTCCAGTAAAAACAACTAATGAGTAAAATGAATTAAGTCAAGCAGACATTAGCTGCATTCCTGCAAAGCATTCATTCCTCACCAAATTAACCAATTCACTGCTAACTTAACTCAGCAAGAGACCAAAGAGTGAGGCTATGAACTCAGCAGATGCCTGATGACCTAAAAGGTATACAAACAAAATATAAAAAGTCTGCAAGCATACAGAGGCACTAAAAAAATAATACATGGAATAGAACATGTCTTGCTTTTGTGCCCATCAGTATGAAGACCCATATTTTTCTCACATTATAATGAAAAATCACAACAATGTTTCAACTATTTTAAAACTATTTTAAATATTAATAAAATAAATACCTTTTGACACATTTTAGTTTTCCAATTCTTGCTACAAAACTGCACTGTAAACTTTTATGGTCAGAGCTATTTCTACCTGAACATAAAACTTTATTTCATTGTTGCAATCCAGTATGCACAGTTTTATTCAACAATACACAGGTATAATATGTTTATTTATTTATTTAGTCATTTAGCAGATGCTTTTATCCAAAGCGACTTACAAATGAGGACAACAGAAGCAATCAATTGTAGTATTAAAACAACTAAAAACAGATCCAAAACTAAAACCTAAAACTTTATAAATACTACTTATACACATTTTAAAAATAAAGACGCACACAAATGACAAATGCATACAACAAAATTTCAAAACTTAACATTTAATGAAAAAATAAAAATAAAGCTAAAAACAATTCAAAATATTAAAGAACAAAAGGTATAAGAGTATAATAGATAAATTCAGACATAATTTAACTAAAATTAAAATAAATAATAATATAAAATCAAACGACAGTAGTTTATCAGTAATCCTAAAAAATAGCACCGGCAAACACACATGCTAAAAAACAACAACTTACTTACACATAGTAAGAAATGGTTATAAAAACTGAAATAGAAGTGAAACAAGTAATAGGAAAGAGGAGAAATAAAACGTGATACTTATCCTTTGCCGGTGTCCCTGCCTGGTGGAGTCGCATGGTAGAGTCGATGGTCTTACACTTTTCGGTCTTCACAAGAGGAGGCCGTCACGCAACCGCTGCCGCAG
Organism: Sinocyclocheilus anshuiensis; assembly: GCF_001515605.1. Lineage (NCBI taxonomy): Eukaryota > Metazoa > Chordata > Actinopteri > Cypriniformes > Cyprinidae > Sinocyclocheilus > Sinocyclocheilus anshuiensis. Next base: position 623,591 of record NW_015539872.1, read on the forward strand.
TAAACTAAGCTTTTTTTATACCCATCTAACAAAATACTAAATTAATTGCTGGACTCACTTTCCTTATTTTTTCCACAACAAATGGCCAAGCAAGCGCAGACACTGACAAGATACGCGATACAGAACGAGACCAAATGCAATATCAGCACGTCTCCACACAGTAAACAAAACAAGCGTTTCCATATATAAGAAAAAAATTCTATGACTTAAACCCATATGAAATACATTGTTAGACAAACTGCTCAAATATTTATACAATATACAAGAGCAAAAATATAGGTCTCTTTTGTGGAAAATAGGTTTAATGTCGATAATGAAAAATCAGATTCGCAAAAGTCATTGTGAATATAACTGTAAGGGTGGTTTCC
>NW_015539872.1:624132-626442 GCF_001515605.1 Sinocyclocheilus anshuiensis
TGTAAGGATGGTTTCCCTACGGTGGTTCAGGCTGTAGGATTGCCGAATGACTAAAGAAACGTTATCAGCACGATGGTATAAAACTGTACATTTCTAGCCTATTACCACCCACTGCCACTTATACCAACGACGGAAATAAGCGCAGTTAGAATAGCTAAATATGTGGGAGAGCATTGCTATTGAGTGACTATTGTATTGCAATAGGTAGCACTTTAATATTAACCTTGAATCAAGACTAGTTAGCAGATCATTAATAATTGAAATGGTTTAATAACAATATTTTGTTATGGTTACACTTGAATTGGTTACAAAATAGATGAAGGATGGTAAAGCATAGTTAATTGTACCCAACATGTAAAATATTACCTGAGAGAAAGAGATAGAGAGAGGGGGGAATAGAGAGAGGAAGAAAAAGAGGGAGAGAGGGCAGAGACCCAAGAAGAGCTCCAACAAAGAAAAGAGGCAGCAAAGAAAAGAGACAGAGCAACAGTTATAGTCCTCTTTTATCCCTTTCTTGACCGTGTGACTAAAAACCAAATGTGAGACATTCAAACTGACCAATCAGCAGATTACAGCTTCACCCACTGTGCAAAAGAGTGTGATAATTAGCAGACCCCCGATGTATACACATGTTGGCCTACAGGCCTTGATCGATATCAGCACTTCTGTGCCTTCAGGAACGCCAAATGGGCCTTTTGTTACTGAAGATAGGTTTGGGACAGGAAAGCAGAAGTCTTTGATAATTTTTGACCCTACATAACCTAACCTTTAACTAAATTTGTATTGGTTTTAAGCATAACACACTTGAGAGTAAGCACTTTGCTAGTATTGGCAGAATGAATTGGCAACTTAATTCAGACTACATCTAAGGATGTTCGTAATGCACTGATCCATCATGTTAACACATGTAGCCGCTGACATAAAAATTAACAAGAGCATCTTCTGGGTCATTGGCCTGTAGCCTGAAGAGAAGGGCCCTGCATGTTCTCTTTGAAGCCTAAACATTTACTCTAAGAATGCCCTACTGTGGCAAGGGCTTGAGGGTAGAGGTTCTGCTAACAAGCTTTTCCCACACAGGCTGAAAGCCCACTCACACTGATAAAGCCCTGAGTCAGCCATGGCCAGCTCTGTTCGAAGAGGAGGAATAAAGCACAGAGGCCTTCAAAGCCATCTGCTTAAGAAATGGACAACACAAATGCTCCCAAGTTGATTCAATGATACAGCAAACCTTTTCCATCCTCCTCAAGCCTTTGGTACTGTTAAATACACAACTCTTGTACAGTAAACAGAGAATGTGAACTAAGAGAACTTCACAGACACTTTTCTCTTACATCTTGTGAACACATGGAGACATGATGCCAATTGATTACTGCATCCTCTCCCTCTCTGTCTTTATCCATGAAAAGATATAATTCATTTTTCATATGCTAAAAACTGATTCATCACTATGCTAAAAAAAAAAAAAACTCTTGCTGTAAATGAGAGCCAGAGCTGTTTCCATTCTATCACTTGAGAGGTTCCAGCCAGCTGGAGCAAGTTCTGCTGGCAGCAGGTGGATCAAAGGGATTTCAGTCACTGTGGCGTTTCCCTCTTCATCACAACTTCCACGGGAACCAGTGCAATAGTACAGCCGCTTTACTTCACAACTTCTCAGACTTATCAAGTCAGTCAGGAAAAGATCCATTGTACTGTTTTCTGCTTCCAAGATGTAAATTTTATTTATGCAAAATGGAAACAGAAGTTGTATCCTCTAGAAAAACCATTGTGGATCTTGAATTAAATGTTTTTTTTTTTAATACACAGACAAAACACTCTGATGAACATTTGTCACAGTTTATAGTAGGAAGGCAGAAGGAGACAGGAGATGCAGTTCAAAACGCATCCGGGGATCCGGAAGGCCGCGGTGGAGCCAGAGCGACAGAGAACCGAGGTAGAGCCAGAGGAAAGGAGGAGCCTGACAGAGCCGGAGGGACGAGGTGTAGCCGGAGGAGTGGAGTCCCGAAGCGGCAGATGGTCGACAACAGACAAAGGCGGAGCCGGAGGGACGAGGGAGCCCAGCGGAGCTGGTGGACTGACGGGCCATGGCGGAGAGGAGGGAGCTAGGAGCCATGGTGGAGCCGCTGGGTCGAAGGGCCGAGGCGGAGTCCGGGACTCAGAGGCTGGAGGCGGAGACAAGAGATCCTCCAGCCACCACACCGATGGAGACTGGCAGACCCGCGGCGATCCCACCGCACAGATGGTGGGCTGAGGGTGAGCAGAGGGGCTGCCAGGATGCAGTGGTGGCGGAGCAAAGGCAGGGATGACAGGAGG
>NW_015539872.1:626573-629972 GCF_001515605.1 Sinocyclocheilus anshuiensis
GTTCAGGATGCTCAGGGGGCTTAGCAACAGTGTGTGCTGCCCACACACACCACAAGGCTACTTCCAGCACCGGGAGTGCCAGCGACTGGGGAACGACCTGCGTGGTCGTTATCGCATTGGCAGATAGTTCAGGGCAGATAGACAGTTCATTCACGGCCTCCATGGCCGAATCAGGACAGGAAGATGACGGAAGACTGGGCAACTCAGTTAAAAAGTCAATTAAATCTCCCGAGTACTGCTTCAGCTCACCCTCAGTGGTGGTGCAGTGGACGGGGCTTTCTTCCAAGCCCTCGCGCTCTCTTGCATAATCCACCGTCGCGTGCTCAGTTGCCCGCTCTCGCACCTGGCCTGACGTCACAGGCTCAGGCTCCGGGGCGATCCTCAGCTCTGTCGCTCTCTCAGGCGATGGCTCGTCAGTCTCGGCGGGCTCTGGCTCTTCGTCAGTGGTGGTGATGGTGGGCTGGGCTCTGGGTCCGGAGTGGGGCTGGTGTCGTCATCTGCGATATCCTTGGTGAGCAGCGATTTACAGGACACCAGCACCCACACAATGAAGGCGGCGAGGCTCTCTCGAGGACTCTCCCCGGGCAACTGCACTCGTGTGGTGTCGTCCAGCAAGATAGAATGAGCAGAGGCAGTTGTACGGGTAATGTGTGTAGTTGGCCAGGAACACAAAGTCCTCGGTGTGGTCCTCGAGAGAGCGATCCCCCTGCTCCAGCAGAAGGACGAGGATGGCAGGATCATTCACTATAAAAAAAGAAAAACTTTCAAAACAGAAAATAAATGAGGGGGAACATGCCACTATACTTTTTGTCGGTCCGTTCTTCTGTCACGGTGTGTCGTAGGAAGGCAGAAGGAGACAGGAGATGCAGTTCAAAACGCTCTTCATTTAATGAACAAACTTCAAACACAGGCAGAATGGCAAAGGATAACACACCTAATCATAACTGAGAATGGACAAAGGCTAAGGGAAAACAGAGGGTTTAAGTAGGGGAGCAAACAAAGGAGCTGACGAGTTAATTAATCATACACAGGTGAACAGAATGACAGTCAGACACGAGGGGAAACTAGGTTACACTGAGCACATGGGGAATGAAAACACAACAAGACAGTTAATGGGGTGTGACAATTTGCTAGCAATTTACTGCAGATGTCTTTGTCTGGGAGAGACTGAGTAACATTCTGGGAGATCTGAGTGAATTGACACTCTTAAAAATAAGGGCTCAAGGAACCTTGAACATCCATTAGAACTTTCTATTGCACAAAAAGTTCACTGTGGTGGAAATATGTTCTTTAGACATTTTTTTCTTCACACTGAGAATAAATGGTTTCACTGAAAGATTCTTTGGGAAACCAAAAATGGCTCTTCTATGGCATTGCTGCAAAAACCCTTTTTTAGACTTTATTTTAAAGAGTGTATTCAAGATTGTATATTTGTATGCAGCCTTATTCACATCTTTGTGTTTCCATCCAACGTTTTTACTGCAATGTCCCAAAATATGTATATAAATATGTGCTGAAGACACTTGTAACTTGTTCTCCTCCAAGTTTCAAGTTTATTCTTTTATGCAGATGTGATAAGAGAAATTAGATAGTTTAATATGCCACAACAGAAACTGGAAACTTGGGGAAAGGAAAAGACTTTAACTATGCTATCTGAATATCTTCCAAGAAAATATTTGCTTAGAATACAAACAGACGTCATATCAATTATTAAGATAAACTGCATACATGTTATTGCCGGTCAGCTGAGGTAAAGCATTCATTATAATCATGCAAAACTCCTGTAAGACCTTCAGCAGAAAGTTGCAGTGTAGTTGGTGTATATATTAAATAGGCCACAATAGCCACATAAACACAAAAGACTCATTGAAGCTAAAGCACAAGGATAGGATCCTGCTTGCACAGCAGTAGCTAAACAGCCTTAAGCTTGGAAAGAGGGTGATTAATTTATGCAGTAAAAATGAGTTCATTACTCCCATTTAGTATATATTCATTAAAAAGAAAATCTATGAATACTCCAGCATTCCATATAAAAGAAACAACAGACAGTTAAAAATTGAAGGCAAATTAACTGTTTAAAATGCCACATCATTAAACACGTACGGCACGTTTGTCTCTGCACCCACTGGTCAGCAAGATCATAGCTCATGTTAACCATAATAAAGAGCTCACCATGACATCCCTGACCCAGCCCTCAGTGTGTCCATCTCATCTTATCGGTACAATGGTGTGGTCTCTGCTTGTTTCTTCTGCCATCTCAGTGGAAAGTGAGCTCTTTCTAGGCACACATAAACATCCTGTTCTTATATGAGAATATGGAGCAGGGTTTAAAGGTTAGGTCGGGTGGGAGGTCATGCCACACACATGAATGTTGCTGGCAAACCTGTTTAAACATTAGATTCTACAATGTCTAGTTCTTCAGCTTCATTCATCGCACCCAAAGAAAAACTGCAGTGCTTTACAAATATAGGACAGGAAGAGCTAAATAAACTTATCACTGCATCTAAACCAACAACATGCACGTCCCAAAACCATTCAAGCTGGCGGTTATTAAGCCTCTTATTAAGAAACCACAACTACATACTAATGAACTGGCAAATTACAGACACATTTCAAATCTTCTGTTTATGTCTAAAATTTTAGAAAAAGTTGTGTCTGCTCAATTGTGCTCCTTGCAAAAAAAAATTATCTCTATGAAGAATTTCAGTCAGGTTTCAGGCCCCACCATAGCACAGAAACTGTACTTGTTAAAATTACAAATGACTTGCCTTTTGCGTCAGGCCAATTCTGAATCTCATTGCTAGTTTTACTTGATCTTAGTGCTGCGTTCGACACTATAGATCGTGACATACTCATAGATCGATTACAAAACTATACAGGTATTCAAGGGCAGGCTTTAAGATGGTTTAGATCCTACCTGTCCGATCGCTACCACCTTGTTCATTTAAATGGGGAGTCATCTCAATTATCACCAGTAAAATATGAAGTGCCACAAGGATCTGTCTTAGGTCCTCTGCTATTTTCAATATACATGTTGCCCCTTGGTAATATTATTAGAAAATACGGGATTAGTTTCCACTGTTATGCCGATGATACTCAACTATATATCTCAACAAGACCAGATGAAACTTCTAAATTATCTAAGCTAACAGAGTGTGTTAAAAATGTAAAAGATTGGATGACCAATAATTTTCTCCTATTAAATTCGGATAAGACAGAGATATTACGTACTGGACCAAAAGACAGTACACAGAATCTCGTGGATTACAATTTGCAACTAGACGGATGTACGGTTACTTCCTCTACAGTCAAAAATCTGGGTGTTATATTAGATAGCAACTTGTCTTTTGAAAATCATATTTCCCATGTTACAAAAACAGCATTCTTCCATCTTAGAAA
>NW_015539872.1:632491-659037 GCF_001515605.1 Sinocyclocheilus anshuiensis
TAACTGACAGTCACCACTGATAAGCTACCACTAAATATTGTAGAAACTTAATTTGCAGTAAAGTTGCTTTGCAATGATTTGTATCGTGAAAAGCACTATACAAATAAACTTGAATTGAAAATTGAATTGAATTGAACATAAAACATATTATTGCTCTAAGAAGTGACTCTGAATAATGTGCCCATCCATGGGTTAATGAAGCCCAATCTAGCAGTGTCTCTCATAACAACTCAAGAAGTCTTCCAAAATTAGCTGGGCTTTCCTGTGAAAATGGTTTAGTGCATTAGAGCTGATAGCCTTATTTACACTTCCAGTAACCAGAGTTAAAGTCCTGGCTCATGGTTTATTCCACATTATTTCCTATACTGTATTATAAATAAAAGATTACAAAAAATCCAAAATACTGTAAATATAAAACAACTGTTCTGGACTGTTTACAAATGAATAATGGTATATCTTTTCAATATTTTTTCAATAATTTGTTCATAAAATTTATGTACAGACCGTTGCTCAAAAGCATTATTTCAGTTGACCATGTCATTTATTACTGCATTAAATCCAAAGGAACTCTTGAGACAGATATTTGGAGGCACTATTTTCCAGCACTTTTAAAACAGAAGTAATCCATAAGCAAACAGAGAAACTGCTCTTTATAAACTCTCTACTAATAACTAATATGAATTCTTCAAGTTTTAGTTACAATTTGCTGCATAAAAAATTATATTCATCACTTAGTAATGTATGTCTTTGTCAAACTCAGCAAGCCAAAATTCAGGTATGCAAGCATTTTATATGACATTTTATATTAGCTTTGCAGTTTTCATAAGAGACTGAATAGCTCCATGAAAAATAAAGCTGACTTATGTGCCTTGATTTAAGTGCCTTGCGAACTTTCAATGTTTAAAACTTTAAGAGGTGACAACTTGGGCCCAACATCCAGCTGTAACAATAACAAAAGTCACTGACAACAATAACTTTATCTAATATCTAAGTGCCTGGCCTTACAATCACATTTCTACACTTAAGAGAGCTCTTCATCTGCTTGCGTCATCCAAAGCATACATTGTTTAATTGACCAACTTTACCATTAAAACAGCTAAAGTACAACACAGATAATATTCTGCATACATAGGTGTAGAATCATGGGATTTTTTTTTGTTTGTTTTTTTTTTGGGGGGTTCTCGACTCCAAATGACCCCAAATACAACCCGAATGGCAGTTTGTTTCAAAGTCAACAAACAAAAAGGACATGTTTATTTTGCTGGGAGCCAGCGGTAGAAACTACAAACACAATAAATATGGTCTTTGAACACTAATTCACAACTTTGGGTTGTAAAGTGTTTGTAAACTTTGGCCTGCATCATAAAGGAGACGGTCTGCATCAAACAACATCAAGTCATCTAAAAGAGTCTTCATTATAATTTAGCTTTTTGAATAATAAAACAATGTTTCAATCATAATTGTTTAGGGAAGAACTTAGTGTTTTTTCTCATGGCGGATTTATGAATTCTAACATTGGGTCTTATTTATGAAATGCAAGAACAACACATTTCTGTGTAAACTGTTTGTAAAACCATTCTTACATACACTACTGATCCAAGGTTTGGGGTTAGTAAAATGTGTTTTTTTTTGTTTTGTTTTTTTATAAAAATTAATACTTTTGTTCAGTAAGGATGCATTAAATTGCATAATATAATTTTATAATTAAATAATAAATTTGAATTTCAAATAAAGGTTTAAACTAATTTACTTAATAAATTAACTTATACTTATTTTAAAAAACATGGGAAAACAATTATGACTGTAACCACAAAAAACATTAAGCAAATATTTTCAACGTTGATGATAATAAGGAACTGTTTCTTGAGCATCAAAATAGCATATTCAAATGGTTATTGTTTTTGTAGTAGTTATGTTTAAGTGTGGTTATGTAGTTATGTAAAGGGATCTAGAATATGGTAATGCAGAATGAGGCATTAATATGTGCTTTATAAGTATTAATAAGCAGTCAATATGCTAGTAAGATGCATGCTAATAAGCAACGTAATAGTGTTCCCTGATTTTAAAGTGTTACCAAGACATTGTTTTATAAATCTTACAGACCCCAAAGTTCTGAAGAATATTGCAATTCTCACATTGAACTGAATGTGACAATTTACTGAACTCTGGACAATGCAAGTAATAATGCGATAATTAGTGGAAAGTGTGACACAAGTGTGTTAATTCTAGTTTCACTTCATAAATAAAATGAAACAATGTACATAAACTCCAATGATAATTAATTCTAGTGTAACTTTTTTGGTAGTAATTTAACAATATTCTAATTTTTCTTGTGAATCTAATGACTTTTAGGATAAGGCCAGCCTATATTTTCAGGCTGAATTTCTTATTTCAACAAACTCATACTCTAACCAATGACACATGTTTGCATTTCCTCCTGCTTCCTTCAAAACCTGAGGGGGGTAATTACTCAACAGACACGGAGAGTTCTTACATGCTGTCCTGTGGGAAAAGACTAAAAAGAAAATAAGAAAAGTAGAAATGTTAAAAAGCAGGTTAGAGGTGTTAAACAACACAACAGACAGGTCAGATTTTGGACATGCAATATGCTGTGGAATATACCTAAGACACTGAAGGTTATGTTAATGCACTTATGATTGTACCTACTAACCCACACCCTCTCGGTCTCTTTAGTGGTTAGTTGTGCACAGCATAAACAAACAAAGCTGTTTGTAGTTGTCAGTCCCCAAATATTTGTATCAACTCTGGAGACATAAGTGTGTACACTGAAACATATTCATGTATAATGATTGACTTGTGTGCGGATTAACAAACACAGCAAGTCTTTGAAATAGAAATATTTTAACTTTGATTATTGGGAAAAGTTCATCATGCAACTTTTTTTGCTAATGATGCTAAATCAGTAACATATTGCATCTAAACGAAAGCAGAGACAAAGACAAACAAGCACTGTAATTTCAAATGAAATGAATGATCACCACAGAGTTTGTGGTCAGAATGTTAATTCTGCTTCTGAGAGACTTTAACTCTAATTTCAGTTCAGCCAACAGAGCTTTGCTGTGCTTTTGCTTGTCACTTAGTACTCTCTCAGGAAAAAAAAATACCCTCAAAGGGACATCTTTGTGCCTTCTTTATAGCAAAGGGTTCATAATGGTACCAAAAGACTGCATATTACTACTGCCTCAGTGACAAGCTATCTAAAGGTATATTTTTTGCACATTTTTCTGACAGTGATAAATGCATAATGGGAATTTGCATTTAAAGATTTCCTGTTAGACATCACGAATTGTTCAGTTTGCTAAAATTCATTGATTTATTATGGTTTTATGAATTCAAACACATGTTCATACATACAGTGCCCTCCACTAATATTGGCACCCTTGGTAAATATGAGCAAAGGTGGCTTTGTTTATCCTTTTGATCTTTCATTCAAAAATTCCACAAAATTCTAACCTATCATTGAAGTAAAACTATTTAAATGTGGGGTAAAATCTCATTGTGAAATAAATACTTTCTCTAGTTCATGTTGGCCACAATGATCCAAATTATCGCAACGTCCTTTTCCCAAGATAACAGCTCTGAGTTTTCTCCTATAATGCCTGAAGAGTTTGGAAAAGACCTAATAAGAGATCAGAGACCATTCCTTCATACCGAATCTCTCCAGATCCTTATGATTCACAGCTCTATGTTGGTGCTTCTTCTCTTCAGTTCACCCCACTCATTTCCTATATGGGTTCAGGTCAGAGGACTGGGACAGCCATGGCAAAAGCTTCATTTTGTGCTCAGTGACCCATTTTTGTGTTGATTTTGATGTTTGTTTTGGATTATTGTCTTGATGCAAGATCCAACCATGGCTCATTATAAGATTTCTTACAGAGGCAGTCCGGTTTAGATTTTTTATCTGTTGGTATTTGATAGGATCCATGATGCCATTCATCTGAACAAGACCTCCTGCAGAAAAACAGGCCCACAACATTAAAGATCCAGCAGTATATTTAACTGTGGGCATGGGGTACTTTTTATCCCTGTTTGTACCAACCCCATCTGGTGGCTTTGCTGCCAAAAGCCCTTTTTTTAGTTCCATTCGTGTCTGACAACTGAATATGCTGGAGTTTGTTTTTGGATGAGCAAGGAGAATTTTTCTTGAAACCCTCCCGAACAACATGTGGTAATGTAGTGGCTGTTTGATATTTTGTTTTGGCTTTCTGACCCCAAAATTCAACTAATCTCTGCAATTCTCCAGCTGTGATCCTTGGAGAGTCTTTGGCCACTCAAACTCTCCTCCTCACTGTGCATTAGGACGATATAGACACGCGTCCTCTTCCAGGCAGATTTGTAACATCTTTACTTGATTGGAACTTCTTAATTATTGCCCTGATGGTGGAAATGGGGATTTTCGATGCTTTAGCTCTTTTCTTACAGTCACTTTCTATTCTTGTTCTGCACATCAAAACTATATTCTTTGGTTTTACTCCTTGTGATGGATGATTAAGGGAATTTGGCCTTTATGTTCCTCATATTTATAATCCTGTGGAACAGGAAGTCATGGCTGGACAATTTCATGCTCCTATTCACCCTGGTGTGCTAAAAATTTAAATATGAATGGGAATGTACTTCAGAGATATTTTACTCTAGAGTCATTTCTAGGGCTGCCAATAATTGTGGCCAACATGAACTAGAGAACGCATTTATTTCACAAAGAGATTTTACCACCACTTTCAATTGTTTTACTTCAATGATTGGTTAGAATTTTGTGAATTTTTTGAATGAAAGATCAAACTCTTTATTTTCACAGCCGCCTTTGCTCATATTTACCAAGGGTGCCAATATTAGTGGAGGGCACTGTATATACATACACACACAAACAGTGGTGCTTGAAAGTTTGTGAACCCTTTAGAATTTTCTATATTTTTGCATAAATATGACGCAAAGCATCATCAGATTTTTACACAAGTCCTGAAGGTAGACAAAGAGAATCCAATCAAACAAATGAGACAAAAATATATACTTTGTCATTTATTTATTGAGAAAAATTATTCAGTGTAACATCTGTGAGTGGCAAAAGTATGTGAATCTTTGCTTTCAGGACCTGGTGTGACCCCCTTTTGCAGCAATAACTGCAGCTAAACGTTTCTTGTAACTGCTGTTCAGTCCTGCACAACCACTTGTAGGAATTTTAGCCCATTCCTCAGTAGAGAACCACTTCTGCTCGGTGATGTTGGTGGGTTTCCTCCTTTGAACTGCTTACTTCAGGTACTTCCACAACATTCAGTTGGATTATGATCTGGACTTTGGCCATTCCAAAACATTAACTTTACTCTTCTTTAACCATTGTTTGGTAGAATGACTTTTGTGTTTGGGGCCGTTATCTTGCTCCATGACCCATTTTCTCTTGAGATTCAGCTCTCCAGACATTTTCCTTTAGAATTTGCTGGTATAATTCGGAATTTATTATTCCATCAACGATGGCAAGCCATCCTGGCCCAGATACAGCAAAACCGGCCCAAACCATGATACTATCACCACCATGTTTTACAGATGGTATAAGGATCTTATGCTGGAATGCAGTGTTTTCCTTTCTCCAAATATGAAGCTTCTAATTTAAACCAAAAAATTCTAAAACATTTTTCCAATAGATCTGGCTTGTCCACACGAACTTTAGCGAACTGTAGATGGGCAGCAATGTTCTTTTTGGAGAGCAGTGGCTTTCGCCTTGCAACTCTGCCATGCACACCATAGTTGTTCAGTGTTCTTCTGATAGTGGACTCATGCACATTAACATTAGCCAACATGAGAGAGAGGTTTTAGTTGCTTATAGAAGTTACCATGGGTTCCTTTGCGACCTCGTGGACTATTGCATGTTTTGCTTTTGGAGTGATCTTTATTTGTCAGCCACTCCTGGGGAGGATAACAATGGTCTTGAATTTCCTCCATTTGTACACAAGCTGTCTGACTGTGAATTTGTGGAGTCTAAACTTTTTAGAGATGGTTTTGTAACCTTTTCCAGCCTGATGAGCAGCAACAACTCTTTTTCTGAGGTCCTCAACGATCTCCTTTGTTCATGCTATGATTCACTTCCACAAACAAGATCAGACTTTGATAGATCACTGTTACTTTTATCGCATTTGCTTGATTGGGTTCTCTTTGTCAACTTTCAGGACTTGTGTGAAAATCTGATGATCTTTTGGGTCATATTTATGCAGAAATATAGAATTACAATTCACCAGCCATTAATAATCAGCTGTGAGTGGAAGAGAAATCAATGCTCCAAAACCATAAAAAAAAACTCGTTTTTGGAAGTAATTGTTTGGATTGCACTTAAACATACACATTAATGCTTACACCATTAAAACAAAATCACAATTATCTAGAAAAATTAAGATTAAACATTTGTTGTTTAGACTGAAAATTTTACAGTAGTCTATATAATATCAGCCTATTAGTCCCTGATTGATCCATAATAAGGTAATAGCTGTAGGCCTACTGTATAGCATGCTAATCTATCCAAACATCCAGTGTTTTACATGAGCAAATGCATCCATTTGGTTAAACCCATCTGGCTAGATGCCATTTTCCTAGCAGTTTTATCAACACTTGGCTTTTGTTTTACTTTAAAATTGGCCAAACATTTATAATTACTTATGACCATTTCTCCTTAAGCCCCATCAGAGTATTTAGTCATTGCAACAATGTGCCTGTTGTGTCATAGAAATGTCTGATATTTCATCAGTCATAACAGACAGCATAAATTAAAAAGCAACATGGCTTTAAATTTAATATCAGGATGGTCATAAACAAACAGGAATATTTAATTAAAATAACGTACTTCATACACAATATGTGGTGTAGTTGTTTCGAAACACAATGGCATAATGCCTTTCTCGGACACTGGCATGACAAAATTTCTCAAGCCCTTTAAAATTAAAAATGGTTGACATGCATGTGACAGGCACAGGATTGATTATGTTTACTGCTGCCCTGTTCCAGCACAGCCATTAAATTGAGGATGAAAGACTTCTGTTCCGCAGATGTCTGGTATCCAGTACTCTAAGAAAAACAAAGCATTTATAACACTTTGCATTTCCTTGATCCTCTAGTACAAGGAAATGCTTGTGCAGAAACAATCAAGACCTACTTTCCCATAAAGCTTGGCCAATCACTTCTTACTCACTGTCTGCAGTCTGAGATAAAAGATAGTTTGAATTAGTCATGATGAAATGACGAAACCTGGATTCACCCAAAAGGCTATCTGATATTGACTAGATAAGACTGAGGTTTACTTGCTCACGCACATCTGTTGGGTTTTCAATGATGATCCACAGTGAATCAGAAGTGGTGTGAACAGGGATAAAAGAGTAGGGAAGACTAGAGATGGTTGTAACACTTTCTTTTTTTTAATGACTATATCTGTTGTTTCTGTTTTTGTTCTATTCATCTCAAACTACCATATGATATAATTTCCCAGCAAGTGACTCCAGTTCCAGTTTTGTCCTTTAACATTAGTTCAAATTAGGGCTGCACGATAAATCGCATGCGATATTTAAGGAGCATCTTATCAGTAAAGCCGGTTCTGTAATCAGCGGTAAATCTCCATCACCTGCGGGCTTTCACATTGAGCAGCATTTACTACACAGAGCCGTTGTTCACTGACGAGCTGTGCAAAACCACTTTCATATTCGCACGATTTTTTGCGCAGCTCGTCAGTGAACAACGGCTCTGTGTAGTAAATGCTACTCAATGTGAAAGCACATACATGATGGAGATTTACCGCTGATTACAGAACCGGCTTTCTGTTCCTGTTTAATCATCCTCAGTCTCCCCTTTTAAAAACTCTCTAAACTACATACTGTATGACATCATTTTCAGATTATAAATTACTGCTGATGTCTGCACAACCAACAGACAGATATGAAAGGGAGTCTTGCACTTTTTAATGTCAAAGCAACTCACAGTGTCACATGAACCTTCAGAAATTATTCTAATATAGGCTACTAAAATATTAGTATATGTAGGAATTAACATTAACCACGATTAATAAAGCTTAATGATACCTAATGTATAATGTTAACAACTCAATATTCCATTAACAGAAATACATAAACTCTATTATTTTATTCTATTCTTTCTGTTCGCCTAGTAGCATTTAATACCAGCACTGTTGTATTGCAATATATGAAGAAATAAAAAGTCTAATTCTGTTCACTGCTTAAACCAAATTAACAACTGCTGTATTTGAAGTTTAAACAATAATAATAATACTCTTTAAGGACAAATAAGATGCCTATACCAGATAATATCTAAATCCAGCATCAAGATCACATGGTGATACGGTCCACATATATCAGAGCATCTATCTGAAACACATGTAAAGCATTATGTGATATTGTATAATTCAAATGTAAATCAACAATTTAGGCTTCCTGCTCATTATGCATTAATACGCATAAACTGACTATTAATGCAATGGTTTGGGACAAGAGCAGTAGCATCTGAAATCTCATTCTCATAGAATAAAGTAAAGTCAAGTAAGACTGTTTCTCGTCAGTCAAGATCTGTCTTATAAAAAAAGACTTCCAGACTTAGTCAAAACCATTGCAATTCATCCTCATTCTTACCACTAATGGCAAACATGTGGCATAAAAACAAAAGAGTAGGCTAAATTGAACCCGATGGCCTTGACCTCCCAGAGTGTGTGTGGGTATCTGAGAGCAGTTCTCTATGAGAATTCAGACTCTAAAGAAGCAGAAATGTCAAAACTACAGTCACAAAATTACTTTTTATGGAAATGTTTTATGGAGCAAAGACAAACTTGATTTATTCGGTTCTGTTCAATTTCTTCGGTCAGAGTGTAAAAAGCAAAAGTGGAAATTATAATAATCTTCTGTAATAACCAGAGTAAGACGTCGTCGCTATTGTATTAATAGGTTACATTGTAGTGCTCTCTAGTGGTCATCGTCGGTAACTCTACATATTGTAAGACTGCGAAAATACGTTTTATGAATCAATCAACTCTTCTAAAGTCATTTGTAAGCACTGTTGTTTCAAATTATAAACACGACCTCAGAGAATCTCAATCATTCTTATGGTTATCAAAGGTAAATTAAAAATGTACTGCTGACACATAGTAGTACCCAGCAGCTCTGGTGGGAGTTATGGATTAGGAAATCTCTGGTCTTGTTTGCTGAAGTCTTAGGTTGAGTAGAGACCTCAGCTGGAACATGAAATAGATAATGAAGGAACACTGATGTAATTAAGTGTAAGGGATCCTCTGGCTGAGTCTGAATCTCTTGGGTGTTTATTCCTATTTTAGGGCCAGCAGCCATGCTTATGTCTCTAGAGAATTAGAACAAGCCTTAAAAAAAAAAGCATAAAAACCCAATGGGTCATTTATATCACTATATAACATTACAAGTAGATTACAAGATGAAACATTCATCTTGCTTTATCTACATTTGTCCTTATTTCGATTCCATATGGCTAAACTGCGGGCATCACATTTCTCTTCAGGGAAGACATAGCTACTACTCAGGGACAAGCAGGCTAAGCCGGACAGACACAGAGTGCGCTATCCATTGCAGGCTGGCATTTTTGTGTCAGCACAAGAGGGGGCATTTGTCTGGTGCAGAGAAAGTGGTCTCAGCATGTTTTACGCCCAGGCGGATTATGAGGCTTCCATGGCTCACAGGGACTAGGATGCATCTGCTGCTATTGTAAAGGTGCCATGCAAGGTCACTGCCAGGATGGCTCTTGCATTGGCACAGTCTGGGTGATGAAGGGTCACCAAGAGAAGAGAATTATAATGAAATAAGTAATTAAACCGTAATTTGCTCTTGGAAAATGCTTATGGATATGGTACTATGGAAAAGGATGAATGCCTGACAATAATAAAAATGAATGAAATGAGGTTACAGATCCATATACAATTTAACTCTGATTTAACCAGCTTTAACACCCTCCCCTTCCTCTCTCCACACCCATTCATGAGCTCTCTGCCCCTATTAGTCACCGTCT
Source organism: Sinocyclocheilus anshuiensis (assembly GCF_001515605.1). Classification (NCBI taxonomy): domain Eukaryota; kingdom Metazoa; phylum Chordata; class Actinopteri; order Cypriniformes; family Cyprinidae; genus Sinocyclocheilus; species Sinocyclocheilus anshuiensis. The sequence goes on from NW_015539872.1 coordinate 642,524, forward strand.
CTCCACCCTGCCAATAGAGTCTCTGTGGGGGCTGCAGCAGCCCAGTACTCCACGGGCTTGGAAATGCTGGAGAGAGGATTTTTTTTTACAGTGTACATCTATTTCTGGTCATGCTTGGTTCCAGTTGTGTTTCTGTCACTTTACTTTCAAAAGAGCAATTCCGTGTTCATAAAGAAAATTACATATTAAGCCTAAAGTGGAGGATACAGTTCAGTATAATTAAAGACATCATGGGGTTTAGTGTTCACCAAGCACACTAAAATGAAACGCTCATATTAGTATATGAATCTATAATTTTGGACTGTTGTTACTCTGCTAGTCATTTAGCGATGTTATTTCTGAAGAACTTCATGGCATGTTAAGTTCATTGTTCTTAACCCTTTAGCTGTCACTCCAAGAAATACATTTTTAAAAAGTTAGTAAGTAAAATATCAGATCCCTGGGTATTTTTCTTTTCATTCTGAGCTTTAATGAAAAATATGATTGACCTCAACACCTAGGTTGATCTCAATGAAGAGCAATGAAGATGAATTGGCATTACAGGCTATGTCCATAAGCTAAACCAGCTACTTTGCAGCCCAGTTAGACAATGCCTTTGCAGGCAGTGGCTTGGGTATGAAGGTACTTCCTCCAAAAGGATATTGGTTTCAGACAGATTTCCAGGCATATCTAATGAGCTAGAACGTTATCTTTAGTCATGTCTAAGCAAATATGTAATGAATACACTGCTTTTTTCCACAAAGGAAATTCAGTCTTGCATAAAAAAGAGGATATTTATAAATTAATTTGCTTCTTTCGCCAGCCACTGATCCACATGCTCTGGATTGTGGGACATCACAAGCAGTTAAGGATGCTACAGACCAGATAAAGCCATCTTACACTTACGGACATGCATTGTTGTCTTCTTTCTAACAAACCCTATGGTTATTATTGGTTATCATACCAATATATCAAAAGGAAATTAATGGATTTATTTTATTTCTGTTTTGTAAGAACACTCACAGATTATCCCAAATGCATCTATTAGTTGTACATGGATGCAACCAAGCACGGTTGCATAGCGTTTCGGCAAAGAAAGATCTCACATTTCCATCATTAGAATGTCTAGCTCATGTAACACAAAACCATGGTCTACAAAACGGCTAAGAATACAATTAAAGGGTTAAAAATATAACTTTTTACCAGTAATAATACCAAACCTGCCTTTCCAAGTTTAAAAGAATAAAACTTAGACACTGCTAATGCAGTTCAAGGTGGTATTATGTGATGCACCATTCATAAAACATTTGCTAAAAAAATGTAACAGGATCAGCGCAGGTGTATCATTGTAATGTTTTATCTCTTAAGCAACACCATGACTGTCTCAAGGTTTATTGAGACAGAGCATGTGCAACTTCAGAATGCTTGTCACTAACCAGTTTACTAATAGTCACTTTAAGTCATGAATTGGCAATAAAAAACATAAATATGACATTACTATTAAATATCATAACTACTTGAAAATGAAAATTACTTTTTGAATGGTTCATTATTGGAGAGCATGCTGTGGCAGTGGTTCAGTGATGATGTCAGATGGAAATACCATAGTAGGCTACTTTAAAATGTAAAGAACCAGTTTTAGGAATACCATGGTATTACCATGGTACCATATTACATAACATAGTACCATGGTAGTACAATGTCCAAAAACCTGATATAGGTCGAAAAAGACATGATACTACCATAGCACACGTCGAGGATAACACATCAGAGGTACCATGGTACTTTTGCCACTTTTTGTAGGTGAATTTATTGTACTGAACTTTTTATCTGCCGTCACTACGGTGCTCTTAGGCAGTGATCGTGGCAGTGGCAAGTGCCAACGGGCATTACAACAGCAAGCGGCCATCTGGCAGCCCAGCGAACTAGCAGCAACCTCACCAGCTGCAGTCGCAAAACGCCCTTACAAAGCAGGACATGCGAGCAGCTTCTGACGTCTGCGGCCACACTGCGCTACAAAGCGTACCAAAGCAAGAGCGGAAACCATGAGAAACTATCCTTCAAAACAGCCCGATTTAGACACCCATGAGTTGGCCGGGTGCACACGCGAGACCGTTTCGGCTGCTTTTGAATTTGCGATTAGTTTTGACGAATATTTACCCCGCTAAAATAAATAAAGGACTCATGCAGGGGCAGTTCAATACCCCGACATGGCGGCAAGAAAAAGAGGAGAGCTTTTTACTATTTTGGAAACTAGCACTGACACAGAAACGAACGCGCTCTCCGACGGCGAGGACTGCCCGTTAAATCTCCCCGTCGATGTGAAGTGGTTCGAGATTCCTTTCAGAAAGTCTGAATCGGACGAGGAAGACGAACTGCAGGAGAACAAGGGGGAGCCTGAGCTGGAGAGCGCGGTGGCGGCGGAGGGAGAAGACACTGCGGACTCCGCCAGCTACATCGCGGGAGGCGGTTGCAATATCATTTTAGTCACTGGAAATGGGATCAAGCACGACGACTACGAGGAGGACTCCTATTATGCGACTTTCAATAACTGCTCTGAAACCTCTTCGACCGACTCGGACATCGATTTTTCCGATCTAGAAGAGGAGGAACACCCAGCTTTATTCAGCACATATGATGTTTTGGACGACGAGTTCACTTCTCCGGATTTCTGGGGAGAGCCTGACCAGGTAATATCAATTGAGCCTTTCGCCGCAGACAGTGGCCCTCAGCACTCGCTAGGGGATGATGCTGACACTTTAGACTATTTCCGGTTGCTCTTCCCAGATTCATTGTTTGAACACATGGTAGAACAAACAAACAGTTACGCCCTCTACCGGCAAAGGAGAAGCAGTAGATCAGACGCCCACTGGCACCCCACTGACATTAGAGAAATGAGGGCATATGTTGGCCTTAACATCCTCATGGGCATCAATCAGCTGCCAGACTATGGCATGTACTGGGCCAGTGACATTTTCATTGGGAATGCTGGCTTTAAGAAAACAATGACTGCCCGGCGCTTCGAAAAACTCAACCAAAACCTGCACTTGTGCGACCGGGGGTCAGAGCCTTCCAAAGGGGAGCTGGGCTACGATGGACTTTACAAAATACGCCCCCTGATGGATATGGTCGGAAATACAATGTGGGATGCCTACCTGCCTAACCGTTGTTTGACTATTGATGAGTGTGCTATCGCCCCGAAGGGCCGCTTTTCGCCAACGCAGTACATGCCGTCAAAGCCGTTGCGCAAGGGATTGAAAGTGTGGATGCTCTGCGACTCTCGCTCGGGCTACTGCCACCGCACTCGTATTTATGTCGGTAAGCCGAGCGACGATCTGGCAGCTGCTGCGTTGAGCCACAAGGTGGTGACGTCACTGGCAAGGGGGCTTGAAGGTAGACACCACCACATTTTCATGGACAGCTTCTTCACGTCGGTGCCCCTGCTGCAGCATCTGCTGCACCAAGGGCTCTACGCCTGCGGGCCCACCAACCCGTGTCGGCGAGGCTATCCCGAAGCCCTCAAGCCTCGCAATGTTGGGAAGTTAGCACCGGGTGAGTTCTATCAGTGTCAGCATGGCAACCTGGTGGCCACCATCACAAGGGATGCTAAAATTGTTAGCTGCGTGTCTACTAACTCTGCGCCTGGCATTGTGGGCATCGGGCCAGGTAAACACGACGGAGACGCAAGTGATGGAGACTGCGGACTGGCGGGGCTTGGAATACCTCGTCCACTTCCTCTGCTTTTATACCAAGAGAACATGAGGGGTGTTGATTTGTGCGACCAGCTTAGGGAGTGCTACCAGGTCGGGAGGCCGTGCAAAAAATGGTGGCGCTACTTTTTGTGGTTCTACGTAAACCTCTGCATCGTCAACGCCTATGTGGTATTGCGAGAAAGCCGAGGAGGGTCACCGCCAGCAGGCTTTAATGGCAAACAGTTTACACAGCGCCATTTCCGTATTCGCCTGGCGCAGCAGCTGATTGGTGACTACCAGGGGGCAAGGGGCATGGAGCGGGCGGCCCGTAAACGCCATGCGGACTCGCCCTTGGAGTATGGGCACCGCCTTGAGCGCATGTCAGAACGCTCGCGGCGCTGTAGGAACTGCACTAACAAAGGCCTGAGACACGAGAGTGTGTTCGGGTGTAAGATCTGCAATGTGCACCTGTGTAGAGGAGGGTGCTTCAGTGAATTCCATAAATAAGCATTTTTAAAAAAACAAAAATGTCCTCGTTTTGTTTGTTTGTTTATCATGAAAAATGTTTAAAACAGTGGATTTCTTATCCAAAGGCAACCACTGCAAGTGCTGTACCAATCATAGTAGTCTGATTTGATTAGTAATCGTACTCTAGTAATAGTTGTAGTAATGCACGATTTGCAAGGAAACAGAAATTATACATTTGCATTAGCATAGAATGTTTTATCCAATTGACTTTCATATTGCCAACAAAAAAAGCCTTGTCACTTTTTATATTACGATGAACAAGAAATGCATTTTATGGATTAATAAAACTTTTCAACACATACATTGGCACCTAAAAGAGCATATGTTTTCTGTGAGAAGTTCTTGTGTTTTTTTCAAAATAAATACTTAAAGAGCCTTTTATTTCAAATGGGTTTGTGTATTTTCCTACAAAACCAGACCCAATCATTGATATTGGTTTGTTGTAATTGGCTGGTATTTTCTTGTTAGAATTACTTTCTTTTTGATTGTCTCTCTATTGTTGTATATTGTAAACAAGTATTTCTATGTCTAAAAAGGCTTCACAATCCAAGGCAATAGAAAAATTGTTGCCGTTTTTACAGCACTCAACACAACAAAGGCACTAATAACCAGTCTTCATCTAAGTGCAATTCATGCAAGACATCTTTATAAAGCTCAGTCCAAACACCCAGCACATTCAAAACTGTTTTGAACCAGATCTCAATGTTATTTGCAGATATAAATACAGTCAATCTGTCAGTATATAATTTGGATATATTTTATGACAGCTTGATTATGATGATTCTCAATGTAATCAAATCAACTAAACTTAAATGTATTTAATGCACATTGTTATTTAGACACGTTTTTTTCTATTATGTAATTTTTGTATTATTTTTTCAGTGAACTGATTTTACTTTCCATTTAGGAACACATAATTACAAGCATTTTAAAATGACATAATAATTTAAATAATTTTTCATAAGGCACGCAGAGCAATCATCAGTGAGTGCCTAACATTGGAGTGCCATTGTTTGGTTGTTCCCTCAGCTTGTTTTGGTGAGTCAGTGTTATGCCTGTAAGTGTGGTCCTCTTGAGGTTTTGGTTTCTCAGATCCACAACAGTGCTTTTCCCTCCAGCTCTCTGACGAAGAACGGGTTAGTCAACTGGACGCCCCTCCTGTCGATCTAGGGGGAGTCCCGCGGGGAGTTGCTATGGCAACCCCAACATGTGAAGACAGTGAGTTGCCAGCAGGCTCAAATAGTTGTCATGGGTACTTGCGGGCTGTGAGTTGGGAGATAGCTCAAGCCACACCCCTTGAGCTCTGTTCACTTCCAAAAACAGTGCACGTTCAAATGTCGAGAGGGATGGCGGCAGAAGCGGCCGAGGGTTTGTTTAATCTCACAAATAGCTGAAAGAGGGACATTTACATGGTTTTCACTGCAAAAGGCAGCTATTAAAAATAGATATGTGCAGATTAGAAGTATTAAATATGCATGGTGAAAAGGATTGAGACTTTTTAAAACACTACAGTTGGGTAGGCTATTTAGCTAGACATCAGGAAGAAGTTAGGACAAAATACTAAGTACTGACAGCACATGTTATCCATCTGGCTCAACAGAGAGCTGTCAGACAAAGGTAAACTTTAAGAATATGCTGTAAATTAAACACATTTTTTTTTATTGCTGATTTATTTTTCAGCAATATTTAAGTATCCGAGTCAGAAAGTAAGTGGTAAAGCAATAAAAAATAATTATGAAGAGCTCATCTGCAAAAACAGATACCTTTTTAACCATTTTCAAAAAAATCAGGTTTTTTCATTGTGCATTCCAATTAATCTCAATGAAACTGCAGTTAGGTTATTTTGGTTAGGTTAAAAAATAGCAAAAAAATAAATAAAGCTAACTAACACAATAAAAACATGATAACATAATAAAAAACATGATTTTTGAACATTTAAAAAACATATTTATACATTAATATAGCAAAGTTGTTTTATTAATTAAATGAAGGCAATGTATATGTCTGTTGAATAATCAGTTTTTTTCTGTGTAAAGTAATTAAATATTTGCCGAAACAAATGAAATCTGTTCAAAATATAGTTTGTCAGACAATAATAATAATAATGTTTGCCTCTTGAATATTAAATGTCCCTGTTTAGTGAAAGAGATTTGATTATGCAGCAATAAACTAGCCAGTATGTCTTAATGCATGTGTTTTTGACCTTTGATAATTGAAAACATGATCAAAACAAACATGTGTTTTAATGAGAAAAGTTCGAATTAGTGAGCAAATGAAAAATATCTGCATCGGGCAAAAAGTTCTTATTGGTGTATCCCACCAGAATAATAATGGATAATTTTGTACAGGAGAAGCTGAAAGAATGGAACTTGGATGTCCTGATACCAAGCTTTAAAGGTAAACTTTATTTAGGTAAAATGAAAATGCACCTCTCTATATGTTCATTATAACCTATTGTGCTCTGGGTAAGCCAGTTTTCTTACATTCTTCTCTTCTTGCCTTTTTTCTTCTCTTTCTCTGTACAGATGAACAAATTGATGAAGAAACCCTCCTGCTGCTTGATGAAAAATCACTTGAAGCAATGACACCAAAGATAGGCCTACGACTGAAATTTAAAAAGCACCCGAGAGAGCTGCTTGTTGTGAGTGAAGAAATGCACATTTAAGATGGGATATATCTGCTTTAAGTGCAAAAAGACTTGGCCAATGTTCTGCTCTGTCGTTGTTCTCTCGTGAATGCGCATTGGAGATTGATGTGGAAGTGAAAAAAAATTCTGTCACTTGAAAGTGGTAGTTGAGTAGGCTGTCAATAGAGGGAGAGAAACCTCTCAGATTCCATTACAAATATTTTCATTTGTTTTCCGAAGATAAACAAAGGTCTTTCCTAAACTCATGAAAATGAAAAAAAAAAAAAAAAGTTGTGGACTATCCAGGCAACAGCAACAAGGTAAGTTCACTTACATGTTTAATGGGATGTTCAATAAAGACATGAAAGCTGTATCAGCTGTAATTACCTACTTGCATCCAAATCACAGCTGTGCTAATATAGACTGATATTGTGTGGCTACTTGTCACTATGTAATGTCACTATGTAATGCAAAAAAAAAAAAAGATTGATAAAGGCATGTTATGTTGTAAATTAATAACATAATGCCACTGGGAGACCACAAACATTTGTAATTGCCCGTACTGCTTTAATAGAAAGTCAGTTAATATAAAGATTTATAATAGACTTTTTTTCCCCCTGTGTTTGACCATGGGGGTGAAAATATTTATGACATAGCAAAGCCATGCGCACTTACTAGATGTCTCATTGTAGCATTTAATACTGAGCAGGACTCTATAGCCTAGAAGCCTCAGAAGGACTGGACTTGGACAGACACAGCCTTACTAGGATGCAACCTTCCATTTGAGAAGCACCCTATAAAGACTGAAGGACTAATTATGCAAATGAATGTAGAATGTCATTTGAGTCAACTGCACGATATATAAAATATTAATGATTGAATTTGTTTTATAATGCTGAATTGTGAATGTATAGTGAGTTTTTAACAGGTTGGGACCAACATGGTTGAATACTTGAAGGAGGCTGAGCTCACTAAACCCTTCCCCTTTGTCCTTGGTCTTGGGGATGACAGTCAATGCCATCAAGCCTTTGTTGTTGTTGGCAAATAGGCACTGCAGCAAAACACACTCCTTGGTGCTGTGGACACATGCTTTAAACTTTTTTATGTTTTGGACATCCATTTCCCGAAGCAGTGCGCACCAGTGTGGGAATTTGTGACAGTCAGTGCCATCAAGCCTTTGTTGTTGTTGGCAAATAGGCACTGCAGCAAAACACACTCCTTGGTGCTGTGGACACATGCTTTAAACTTTTTTATGTTTTAGACATCCATTTCCCGAAGCAGTGCGCACCAGTGTGGGAATTTTTGCAGACTGTTGTCTACAAACTCCCAGAAACAGAATCTCCTTCAGTAAGACTGCTCCGTGGATATTTGTCATGTGATGTCTTATTAAGGGGAGCCGAGCTCCCCCTAACTCCCCCGTAGTTCGCACCCAGCTGTTGTCTACAAACTCCCAGGAACAGAATCTCCTTCAGTAAGACTGCTCCGTGGATATTTGTCATGTTGAGCAGTACTGGAACCATGACAACTAACCCTCTCTAAAATGTTATGAGAGTTTATATGAAGAGGAAAGTTGTCAGACTAATACATATATCTAAATCATTTTACTTGTGCCGCTGTGTTCTTGTGCCTCTTTGTTAAACTTACTCTCTAAAAAGTTATGTAAGTTTATATGAAGGGGGAAATTGGTCAAACTAATATATATGAAGCATTTTACTTGAGTGTTTACTTATGTATATAATTTAAATGTTAAAATCAAAGCTAATGTAATTTATTGATGTTATTTATTTATTTTTATATTTATAAAACGGAAATTGGATTTAAATGTTTTATATGCTGTTTTATTGTTCATTGAGCATAAAAATATATCATGCTTTTTGCTATATGAATTATATGCTTTCTTTTGTCTTACATTTGGATGTTCTTTTTTATCGATACATTTTTACCTTTTGATTATTACTGTTGCCTCTAGTAATTCTCTGTGATTTTTTTATTACTATTATTATTATTATTAAACCTATTTCAGGTTTGTTTTTAACCAGCAATGTAGTAATTTTAATCAATAGTTGAGTTAAATAAAACAACCCAGCATGTTGGGTCAAAGATTTAACCCAACCGGCTGGGTTAAAATAACCCAATGCTGGGTTTGTCCATATTTGACCCAGCGTTGGGTTGCCAAAATAACCCAAATTGGGTTGTTTTAACCCAGCATTTTTTTAGAGTGTACAATCCTGCGTATTAAACATATTGGACATAACAGGAAACAATTGAACATAATATGAAAGCCCTAAGTAAGCAAAATGATATACAAGAATAAAACTTTTGGACATTGTTCTTTGGGGAGGAACTCCATCTTTTAGTTGATCTGAATCTCACAGTTGAATCTGCTGGTTTTGCAGATGAAAATGAACTTTATTTTGAACTTCACTGTGAAACTTTAGATAATGTTTCTTTGTCATGACGCTTGATGCGTTATTGTGTCACATTTGTTGAGGACACAGCATCAGATCTGAAAGAGCTGGATCTGAAGATGATCTACTTACTGTGAATGTTTTTTGTATGACTGAGTAGAGAAGATGATTGATTGAAACACTTCCCACATGCAGTGCAGTGATACGGTTTCTGTCCAGTGTGGATCCTCTCATGTGTTTTGTTAAACTTACTCTCTAAAAAGTTATGTAAGTTTATATGAAGGGGGAAATTGGTCAAACTAATATATATGAAGCATTTTACTTGAGTGTTTACTTATGTATATAATTTAAATGTTAAAATCAAAGCTAATGTAATTTATTGATGTTATTTATTTATTTTTATATTTATAAAACGGAAATTGGATTTAAATGTTTTATATGCTGTTTTATTGTTCATCGAGCATGAAAATATATCATGCTTTTTGCTATATGAATTATATATGCTTTCTTTTGTCTTACATTTGGATGTTCTTTTTTATCGATACATTTTTACCTTTTGATTATTACTGTTGCCTCTAGTAATTCTCTGTGATTTTTTTATTACTATTATTATTATTATTAAACCTATTTCAGGTTTGTTTTTAACCAGCAATGTAGTAATTTTAATCAATAGTTGAGTTAAATAAAACAACCCAGCATGTTGGGACAAAGATTTAACCCAACCGGCTGGGTTAAAATAACCCAATGCTGGGTTTGTCCATATTTGACCCAGTGTTGGGTTGCCAAAATAACCCAAATTGGGTTGTTTTAACCCAGCATTTTTTTTTTAGAGTGTAACATAGCATGTCTTTCCTGGTAAAGGATTTCTGGATAAACGCTTACCTGGTTCTCAACACTCTCATGGTTATCCTCAGACTTTTGCGGTTCACTAAATGTGTCTCAAATGTCAAATATTGTGTGACTCAAAGCCTTTTTGCATAATAGTAATCTCTCAATATGGGTGGGAAATGTGTGACCTTGACAGCCGATACTTGAGCAAACATAATAAAACGATATACCAATAGTTAGCAGTCAAAGGGCTTTGGGGGTGGAAGGGTTTTCTAAACTCCATTTTGACATCATTTTGAAACTATTACATGTCAAATTAACCTAATTATAAAATCTCTGGCAGTATATAAAACTGTCCTCAGTTGACTGATTTGGGTCATGTCACAAATTAAACTTAGGGTATTGTTAAAAACTCATCAGTAGAAAAATACATACATTTGTATTAAACGGAAATGACAAATATACGCACATGTTTTACTTATTCAGTCACATTAGAAAAAGAATAAAGCATGTATCGGTATATTGTTTGATTGCAGCCTAGCATAAGTGTGCTCAATAAAGATATAAAAATCATTGTGCGTTCACTGTTTAACTATTGTTCTGACTTAAAATTGTATCCAGTTTTCAACTGTGATAATGTTTCAACAAATTAAATTCAACATTACTTTCTAGAAAATAGGCTACATGTTAATATGAATCATTCTTGCAAATCTTTACATAAAAAGTTCAGACTATCTAATGATAAAAGAAGCGAAGGTGATTTTAAAACCATTTTGTCAAGATTTTTCAGGGTGGTCTGGCAACTGTGGATATAATTGATAGTCCTGATATGGAGGTGGAGCTGATGGGTCAGACCGATGAGAATTTGGACCAAACTGACCAGCAGGTCCAGAGAAACCAGGAGCTCCAAACTGACCAAGAGGAGGACCAAGGTAACCAGATGCTCCTAATTGAACATGAGGAGGACCAGGGTAACCAGGAGCTCCAAACTGACCAGGTGATCCAACCACATTAAGTGGTGGGGCAAGTGGAGCCATAGGAGGTGGGTTGGGGTACATATTGCTTTCTGGTGGTTGATTCCAGATTCCAAAGTCACTGTTTTTGGCACCTGACACAGGCGGAGGAGGAAGAATCACAACTGGGAATTTAATCTCTGGATCTGAGGCATACGGTACATCCAGGTAGACCTAGACACAATGCAAACATTGAAATATAGATGATTCAGTTAGGACTGTACTGTAAATTTGTAAAGATGTCCAAATAATTATTTTTATGCATTTAAAATGTGTGCATTTTAATGTTTTTTAGGTCAGCATAAACAATTTTCAGGCAAATAAAACAAATACATTAAGTTTAAAAGTAGGGATTATACTGTAGCATTGATATAAAATATTCAGTAACAGAAACTCTGTTAGAGATTTTCAATCGCAGCCCTTAATTTGCAAAATGGTTAACATGTTAAAATACACCTTTAAAATAAAAACAGACACACCGATATGCCAATCTGATTTATGTGCTCACTTCACTGCAATGAGTTGGTTTAGATGTTAAAACTCACCCTGAGTCTACTCAACCGTGAGGATCCTACAGTTTAGAATAGATATGGCAAGGCTGGGTGGAATGGACAGCACTTTGGTGACAGTTTTCTTTGAGTTTGGCTCAATGGGTTCCCCTTCCTCTTTTAGAAGGTTATGTGTGTGAAGTCTTCTCTTGCCTTTTGCAAAAAAACTGTGTTTTTCATACAAGCAGTATTTTGGCTTGATTGAACGGGACGAATTGTTCTGAACTTCAGGCAAAACTTTCAAGCCCTCTCCTGTGGAGAGACATACACTTAATTAGGTAAATTACATGATAAAATATCACTAGAAAATGCAACCTTAACTGCCGTTTTGACAACAAAAAATAGGCCTCTTAGTTTACAGTCCTATTACACATAGCAATTTAAAGTTCATAATGTAAAATCTAGTGACAATGCTGTAACTGTGTAGGTTGAAATAATCTTTCTCGAAAAAAAAAAAGTAATGCATTACAATATTGCGTTACTCCTTAAAAAAAAAGTAACTAGTTACGTTACTTAGTTCCTTTTTATGGAAAGTAATGCATTACGTTACTTTTGCATTACTTTTTAAATCTGGGCTGGGCTTGATTGTTTGTTTTTAATATAAAAAGTTTTATTTTTGGCAAATGTAAAAGCCCCTTAACACCAAAAGTGAAATGAATAAGCCTCTGGCTGAAGTAAAGAAAGCTCAACACTCTTCGATCAGCAATAAAATTAAATAAAAAAAACACACAAATGTTATGTTTATCTAAAGTCATTTTTGCTTATTTGTATAGTTGAATTGGATCATTGGATCAAGGTCAGTAGCAAAGACATTGGTTAATAAAATGGGATTAAATACATAAAGAATATTTGTGTTATTTAACATAATAAATGTAGGTTTGCGTCATATTTTCAGTTTGCATTTTTACTGTTCTATTCATTTTGAGGAATACTGAATCTGTTTTTGTGTCAGTGAGATGAGTAAATGCATGTTGACATTTAGTCTAGAACTACAGTAATGATGCTTACTGTAGTTCTAGACTAAATGTCAACATGCATTTACTCATCTCCTACTCATGTGGTGTCGTTCCCACAGCACAAAACACCACTGGACTTACTTCCGATTTCTCTCAACATGGCAACACGAAGCTGTCAGTCAATCAATGGGAAAACAAAGTAACTGGAGTTACTTATTTGAAAAAGTAACTCAAATATTTTATTGTAAATGAAAAAGTAATGCGTTACTTTACTAGTTACTTGAAAAAAGTAATCTGACTACGTAACTCACGTTGCTTGTAATGCGTTACCCCCAACACTGATCGTGTTACATATGAGATATCAAAACACACTGAAAATGAATAAAGTCTGTACAGATAACATAATAATACATAATATAATTAACCTATAACATACATATAACATAATAAAGTCTAATACAGATAACCTTAATGTTTTCCTAGAAGAAGAAAAAAAATAAGTAGAACCAGTTCTACAAGTAATGCGTGGGTTTAGATGGGGAGGGAACAGCTATAACAGTTGATTTCAAGCCTGAAATGTCTAACTTCTTTGTAAATTATTACAACAGCTAAAAACGCATGATCTGAAAAGACCTCATTCATCATCTTAATCTACTCGCTTACACAAGCGTGCTCACAGACTGTAAACATGAAACTAAAGAAATGGAAAAGTAACGGTGTTCACCTACTCCACAAAGATGTTTGATATTTCCGATTTGACATATATTTAATCTTGTGATATTTTACATGTATACAGAAATGGTTTGAATAAGGCTTTCTTTGAAACGGTTGTGTTTACAATGATCAAAATTTGAGTAATTTGAGTTTGGGAGAACATTAACACTGCTGAGATGTTATAAGAAATATAATTGTACCAAGGTAGTATCGGTAGTATCCAGTGTTTATGTTCATCGAGACACTACCAGAGGTGAACAATTTCATTTGTTTATCTTTGGTTCCATACTGAGGTGCCTATAAGACAAAACATCTATTACACAGGTGAGAAAACCTCAAAACATATAGATGATGTATGGTAAAGACATATATTGTTTTTTTGTTGTAATCTCACCATTAGTTCAGGACTGGACACATCTGGTCTGGGGACATAGTGAAACTCTGTTTTGTCTTTGATAGAAATGCACATTGATCTGGATAGCTTTGTTTCCAAAGTGTAGACAACTTTTCCAACTGAACCTTTGAAGGTTGGTGGGAAGTGCCTGGAAGGAAAAGAAATGCTTTATGTAAAACGGTACAGCAGGAAGTAAAGTCTCATTAAAAGGTTGAAATTCCTGAAAAAAAAAAAGAAATACTGGTAAAAGTAGATTGACATAATGTTCTGTTTTATTAACTATATTTTAGAAAACTATAATATATATTAAAATATATTTAAATATGTGCAGTCCAGTCATTTTATTTTAACATATTATTCTTATACCATGGTCTGTCTGAATGCTCGATTCTGATGAGGCATGCATTAAAACCATTTAATGCACAGGTAGTTCCAGATCAGTTTAATCACCAATTCTATATTAATGCGATGCTTTAATTGATGCACACAAAACCACACACACACAGACAGAGAGAGAGAGAGGTCGGAGATCACATCGGAGTGTGCATTATGAAAGTGAAAGTGAAGTGACGTGTGGCCAAGTATAAGTACTCGGAATTTGTGCTCTGCATTTAACCCATCCAAGTGCACACACACAGTAGTGAACACACACCCGGAGCAGTGTTATCCCACTTATACCATGGTCATTTGCCAGCACTAACAACTTAGAGCTGTTAATGATGTTTGCAGCGCAATATTTGACTGGAAGGGTAAAAATGACGGTTATTTCATCTGTTACGGCTCATTAGCTCTAGCATTCTGCCTGCTTCAAGTCAGACACAGAGATGAAATAGTGTGGTAAGATCACATTTATTTGAATATAATGTAGCGATCTAGTATCTAGGCTATTTTATTAATAAAAGTCGCGTGGCAGCGTTGACAACAAGTTTCTGTGTGTGCGCAGCACAATCTCCGACCTCTCTCTGTGTGTGTGTGTGTGTGTGTGTGTGTGTGTTTTGGTGCGAGTGTTGTGTGTGGGTTTGTGTGCATCAATTAAAGCAGGGCATTAATATAATTATTAATTCTGATTAAACTGACTTGGAACTACCTGTGCATTAAATGGTTTTCACAATGGTTTGACTTTCAAGATGGCTGCCAGGAGCAGAAGTGGTTTGTTAGGCTCCACACCTGCTCTTTTGTACCAGCTTTTCTAGGTAATCCTGATCGGAATGGTCTACATTTTTCAACAGTTTTACTCAAATAGGAAGGAAATCAACTTTTATTCATGGAAAAACTCTGGATTACCAGTTTTAAACCACTACGTGGGAGTAATAGGATACGACTGCACATGGCTGAACTGCTTGTTAGACTCTGCATCTGCTCTTCTACTCTACCTTCTGCACCAGCTTCGTATACCAATTCTGGATGGTTTGGCCTATATTTTTCCACAGTTTTATTCTGAGGAGAAAGAAATCAATAATCTTCTGGTGAAAAACACAGGAATTTCAGTTTTACACCCATGTTCTGGAGACAAAGGATATGTTGGCACATGGCTGATTTGTTTGAGGTTTCTCCAATTGCTTATGGATTATCCATTTAAACTAGTTCATTTCAACTTAAAGGACAGATACAATCAACAAAATCAAGACCAAAGTCAAAAACCAAATACTAACTTCAGTAACAAAAGGTATGTCTTCATATGGCTACTTTGTATGTGGTTTCTTTGTTTCCCTTTTGGTCAATGCCTGAGCATGACTGAAGATGAAACATCAAGTAACCCTATCCATGCTTCACCTATGACTAGTATATCAACGCTGAACTTTTATGGGCATGGATATCATGTTATTTATTTAACTTGTTGGCAATGTGATGAAGAACTTTACATTACAAACAACGTATAAAAGGCAGAAGGAAAGGACGTGATCTGAAAGTTCTGTTCTTTTTGCTCCTGCTAAGTGGTGATATACAGCTAAACCCAGGCCCTTCAACTAACATCAATTTGGGATTGTCTGTTGATATGCGGTCTGAAGGTTGTCTGCAGTGGGCACTGGCGGACACACATGGTGTTGAAGTGGTGAGGCATTCTACTGGCCTAGCACAGGTCAGTGGCTTCTTCATGGAATTTAATCAGAACTCAGTCATTGCTGGAACAGCAGAAGTGGAGAACAGTGACATTATGCCTAAAGTGGAACAATTTGCTAAAAAGTCACCAAAACCACATATTGGTAAAGGGATTTTTGGTCATGCAGCACATAAGCAAAACGAATTGAAATACTTTCAAACAGTGAATCATGCTAAAGTGATCTGGGACTTAAAGTCAAAACCAAAACGTATTTTTGGAGATCATCTTAATATATGTAGTGTTTTATCAAAAAGAGAAGAAGTTCAACATTTATTGAGTGAGTCTATGGACTTCTTAGCACTCAGTGAAACTTGGTTAAACACTAATATTCCTACAAACATGATTGATGTCCCTGGTTATACATGTTACAGGAAAGATAGAATGTCTGGTAAAGGAGGTGGGGTACTGATTTATATCAGAGATCTTTTTAAATGTTCTGTGATTGAACAGGAGACTTTTGGGTTAGAATGTTTAATTTTAAATGTAGTGTTATCAGCGAGAATGAATTTGAATATTATGGTGTTATATAACCCTCCTTCTCATAATGTTTCGTTTTACCATGATTTTGATGAACTATTTAAGGGGAGACACTGCAGGCAAAAGCACAGTTTTTTCATGCACCTGTCAATTTTGAGATTTTGGGCTTTTTGGCTTTTCATAAAGTGTTTTTTCAAACTAGTGGAAAGAAAACATCAAAAAGACACTGTTAAGAGTTTCTTTTATAGCA
>NW_015539872.1:659359-664345 GCF_001515605.1 Sinocyclocheilus anshuiensis
TACGTTACTTTTGCATTACTTTTTGAATCTGGGCTGGGCTTGATTGTTTGTTTTTAATATAAAAAGTTTTATTTTTGGCAAATGTAAAAGCCCCTTAACACCAAAAGTGAAATGAATAAGCCTCTGGCTGAAGTAAAGAAAGCTCAACACTCTTCGATCAGCAATAAAATTAAATAAAAAAAACACACAAATGTTATGTTTATCTAAAGTCATTTTTGCTTATTTGTATAGTTGAATTGGATCATTGGATCAAGGTCAGTAGCAAAGACATTGGTTAATAAAATGGGATTAAATACATAAAGAATATTTGTGTTATTTAACATAATAAATGTAGGTTTGCGTCATATTTTCAGTTTGCATTTTTACTGTTCTATTCATTTTGAGGAATACTGAATCTGTTTTTGTGTCAGTGAGATGAGTAAATGCATGTTGACATTTAGTCTAGAACTACAGTAATGATGCTTACTGTAGTTCTAGACTAAATGTCAACATGCATTTACTCATCTCCTACTCATGTGGTGTCGTTCCCACAGCACAAAACACCACTGGACTTACTTCCGATTTCTCTCAACATGGCAACACGAAGCTGTCAGTCAATCAATGGGAAAACAAAGTAACTGGAGTTACTTATTTGAAAAAGTAACTCAAATATTTTCTTGTAAATGAAAAAGTAATGCGTTACTTTACTAGTTACTTGAAAAAAGTAATCTGACTACGTAACTCACGTTGCTTGTAATGCGTTACCCCAACACTGATCGTGTTACATATGAGATATCAAAACACACTGAAAATGAATAAAGTCTGTACAGATAACATAATAATACATAATATAATTAACCTATAACATACATATAACATAATAAAGTCTAATACAGATAACCTTAATGTTTTCCTAGAAGAAGAAAAAAAATAAGTAGAACCAGTTCTACAAGTAATGCGTGGGTTTAGATGGGGAGGGAACAGCTATAACAGTTGATTTCAAGCCTGAAATGTCTAACTTCTTTGTAAATTATTACAACAGCTAAAAACGCATGATCTGAAAAGACCTCATTCATCATCTTAATCTACTCGCTTACACAAGCGTGCTCACAGACTGTAAACATGAAACTAAAGAAATGGAAAAGTAACGGTGTTCACCTACTCCACAAAGATGTTTGATATTTCCGATTTGACATATATTTAATCTTGTGATATTTTACATGTATACAGAAATGGTTTGAATAAGGCTTTCTTTGAAACGGTTGTGTTTACAATGATCAAAATTTGAGTTTATTGACAATGGGAGAACATTAACACTGCTGAGATGTTATAAGAAATATAATTGTACCAAGGTAGTATCCCATTTTCTCAGTGTTTATGTTCATCGAGACACTACCAGAGGTGAACAATTTCATTTGTTTATCTTTGGTTCCATACTGAGGTGCCTATAAGACAAAACATCTATTACACAGGTGAGAAAACCTCAAAACATATAGATGATGTATGGTAAAGACATATATTGTTTTTTTGTTGTAATCTCACCATTAGTTCAGGACTGGACACATCTGGTCTGGGGACATAGTGAAACTCTGTTTTGTCTTTGATAGAAATGCACATTGATCTGGATAGCTTTGTTTCCAAAGTGTAGACAACTTTTCCAACTGAACCTTTGAAGGTTGGTGGGAAGTGCCTGGAAGGAAAAGAAATGCTTTATGTAAAACGGTACAGCAGGAAGTAAAGTCTCATTAAAAGGTTGAAATTCCTGAAAAAAAAAAAGAAATACTGGTAAAAGTAGATTGACATAATGTTCTGTTTTATTAACTATATTTTAGAAAACTATAATATATATTAAAATATATTTAAATATGTGCAGTCCAGTCATTTTATTTTAACATATTATTCTTATACCATGGTCTGTCTGAATGCTCGATTCTGATGAGGCATGCATTAAAACCATTTAATGCACAGGTAGTTCCAGATCAGTTTAATCACCAATTCTATATTAATGCGATGCTTTAATTGATGCACACAAAACCACACACACACAGACAGAGAGAGAGAGAGGTCGGAGATCACATCGGAGTGTGCATTATGAAAGTGAAAGTGAAGTGACGTGTGGCCAAGTATAAGTACTCGGAATTTGTGCTCTGCATTTAACCCATCCAAGTGCACACACACAGTAGTGAACACACACCCGGAGCAGTGTTATCCCACTTATACCATGGTCATTTGCCAGCACTAACAACTTAGAGCTGTTAATGATGTTTGCAGCGCAATATTTGACTGGAAGGGTAAAAATGACGGTTATTTCATCTGTTACGGCTCATTAGCTCTAGCATTCTGCCTGCTTCAAGTCAGACACAGAGATGAAATAGTGTGGTAAGATCACATTTATTTGAATATAATGTAGCGATCTAGTATCTAGGCTATTTTATTAATAAAAGTCGCGTGGCAGCGTTGACAACAAGTTTCTGTGTGTGCGCAGCACAATCTCCGACCTCTCTCTGTGTGTGTGTGTGTGTGTGTGTGTGTGTGTTTTGGTGCGAGTGTTGTGTGTGGGTTTGTGTGCATCAATTAAAGCAGGGCATTAATATAATTATTAATTCTGATTAAACTGACTTGGAACTACCTGTGCATTAAATGGTTTTCACAATGGTTTGACTTTCAAGATGGCTGCCAGGAGCAGAAGTGGTTTGTTAGGCTCCACACCTGCTCTTTTGTACCAGCTTTTCTAGGTAATCCTGATCGGAATGGTCTACATTTTTCAACAGTTTTACTCAAATAGGAAGGAAATCAACTTTTATTCATGGAAAAACTCTGGATTACCAGTTTTAAACCACTACGTGGGAGTAATAGGATACGACTGCACATGGCTGAACTGCTTGTTAGACTCTGCATCTGCTCTTCTACTCTACCTTCTGCACCAGCTTCGTATACCAATTCTGGATGGTTTGGCCTATATTTTTCCACAGTTTTATTCTGAGGAGAAAGAAATCAATAATCTTCTGGTGAAAAACACAGGAATTTCAGTTTTACACCCATGTTCTGGAGACAAAGGATATGTTGGCACATGGCTGATTTGTTTGAGGTTTCTCCAATTGCTTATGGATTATCCATTTAAACTAGTTCATTTCAACTTAAAGGACAGATACAATCAACAAAATCAAGACCAAAGTCAAAAACCAAATACTAACTTCAGTAACAAAAGGTATGTCTTCATATGGCTACTTTGTATGTGGTTTCTTTGTTTCCCTTTTGGTCAATGCCTGAGCATGACTGAAGATGAAACATCAAGTAACCCTATCCATGCTTCACCTATGACTAGTATATCAACGCTGAACTTTTATGGGCATGGATATCATGTTATTTATTTAACTTGTTGGCAATGTGATGAAGAACTTTACATTACAAACAACGTATAAAAGGCAGAAGGAAAGGACGTGATCTGAAAGTTCTGTTCTTTTTGCTCCTGCTAAGTGGTGATATACAGCTAAACCCAGGCCCTTCAACTAACATCAATTTGGGATTGTCTGTTGATATGCGGTCTGAAGGTTGTCTGCAGTGGGCACTGGCGGACACACATGGTGTTGAAGTGGTGAGGCATTCTACTGGCCTAGCACAGGTCAGTGGCTTCTTCATGGAATTTAATCAGAACTCAGTCATTGCTGGAACAGCAGAAGTGGAGAACAGTGACATTATGCCTAAAGTGGAACAATTTGCTAAAAAGTCACCAAAACCACATATTGGTAAAGGGATTTTTGGTCATGCAGCACATAAGCAAAACGAATTGAAATACTTTCAAACAGTGAATCATGCTAAAGTGATCTGGGACTTAAAGTCAAAACCAAAACGTATTTTTGGAGATCATCTTAATATATGTAGTGTTTTATCAAAAAGAGAAGAAGTTCAACATTTATTGAGTGAGTCTATGGACTTCTTAGCACTCAGTGAAACTTGGTTAAACACTAATATTCCTACAAACATGATTGATGTCCCTGGTTATACATGTTACAGGAAAGATAGAATGTCTGGTAAAGGAGGTGGGGTACTGATTTATATCAGAGATCTTTTTAAATGTTCTGTGATTGAACAGGAGACTTTTGGGTTAGAATGTTTAATTTTAAATGTAGTGTTATCAGCGAGAATGAATTTGAATATTATGGTGTTATATAACCCTCCTTCTCATAATGTTTCGTTTTACCATGATTTTGATGAACTATTTAAGGGGAGACACTGCAGGCAAAAGCACAGTTTTTTCATGCACCTGTCAATTTTGAGATTTTGGGCTTTTTGGCTTTTCATAAAGTGTTTTTTCAGGCTAGTGGAAAGAAAACATTCAAAAGACACTGTTAAGTGTTTCTTTTATAGCACTTTATCTATTTGTGGCAATAGATTTCAATTACAATACATATTTTTAAAGGCCGTTTTCTCAAAATTAGTTTTTTCTCCTACACGGAGCCATAAATCTCCACTTCAGTAGCACTTACACACACCAAACTTTACATTTTTATTCCTGTCTATATCCTGAAGGTTTTTACAGAGGGATTTGTTCATATATAATTTGCTTGATTATATACAACATTTTATTTCCCCCAAAAATGTGAAAATATATTGTTTTCTGGCTGTTCAAAGTATTTTCTGAATTATGGAGTGACAAAAAGAGATACCCAAAATTCCCTCAGCAAAAACATTTGCCTCTAATATGTAAAAAAAATAAACACTTATAAAAAGACTTATAAAAAGCCTTCATCCAGTGTTCAGATTTTTGTACTAGAAATGTATGCAAATTAGCGCATATTTGTCAGGGATTCATCACAGTCACTTCAGTCACCATCCAGGATAATTACCCGATCACAGTCACCTGAGTTCTGATCACCCGCACCTGCTGTCACCAATCAAGCCACACTACAAATACACACACAGCACAGTCACTCACTGTCCGGTCTACCGTTCACTCCTACGAACTTCTCTGGACTCTCTCTGCCAAATTCTCCTAGAACGAATTAC
>NW_015539872.1:665839-668042 GCF_001515605.1 Sinocyclocheilus anshuiensis
TACAGAGGCAGATCAACGAAGTAACCTATGAACTCCCACCCAGGTACCGAATTCACCCCACTTTCCATGTGTCACTCCTTAAACCCCACTCTCCCTCTGCTCCAGGCCCCACCGAACCCGACGAACCTCCTCCTCCAGAAATCCTTGACCAACCGTCCATCTACCTGGTCCGAGACATCCTGGACTCGCGGCGACGGGGTGGTCGGCTGGAATACCTCGTCGACTGGGATGGGTATGGACCGGAGGAACGTTCCTGGGTGGCCAGGGATGACATTCTGGACCCGTTGCTTCTAGAGGACTTCCATCGCACCCATCCTGGTCGCCCCGCACCCAGAAGCCGTGGCCGCCCCCGCCGCCGCTCGAGGGCGTCAGGAGCCGCCCCTGGAGGGGGGGGTAATGTCAGGGATTCATCAGTCACTTCAGTCACCATCCAGGATAATTACCTGATCACAGTCACCTGAGTTCTGATCACCCGCACCTGCTGTCACCAATCAAGCCACACTACAAATACACACACAGCACAGTCACTCACTGTCCGGTCTACCGTTCACTCCTACGAACTTCTCTGGACTCTCTCTGCCAAATTCTCCTAGAACGAATTACCTGCTGTTCCTCCCGCGATCCTCCAACGACTCCTTGGAAACTGTTCCACGATCTCCAACGTAACCGGCATCCGATCCTCACCATCAGAACTCAGATAAGCACCCTGGAACCATTCATTGTGTTGACACTCACCTGCCTTTACACACCTATTCCAGTCATCCCCTTACCCAGTCAATAAACCATCCTGATTTGCACTTACCTGTTGTGTCTGGCCTTGCTTTGTGACAATATTTCATTAAATAATGCATCATTTGCATATTTAAACATAACATTTTAGAAAACTTGTAATACAAAAAATGTTTGCAATTATCAATGTAATCAATCAACTGGGTAAGTAAGGTGATAAGTAGTAGTGAATTTTTTTACCCTATTCACCTGCAGTGTCTCGCCTTAAATTGTTTAATTGTCGCACTGAAACAATTTTACTGGGATACTTTAATATCAATTAGTTGGATAACAGTAAGAAAAAAAACTTTAAATGATTGCATCTAAATATAAATTGCATCAAATGATAACGAGCCCTATAGAATGACTCTAGTAAACTAGTAAAACACTGATAGATTTAATTTTTACAAATAAACCAGAACGAGTTACAAAATTTATAATATGTTAACAGGTCTGTCTGATCATCACTTGACCTTGATTGTCAGAAACTTAACAAAACAACGATTTCAGAGCCGATTTTTTGGAACCAGAGTTAATCATTCACAAACTGGAATTCCCAAGCAGAAGATGTCTCAGTTTGAAAATGAGTTGAATAACATAAATTGGGAGAGTATATTTCAAACTGATAACTTAAATGAGTGCTGTGATTTTTTGACAGACACACTTGCAAATATAATCCAGAAGTTTACATGCTCCTTTAAAAGTAACAGGAGAAAATGTTTTTTTTTTGCCTTGGATAAATATTGATATTCATCATCTAATGAAAAAGAGGGATTTGGCACTGAAAAAATCTATATCTACAAAACAGCATACAGATATATTGATCTTTAAAGGTTTAAGAAATAAAGTGGTTAGTGAACTAATTTTCTCCTATTGAATTCGGATAAGACAGAGATATTACTTATTGGACCAAAAACAGTACACAGAATCTCTTGGATTACAATTTGCAACTAGACGGATGTACTGTTACTTCCTCTACAGTCAAAAATCTAGGTGTTATATTAGACAGCAACTTGTCTTTTGAAAATCATATTTCCCATGTTACAAAAACAACATTCTTCCATCTTAGAAACATTGCCAAGTTACGAAACATGTTACCTGTTTCTGATGCAGAAAAGCTAGTTCATGCATTCATGACCTCTAGACTGGACTATTGTAATGCACTGCTAGGTGGTTGTCCTGCATCTTCAATAAACAAGCTACAGGTAGTCCAAAATGCAGCGGCTAGAGTCCTTACCAGGTCAAGAAAATATTATCATATTACCCCAATTTTACAGTCTCTACCTATTAAGTTCCGTATCAGTTACAAAATATTATTACTTACAAGGCCCTTAATGGTTTAGCTCCTGCGTACCTAACTAGTCTTCTACCACTCTACAATCCATCACGCTCCCTAAGGCCGCAAAACTCTGGACTTTTGGTAGTACCTAGGATA
>NW_015539872.1:668204-668509 GCF_001515605.1 Sinocyclocheilus anshuiensis
AATCAATGTATGGGAAACTGGTAATGTATATCGAAATATCGGAAATGTGTTTAAAAATCATATCACCGTTATTGAACAAAATTATATCGCGATACATATTGCTATTGAATTATTGTCCAGCCCTAGGTTGAACAAATAATTTTTGCTTGGTTGGAACAGCAGCTACGCTCATTATGTCTCTATTTGTTTCTCTGTTTCTGCCACATCCCGATTGACATCCCGTGGTAACTAGGAATTACACAAGCTTCAGTCTGGAACCAGCCCTTACAAAGACAGATGATGCCAACCCCTCAGAGGACCTCAGA
>NW_015539872.1:668777-677184 GCF_001515605.1 Sinocyclocheilus anshuiensis
AGCACCTACGCTAATTTTTCTCTATTACCTTCTCTGTTTCTGCCATTACACAAGCTTCAGTCTGGATCCAGGCCTTACAAAGACCTGAGATGACCGAACACCTGAGAAGAGATGATGCAAACCCCTCAGAGGACATCAGATGATGCCAAACTGAAACAACATAAACTACCAAATTTTGCTACAAATTTGATTGCAACATATAATCATTGCTGTTAATAGTGTTCATCGTCTATTTGTTTATGTCATTAACTGAATTTTACAGTACATTTCTGCCATATGTACATCAATTTGACATAGTCACCACTGACAAGCTACTACTAAATATATTGTAGAAACTTAATTTCCTGTAAAGCTGCTTTGCAACGATTTGTATCATGAAAAGTGCTATACAAATAAACTTGAATTGAATTGAATTGAATCTTGTTTGATGCCTGCCCCACCAATCTACATGAATGAGGGCATCCCATTTTAAATTATGTGGTCTTACAGCTAGGGCTCATCAAAAAAGTTATTTTCACTCATTAGGTGAGAAAATAAATTCTGTACAGTTATACTATCTCATTTGACCTTATGTCCCAATCATCCTTAATTCACCCCACTTCAGTTAGTAGCCTACTTTTAACATTTTTGTTTATTTAGTTTAAATTGTATACCTTTTTAAAATAAAAACAACGTGAATACAAGGATTACATTTCTGAAAACATGATACATTTTTAAACTTTGTTCTTAAAATTCATTTTTTCCCCCTTAACTTACTGTAGAGGCAACTGAAAGGTAAATGGGTAAAAATGACGCCCTGGTGCCACAGCAGAAGAATCTAAGAAGTCAAGAATCAAATCAAAGATCAGATTTTAAGTATATTTCTCAAAGCTCTTTTTGCATTATTCATCTAATTCGCGAACAGACTTACACGGCTGTCCTGATGGATCTTTCAGCATCTCATTTCCTGCAAGATCAAGTTACAGCACAAAATACAGCTGGTTAAATCGACCTGGTTTCTTCTAGCTATAAAGCAAAACTGTAACGCCAAGCCAGCAGAGGGAGCCCTCGCCCGAGTACTGACCGTGCTCCACTCCCTCTGCTTCCTCTACTTCCATTTCCTGTTTAACTCTCATATAAACTGAGACCAGTCCATGTGCTGGTCGCGAAGTATTGCCAGTTCATCTGCCTTACCAAGCGTTATAGTTCCTCTGTTCCTGATTGATTCCTGTGTATGATTCTGCCTGACTTCTTGACTCACGGTATTTGTACTCTGCCCCTTCTGTTCTGACGCCTGATTGGACTGATGTTTGTGTTTGGACTCATTGCCTGCCTTTCCACTATTGTCTCTGCCTCTGCCCCTGTGTATGACGAGCGATCTGCCTGCTTCTCTGACTTTGACCCTCTGCCTGATTATCGACATCTGTTTAAAGCCTTGACCTTTAATAAACTTCCGCTCATGGATTCTAACCAAACTTCAGCGTCTCTGTTACAAAAACCTACAGCAGCAGTAGTTCCTCCTACCATGCGTTTTGTCCTCCCGAACAAAAAATTTCTCCACGGAATAATACTTCTCCTCATCCGAGTAAATAACAGTGATTTTACTGTGATGCTCGGTCCAAAACGCTTCCGCTTTCCCTTTAATTTTCACACTCAACGACTGAATTTGTGTGCCCTTCGCTACATCCAGGATGACTTGTCCCGATATAAAATCCCCGCTGGTGAAGGTATTGCTCTGATTGATAGGATTGTAAGTAACAGAAATGTTTTTCACAGTGAGTGACATCTTGTCTCCTAGTGCCAATATCTGCTTCTGACGTCTGAACTCAACTCGATGAAATTATCGCTACTACTCTGTCACGCGATTGCAGGAAAGCATCAACAAAGTATGGGGGCTTCCAGCTTCGGGTGGGACGGTTTGAAGCTATTATTCGGCGTGGTTCAGAGGCGCCGTACCTGGGGGGAACGTTAGAACGCAATTTTTAGCGAGGGGGACAAGGTTGGAAACAAGCTTGGTTGTGTTATGTTGTTCTGTGCCAGAAGGTGTTTAAGCCTTCAGGAAAATTTTAATAATAAAGTGGGTTGCATGTTTTTATTTGTTTTATTTTGATAAACATGACATAATATAACATTAAGACTGCAAGAGCTTTTATTGTTATAAAAAACTAATTAAGATATTTATTTATTTCACAAAAAGATATTTATTTATTTCACAAAAAAGGCACAGTGTACATTAATCAACATTCGTGAATGTAAATGTACCCAAATTAGCCCAAAGGCTAGTTTTCATTGGTAGTCCATTTGCCAGATGTTATTAGGCCAAAAAAAATTAGAGGAAAAAAAAAAAAGAAACAAAATAGAAAAACAATAACAACGAAATTCAACCAAAAATTAAACAACAAATTATACAAACTGACAATAAAAAAATAAAGAAATATGTATTTAAAAAATGTAAATAGAAAGCAGCTTATAAGATATATAAACAACATTAATGTTCACATTGTTGGTTATGAAGAAGCCATTTCTGAAAATGATGCTTAAATGAGTTAAATGATGTACATTCTCTAATTGATTGTGATATTGAATTCCACTGATGTGATGCTCTGAATGAAAAAACAGCTTGACAAAACGAGGTTTTTCTTTGTGGAATTATGCAATCAGCTTTAGCTGCACGTCTATTTACTCTGTTTTCAATAGATTTAAAGGGGTCGTATGATGCGATTTCAATTTTTCCTTTCTCTTTGGAGTGTTACAAGCTTTTGGTGCATAAAGAAGATCTGTAAAGTTGCAAAGACTAAAGTCTCAAATCCAAAGAGATATTCTTTATAAAAGTTAAGGGTCAACCACGCCTACCTAAAACGGCTCATTCTAACACGCCCCCACATGTCTACGTCACGATGTGGGAAGATTTGCATAACGCCACCCAAATGTTCACGCAAAGAAAGAAGGTGTAACTTTTATTCTCGCTGTAGTATTGTTGTTGCCGCCACTGCCATGTCGTGAAGACGCTGTGTGTTTTGTTGTGAAAGAGAAACTACTTTGTTTGGCCTTCCAAAAAAATACACAAAATAATATTCTTTTTAGCAACATCATATGACCCCTTAAAATTTAATAAAATCAACCAGAGGAGGAGGAGCTAAACCATGCCTAATCTTATAAACTAAACAAACATTTTTACTTAGTGATCAAACTTAATGATGTTTTCCCAGCTAAGCAGGTTATACCTATTTAAGATATGACAATGGTGAAAACTATTTTTTTTTTAATTAAAAATTTTAAGTGCTTGTTTGTACAATAATTCCAATGGTTTTAGAACTATAGCATGTGCATTAGACCAACTTGTAAGACAATAAGTAATATGAGAAAGAATCATAGAATGAAAATATACCTTTGCAGCCTCATTTGATAAAGAGTTTCTAATAAACCGAAAATTAACTAAGTTAAATGTTAGTCTTAAGTGCTGAGAATTCATCAAATTTACTCCTACTTTCAAACTTAAAAAAGTATAAAAGCAAGTTATCAAATTTCTTAAATAACTGGGAGAGTAAGAGTGCTTTAAGACAGCTCGAGAGGTCTCTCAAGTGGTTAGGAGTTGCCAGTAGGGGCTTGTGATGGCGCTGAGGAGACAGAGACATGCGCAAATCTTTCAGGAGAGGAAGAATGGTCTTGAAATGTTTTTATATGCGTTTTAAAACCAAGACATGAGTCCAAATGAACCCCTAAGTATTTATATTCCGAAACAACCTGTAATCTCTCTCCCGAAAAGAAAATATTCTGTTTTATATCAACACTATATCCTTTAGAAAAGAACATACAAGCTGTTTTTGGCACGTTTAATTTCAGATAACACTGATTGAGCCAGGATATGATTTTTGCCAGAGCATCTGTCAACTTATTTGCAACCTCTTCTGCATTTTTACCATGCGTGAAAATGACTGTATTGTCAGCATATTATATTACATTGTTGACACACCATGGGTAAATCATTAATATACATGCTAAAGAGAATTGGCCCCAATATGGAGCCTTGTGGAACACCAGTTGAAAGGCATAGTGAATTGGATTTATAATAATCCATTTTTAGTACCTGAGAACGGGAAGAGAGATAAGATTCAATTAAATTGACAGATTTTGTCGAAAAATTTAAATTAAGTAAATTATGTAAAAGAATATTATGATTTACAGTATCAAACGCTTTCTGTAAATCAGGAAATACAGCCCCTACCACTCCACCTTTATCCATTAATGCCTTTACCTTTTCAATAAAATAACAAGTAGCCGTTTCTGTTGAATGATTTATCCTAAAGCCGAACTGCATCGGATGTAATTGAAAAGGACTATTATTAAAATGGTCAATAATTTGTTTAGCTGGTGAAAAATTTGTGAGTGTTGGAATTGAAGGTGTTGTAAAGTAAAGACAAAACCCAAACAGTCATGTGCCTAGCGTGTTATCATAAACAAAAAAAGTAGGCTATTGGAATGGAGTGTGATAAATATAATAATTCTTGTGAAAGTTTAGCTGAAAGTATCGAGAATAGTTTGGTAATGAGATTAATGACGTTAGAAACAGATTAAAAAAACATTTGTGCTTGGGTCTGAAATGTAGGGATATGAGCAGAAAATGCATGAGCTGAACACACAGGACAAGGTGATGCCAAATCTCTAACAATTTGAGGTTCTAAGCAAACACCAATGTAGTCAGGCGATATATGTAAAAGCACTGAAGGTGCCAGTAATGCTCCACATAGTGGACAGCCATCAACATGAAGAAAAAAGGTGGGAACTCCTGAAACTCTGGCGTGTATATGGTGTGGGAGTTGCATGAAGGTTAGATGACACAACTAGCATCAATGGGTCATGCAAAATAGCAACCTCTAGGGAATCCCTGCCAAAAAAAAAAAAAAAAACTGAAACCACCATGGTTGGCTGGTCTTAACTGGTTTAAGCTGGACATAGCTGGCTTAAGCTAAATAAATGGTCAAAACCCCTCTTAAACCAGATATGACCAGGCTGGAAGACCAGCTAAAACCAGCCAACCAGCTTAGGCTGGTTTTAGTTGTTTTTTTTTCAGACGGGTGTTTGTAAAAAAATCAAAAAGAACAGTGTCTACAGGCAAAAGGGGAAAGCAACAGAATCCGTAATGAAACCTGAATCAGCATGGGGCTTAGCTATTCAGAGGTGGCAAGAAAAGCAAGCTATAGATATATTTTTTTTCTTACTAAACGGGTATATTTTAATGAACTGACTGACAGCCATGTAGCTCTCTAGCAGTAGCATGAGTTTATTATAACATTTGACATTATTAGCCTAGCAATCGTTATGTCTCATGTTAACGATCTGTAAACTTTTCTTATGTAATTTTTTTCCAAAATGTTTTTCAATTGACAAAAGTTTGGCAATGTTCCAATAAGTCAAACAAGATTCAAGATTCAAGATTCAAGATTTTTATTTGTCACATACATGGTTATATACAGAATATATGACCAGCAGTGAAATGTAAGTCAGGTCCGCTCCATGGACAGTGCAATTATTAAAGAATGCAAACACAAGAAAAATATATATAAATATAGGTATGGAAAAAGATTAAAAAACAAAAAAACAAAAATAAGAATAAAATAAAATGTGCAGGACAGTATACTGTAGACTTAATAAATATTAAGATGAGCAGGAATATACAAGAGAAGAATGTGCAAACAGGTTGTACAGGGTAGTTCAATAGCAGCAATAGAGTAAAAAAAAAGGTAAATAAATAAAATATAACAGAAATTGCTGTGTGCAAGTGGCAATGTCAGTATATTAAGTGTCTTACTGATAATTAAGTGAAGTCATGTTGGTGTTGAGACTGAGTTTGAGTTTAGGAGCCTAACAAAATATGGCACCTGCTCAGATAACATTTTTTTATATTTGCATGTGTACACTGGTGCAGAGACAAAAAAACAACTAAAACGTTCTTCCGCAAGACACATGCAGTTTTATTTAATTTTTTTACAGATAGAGGGTAAAAAGTTACATAGAGGAGCTTTAAAGAGTATATCTATATCTAAATTTTAACTAATAATAAACTACTCAATCTACTGTTAACAAGATATAGAGTCTATAATATGTGAGTAAATTCAGATTTATATTTCATACATAAATAGAAATACATAAAACACATTATTCAGTCTAACAATAGTGTCAAAGTATATTTTTTGTCTATATTGTTGATACAGTTTAAGTTCTGAACACATTTTTTTAACAGTTTATGGAGAAATTCATGGTAAATCCATAACTTTTGTAACAATTTATGCAGAAACTGATGGTAAATCTACACTATAAAAAACTGTTGTAAAAAAAAAATGTATTCATGTTGCCTTAAAGTTGTCACTTAGTACAATTTAACATTTCAAGTTGAATGCATATACAATTTTAAAGCTGCACAAATGCTTACTTTAATTTGAAACATTAAAAAAAAAAAATACAGTACTCTACTTAACAATAAATAAAGCAGGATATATATTTATTATGGGATGTAAAATGTAGCACTATACTGAAGGTTCAGAAATACAAAAATAAATAGTATAGAATGTTGTTAGCTTATTAACAGTCAACATCACTACCTGAAATATAAAAGGCTACATATACAAATCATTCCAGAATTCTAGATAAAACAATAACAATAAAAGAAGTCTAAGGTGATTCTAAAATCACTGTCAAGATTTTTCAGGGTGGTCTGGCAACTGTGGATATAATTGATATTCCTGATATCAGCAGTGGAGCTAATGGTCAGACTGATTTGAAACTGAAGGACCAAATTGACCAGTAGGTCCAGTGTAACTAGGTGGAGCAAACTGACCCAAAGGTCCAGGGTAACTAGGTGGAGCAAACTGACCCGGAGGTCCAGGGTAACCAGGAGCAGGAAACTGATTCAGAGGAGGTCCATAGTAGCCAGGGGCACCAAACTGACCAGGTGGTCCAACCACATTAAGTGGTGGGGCAAGTGGAGCCATAGGAGGTGGGTTGGGGTACATATTGCTTCCTGGTGGTTGATTCCAGATTCCAAAGTCACTGTTTGTAGCCCCTGAGACAGGCTGAGGAGGAAGAATCACAACTGGGAATTTAATCTCCGGATCTGAGGCATATGGCACATCCAGGTATGACCAGATGCACATATATTGAAAAACAAATTATTTAAATTAGGAGCGGGTAATAACAAAAACACATGATCTAAAAAGACCTCATTCATCATCTTTTTACATGTCCACACGTACATGGGTATTTTTATAAACTGAGTTTTTCATTCTTCCGTTTTTAAAAAAATCTCTGTCCACATGAAAACGCAAACGCATGCTATGAAGCACTAGTTTTTGAAAATCTTCACCCTGGCAGGAGTTTTCAAAAAGATGCGCAACAAGCAACGGTTTTTTGAATTTGTTTGTCGAATTTGCTGAGACTGCTTGCATTTTTACCACTGGACAAAGACTGATTACTTCTATACAACAATAATAAGGTACGTTTCAAAAATAAATTGTGTCAATCTATCTTTCTGTGTGCTGCTAATTTTAACTGACTAACCTTGTCAGCGGTGTTAGCTAACAGATACCAAAGATCTTTGCTATTCTGCTGTTAGAAAAAAAGACTAGAAATACAGAACTTGTGGCGTATTTTGGCGAATTTAAGACTAACTTTTCAAACTGAAAAATTTGTAGCTAGTTAAAAAATGAAAAGTCAGAGGTACAATTCAAGAACATGCCAAAAGTCCTCAAGATGAGCTCACAGTAGGTTTTAAAGTCAATCTTTATGTGCCACTGATAATTAATTGTTTACTGTAATCTTTTGCAGTGTTAACACTATAATTGTATAACACTGAGGTTTTGGTCACTTAAGTTATTTTTAAGTTAACCATGTTATTGTCAATATTTTTAATACATCACAATCATAGTCATTACGTGATCACACATTTAAGGTTTAAACTGAACGAGCTCTTTGTCTTGCAGTAATTATTAAATTTAAAAGAAGAAAGAAGAAGAAGAGTTTTCAAAAATGTTCGGTTTCAGTGACCTGGTGCTGCGTTTGCGTGTGGATGAACGGCCAAACCGTGTAGAAAAAGCTGCGGTTTTGAAAATAACCACGTTCGTGTGGACAGGGCCTTATTAGTCTCGCGTAGCCAGACCTTCAGAATGACGGCTGAAGGTCTGGAATTCATGGCAGCTTTCATTGGCCTAGGCCCGCCCATGAGGCCGTTTGACCGACATGTCAAACAACCAATCACAGTTCGTTTCGTTCACGTTTTAGGGCGTGGAAATGTCGCCACAATAACAGAACGGTGAAACTCTCGGACGTATTTTAAAGATTCTATGCTGCAAACTTAACATTTTTCACATACTTTTGAAAATCCAGCATTTAGTTGATCCTGAAAAGCGCTCATTGTCTCAGTTGTACACACGAC
>NW_015539872.1:678207-705916 GCF_001515605.1 Sinocyclocheilus anshuiensis
GGCTGAAGGTCTGGAATCCATGGCAGCTTTCATTGGCCAAGGCCCGCCCATGAGGCCGTTTGACCGACATGTCAAACAACCAATCACAGTTCGTTTCGTTTCAGCGTCACGCTTCGGGGCGTGGAAATGTCGGCACAATAACAGACCGGTATGTAAAACTCTCTGACTATTTTAAAGATTCTGTGCCGCGAACTTGAAATATTTCACATACTTTTGAGAATCCAGCATTTAGTTGATCCTGATAAGCGCTCATCGTCACAGTTGTAAACACGACGGCTTTCTTCTTTCGTGTGTGGGTTTGGCGCCACGGCATCTTTGTTTCCAGACGGAACGTTATAGAACGCGACACACACGTCTCCCGGAGATCCTGTATAATTCAACCAATCCGATGACCACTTCAAAACTCCTGAAGTGTTTCCACTTTTGTGTGCCATATGCATCAGACATACAGCCAACGGTCCGTGGGCGTGACGTGATGTCTGAGGCTGAGACTAGGGCCTTATCTACTCGTTTACACGAGCGCTCACAGACTGTCAGAGCCGATCCTCCCTATATGCAAAATAAGCAAGCTGCATAGCCCCACCCCGAAACACCAGGGGGCCCCCTTGCTCCCTGATCATTTATTTTAATGCGGTGCGCTGTACGTAAAAATCAGTGAAATCATGTAATGTGAATGTTGTAGTCTTGCTCGAGACTAAAAAAAAACGACTTGAACGCGTACCGAGCCGCGGAAGAGACGGAGTGAAACACGGACAAATGCATTTCATTCATTTGTTCATAACCACTCATACCCCACTCCACCGCGAATATCTGCTTCTGACGAATGAACTGAACTTGCTTCAGTCCGCGTGAAAAAGCAGGAAACAATCAACAAAAGTATGTGGGCTTCCAGCTGTGGCCTGTGGGTGAGACATACTTGAAGCTAATATTGGGCGTGGTTTATATTTACATTTGGACCTGGTGAAAATGAGATCAGTCAGATTAAAAAAAAAAAACAAGCCAGATCTCAAGGGATTGTGTTGGGAAACAAATCTGGGGAAGGCTACAAAATTCTGCTGCATAAAGGCTTCAAGAGCACATGTGGCCACCACAATCTGCCATAAAAACAAAAACAAAACAAAACTGTTTTTGAATTGAATTGTCCACAAGATGGCAGCACGCTAGATGTGAACAAACTTGTTGAACCGGTCCAATTATACCATTATTGACAATTAAATAATACAATTAAATAATAATTAAATTTAGTATCATAAATAAAGGAACACCTTTTCAAAATTTCTTGTACATTCTGAAAGGCCGAGGTTGTCACATCTTTTAATGCAGTGAATATTTCCCAATAAACTTGTAAACAGATGTGGTTCTTTGAAAATGTGCCTTTGTGACAAGTCCCAATAAAAAAAATTAAAACTTGCGCTGACCCACAAATTGGGTATTTGACTCTAAACCTTATGGGAACGAAATTCTTCATTTTTTTTACGATAGTAACTTATCTGTTCTTAATAAAGAGTCACTTACTTTGTCACTTACTTACTTTCACTCCACCTGTTTTTAGTTGCTTAAACTGTTTTTTGTACCTTACAACTGTGAGCAAATATGCTACATTCAGTTTTTATTGCAACATTTATAGAATAAACTCAACATACAAAAATACACACACACACACACTCACATTATGTATTTATATAGCCGGTAAGAAATCTGACTTGATGGTAAATTACCTGACAGGTAACCAGCGTGGATGAAAGTTTATTGGGTAAGTTGTGCATCAGCACTAAGCTTATGAGTAATTTGCAGTAGGCTATTATAATGGATTTCAAAAATAAATAAATAAATAATCCTTAAATCTCAAACAGGTGTGTGTGAATAACTTTTAAACAATCTTAGTGACTCTGAAACCATATTCTGAGAAGAAGAAAAAAACTATTTCAACAGTAATCTTGGTCTGAACTGTATATCTTGTGGATTGTTTTGGAATTGTTCACTAGATGGCAGCACTCTACATGTGTAGTGTACCTTCCTTGCATTAATTAATAGCCTACTTTTATAATGACCAACAACAACACACACATATAATCTGTATTTAAGATGTTTATAGGCATTCTTGGTGAGACGCTTTGTAAGGATATAATGATTCTCAGTGCTGTTAAGTCGTTTGTTACAGTCTATATTCTGGCACACTTTTCATCAACTTCCACAGGGAAACTGCTTAAAAAGCATGGTCACTTGATTTTTCTTTTTTCTTTTTTGTTCTTCTTCTCAGTACAAATGGACGTGTAGCCTACAAAACATTGTACATGCTCAAGTGAAGGTCTCTGAAACTATAAGGAATTAAAAGACATTTGAAGGTTTGTAAGGGTAAAATGTGATTATTAATCTTGAAATAAATCTTTATGTGTAGTCATACTTTCTTGTTCAGACTTTACACCAATCTGGGTCAGAAGAATTCGAATTCACCGGATTACGGGGGCGTGTCTGCAGTCAGAGCGAAAGGTGTTGAGTGGGCGTGGTCATCCAGGTTTCTTTGCTCAGACATCTAGAGAGAGGGCGCCTGTTCACTGCGGTCCATCCAATGGTGAGGAGCTGACTGAGTCGCTATGGTGACGAGATTGTTTCGACAGAAGCTGTGATGGGTTGACAGGTGCGTGACAGTCGCGTCTGTGCAAGCATGTACGCCAAAGGCAAGAACAGCGTGCCATCGGATAGTCAAGCCCGAGAAAAGTAAGTTATATTGATCAGGAGGTGGAGGAGGAATTCTCGCGATCACATCTGCAGTCGCACACAAGAGGAGACATATAAGACAGCAGCTGGCGCATGTAGGCTACTAGGCTACTGTATGCTTCGCCTCTCAAGTTACGTGCTTTCTGCATTATGAGAAGTATTATTAGATCACTTATTGAATCGTGTGGTCATGTAGCAGTCTGTATGATTATCAAGGATAATTTAGTTTCCTTAATCGTTCTTGAGCAGTTCAGGGCAGAATCTTTTTTTTAACAGCACGTAAATAACTAACTCAAATAGTTTGCTTCCTTGTTACTGTGTAGCTCAGTGTTTTATGCATTTTACATTTGAGTGACCTTTCCAGCTGTCCATCTGAATGTCTGTTGGCTGTTATTCCTTGTCTTAGACATTTTGACTGATCGCTAAACAAAACAAGCTTGGTTGTGTTATGTTGTTCTGTGCCAGAAGGTGTTTAAGCGTTAATCATAAGGATGCTCAAACCATTTCACAGTAGGCTAATAGGGCGGTTGACAAATAGTATGGACAACTTTATTTTCAACATCATGATTTTATGCTTAAATGTATTCCTTTCCACATGATTGTTTTTTAGTGCTTTGGCAATTTATTTTATTCTCAACATTTGTTTTAAGGTTTTCTCATTTTTGCTGTCCACTTTGAAAGATTTACTTCGTTTTTTTTAATTAAAAGGTTTTACAAATGAACTGAACATCACTTTTGAGAAATATCATTAAAATGGTGTTCATTCACATGAGACGAAGACATTATATACAATAAGTAGCCTATTCTAGAAACAGCTGTTTTATTCTACATGGACATGGACCAACAAGTAGTCCTTGCTAAAACCATATTTCTAAACAAAATTCGTAGTCAAAGATAAAACTAAAGGTGCTAGGTAATGTGCTGAGGGTCGTTGTATTGTATGTTGAATGTTGTCAGTCCTTTTGCAAGTCAGTCACATCTTAAATTGCATTTAAATTGCAAAGTGCTGTTGGCCGTTTATCTGTGGTGTCAGTTTAGACTTGTGTCTGGTAAACGTAAATTTTTGTAGGCCGATCTCAGTTTGAGGAGTCACAACAGATTAAAACTGTCATATAGCACTAGCAATAAGTTATTATTAATAACTCTCTGTGCTTTTGGGTTTCACTACATATGCATACATATGCGTCCCAAATGAACATTTGCCAAATGCCAGAAGTGAGTAAAATGTTGCTTTTTTTTTTTTTTTTGAGTAAATAAAATGCCAGCTGGCATGTAACCTTATTAGGAGCCGTAACATAATACATGGTTTAAATCTGACCCTCACTCATGTAAGTGATCTGAGCTATTCAAATCAAAGACATGCAAACTGTCTACTAAAGAAAGCATCTGTCACAACGTCTTCTAACAGCTTTTAGCTCAGTGGAAAATGTATTATAGGATGTTTATCTAGAATGCCTGAAGTTTCTTTTCTTCTCTAGAACTCCATGTGGAAACACATATGTGGAATATTCCTCACTTGGAGATATCAAAACAAAATGATGAAACAAAATCACCATGGAGGTTTTTGTGACAGTTTCTGAAGATATCAAATAAATAATTCAGCTGTCATTAATATTATGATTTTATTTATTTCTTTATTTATTTTTACATCTGTGCATTTGTCACAAGCTTTTATCCAAAGCGAATTACATAGCATTCAAACATTTTGTTAGTTCATGCATTCCCTGGGAGTCAAACATATGACCTTGGCATTCCTATCATCATGTTCTATACTGTTTCAGCAGCAGAAAAAAACATTTTTTACAGTTTCATAGCTGTTAAGACATATTAATGAAATTATCATATGCATTCTTGGTGAATGCTGATTTTCAAATAGATGTTTTCTTTGTATTTTCTAATGTGGTGAAAAGTGTTGTTTCTCTGTTCTGCAGTTGTATTCAGTATGTAAGAGAATGACTGGTGTTGTCGTTCCTGCTGCTGGAACAGTTTTCCTGCAGAGTGGTTGGCCTCTGATATTTTTCTCCATCATTGATATGCAAGCAGCATCACGCCGGCCCTACTGCAAGGTTAAGCAAGCGTGACGGCATGGCTTAGAAACCGGCTAGGAGTCTTTCTCTCTGTCTTTAGCCTATGTGTTATACAGCCTTCTTTTTTCACATATCACACACACACAGTCTGCACGGTCCTTTAGTTTTCCCATGTGACCTGTTTGAAATCCAGCAAAGTTAAGTGGTTTCTCCATTATTGTCACTTTGTTCTGTTTCTCCTGTAGTTGTAAACTAGACCAAGAGCTTCTGGTAAGCGTGTATGTTGTAAGTTCTTTTTCAGAGCTGCAGATTTTCTCCCTGCTTTCATCTGCAAGATAAGCTGGCATTTCCTGTTGTGGTGGAGAAAGGCATTGTTTCTCGAGGTGTTGTGCAGCATGCTTTGGACTAAACCCTAAACTCCTGGTTTTCATTCTGTGTGTTCATATGCCTGCTCAAGTCAAACACTATTTCTTAACATCTTCAAAAACATTAAACACGGACACTTGCTTTGTTGTATTTTGTTTGCGTTGTCTGTGCTTTTATAAAATTATGTTCAGTTTTATTGACACGTTATGATAAATAAGAAAGCAAACCACTTCCATATTAACTAGCAGAGCAGAAGAATTTGGGCCCAGTAGGCTGAGAAATGTAGCATTGTCCTGTCCACACAGGATATGAGTTTCATTCCTTACCTAGATGGCCTTTTCCCCTCTAAAATACTTTTGTTGTTCTTTCATAGCTCCATTTCACCTGTTTTGATTCAAAGGCTAAATGGAAGAACTGTTTTTTTTTATCATGTCTTTCCAAATAATGATTTTTTTTTTCAACTGACAGCAGTTTGCACACAATTTTAACCAAAAAGAGAAAAAAACAAAGAAACTAAATCTGCCATGGCCACATTTTGCTTAGAAATAAATCAACTGTAAATTTGCACACAGCCATTAAAAAGTTTGGGATCAGTAAGATTTAAAAAAGGAGAAAGATCTAGAGAATTTTTTCAGCATGGATGCATTAAATTGATCAAAAGTGACAGTAAAGACCTTTAGATTGTTACAAAGAACAACTGTTTCAAATAAATCCTGTTGAACTTTCTATTTGTCAAAGAGTCCTGAAGACAAATGGAAAGATAGAATTAGCACAACTCTTTTCAACATTAATAATAATAAGAAATGTTACTTCAGCACCAAATCGACATATTAGAATGATTTCTGAAGGATCACGCGACACACATAAAAGGTCATAACCATCATAAATGTATACATTTTCAAAGGATTAGTTAAAGATGTCAGGTATACTGATGTTAGGCTCATGCGCACAGTTTTGTTAAATAAAAGCAACTTTTGTAATCTGTCAGCTATTTTACAAATCACGGTTGCAATCATTTTTTTCTGTTGTCCTCATGTCACTCTCCTTCCTCCTTTTCAGCTCTCATCATTAATCATTTATGAGTTCCTGCTTTTCTGCCTCTCCTCTTCTACCCATCTCTATATTTGTCTTTCTGTGTTCATCCTCTGTTCTCTTTCACTGAACCTAATGTTTCAAACACATAGACATATTCATCCCAAATATACAAATACACACAGACAGGATCACCCTCAAACTCCCCGCTCTCTAATGTCTCTTGGGAAATGAGTCTGTTTGTATCTAGCGAGTGTAAGGCAGCCAATGAGAATGTTGTCAGTTCATCTGTAGGACAGGGAAGAGCGCTGTGTTGATGGGATGAGGGCGCAGCATGAGGTTAATGACACACTCTGAGACGATGTGCTCATCTCGCCTCTCTTCTGTTCTGTCATTATTATCTCTTTATATCATTTCTCATATTGATTGTATATCCAGTATCTTGAGCTGTAGTGAACAATTATGAGATCATTTTATTATTACTTGCTTTACCTGTTCCTTTTGTTGTACAAAATAAGTGCATATGTAGCTTCAGAGTTATTTATTCAGGCTTATGTATGTGTGTTAATTTCACGTTTTGATCAATGGCCCATAAATAGCTGCTGAAAACTGTCTTGAAGAGAATCAAACTTGATCGTTAATTATTTTATTTAGGGTTTACGTAATTGGTTATTTGTATTTTTATTTCATTTTTTATTGTATTGTGTATATATATTACAACTAAATTACAACTTGCTTGTTGGTTGTTGTAATTTTTATTGTTATATTTCTTTAATTAACGATGTTTGCTAAAGCAGGCATCATTATTACTGCCCATACTGAAATGAAAATTCATCATGTAACTCTACTACAGTCATGAATAATAGCTCAAATTGTGTGGCTTGTTGAGGAGTGCTGTCACTTTTTATATAGGGACTTATACCTGACTAAGTGATTTTCATCTCTGGCAAATGATAGAAGGAGTGAACAAATTCTATAGACTTTGGAGGAGAAGGCCTTTTTGGCTAAGCAACTACTTACTGTAGCAACTACTCAGAAATCCCTATAACAACCAGTAACAATACCCTGGCAATCATCCACAACACCCTATAGAAGGAAAATGTAAAAATTGAGCTCATCCTAAAACTGGTGAAGTATGCCTGTGCACAGTATCTTTTAATCTTAGACTCTTGAAACCTGGTTTCTTTTCTGTTCTAGTTGGAAGAGTTTGCATTTTGCTCGAAAGAGAGCACAGCTGGAAAGTTCCTGGTCTCTCCATTTCTTTTCTATTCTTTGTCATTAGAATATGAAAGTTTGCTGACAATCTCAGGAGGATTGATTCTCAGGAGCTCAGGACCCCCCGTCATTCCTCCAACCTTCAGATCTCCCCCTCAATCTCACTTGTGTTTGATCTTGGTTTGCCAATGCTCCTAAACTCTTCTGTCATCATTCCACTTCAGCATTTT
The DNA here is from genome assembly GCF_001515605.1 of Sinocyclocheilus anshuiensis. Taxonomy (NCBI): domain Eukaryota; kingdom Metazoa; phylum Chordata; class Actinopteri; order Cypriniformes; family Cyprinidae; genus Sinocyclocheilus; species Sinocyclocheilus anshuiensis. Next base: position 685,796 of record NW_015539872.1, read on the forward strand.
CTTCTCTTGTACAAACACTGTCTTCTACATTGTGGTGAATGTTCTTCATATTTTGTTTGTCAGTGTATATGCATTCTCTGAACATTTGGGAAAAAAATTTGTTCAGTGCAGGTTTGTGTCTGCAGAAATAAGCAGGAGAGTGAATATTTTGTCTGCATTTGACTGTCTGAAATTATACATTTAATAGGATGCCACTGGACTGTGCTGACTCAGACTCACTTACACATTCATAGAGGATAGGCTACTCGAAAGATTAAAAAAATCATGAGCTTCATTTTAAAGGAATTTTACCAGTATAAAAAAATAAAACATCATGGCAAATATATGGAACTACTGAAAATATCCATGTCAGACTGTGAAATGAAAATGAAATGGTGAACTGAAGAGTAATGGAAACTGAACTCTCAGTGAACCTGATGTTTGCCCAGGTGAAAAAGAAATATATTTAAATTGTGCTTTTTCAGACATACTTACTATATTTAAATTATACTATACTAAGTAAGATGGAGGGCTGATGGAGCTGAGCGTCATCGTAGGTTCCGGAGACCTGGGCAGCCTAGTCGTCCTGACTCCTGGCATACAATATTCTGCACCAGAGCCTTGCAGCTTTAGAAAAAAACAAAACAGAAACAAAATTAAATAACAGATTTTTACATGAATGACTAACATAAGAACATACCGCTATATTTTCTAGTTAATTTCATAGTTCCCCCAAAACAATTTGAATTCTGTCATCACTCACCCTTAAGATGCTCCAAACATCTTAAGACTTTCGTTCATCTTCAAAAGAAAAGCGGAGATATTTTAATAAAAATCTGAGAGATTTGTCCCTCCGATGAAAGAAGATTCACCAAAGATGTTCACGTTTCAAAAAGTTGAAATCGCAAAAAAACATAGCCAAAGTAATCCATATGAATTGCAAAAAAAGTTTGTCTTGATAATGATCTCCAAACTGGGACTCATTTTGATATGCTGTATACACTCATTTTTCCTTATTAAATTCACATATTGGTTATTTAACCATATGAAAGGATACACTGACAGGCCATAAAGAATTGGATTCAATTAAAGGGATAGTGCATTCAAAAATGAAGATAGTTTCTCTTGTGTTAGGATATTCACGTTGTTTTTTTCCCCATGAAATAAAACTATATGCTGACCAGATGTAAATGTAAAAAATGTAAAAAAAAAAAAAAAAAAACATAAAGTTCAATGATTCCTTATGACTATATTATTCTAAACCCATATGATTAAAGTCATTATTCATTGAAAATCTTTTTCTTGGCTCTATCTCTCAAATCTCATTTGTGCACAAATGAAAATGCACATATAGTATAGTATTGAACATTTTCAGAATTAAACTTCAGGCTTTTAGTCATATGTCTTTAGTCTTTTTAGTCTTGACATTGTATTCCATTGATATTTTTATTAGTGCTTTTTGCAGTTTGCCATTCACCTTTTACTTCCACTGTATGAAAAGAGCAGTATTAACATTTTGTGAATGAGAATGAGTAAATGGTGACATAATGTGTAAATGATGACAATTCTGTAAGTTTGCTATTTCAGAGATGCCATGATAATTGTTTCTAATGAACCATTTTAGGAAGCTGAACAATTAAATTTTATGTAGCCACTGGAACCAGACCTAAGATTGGGACTAGCATTAGTATGGAAAGATATATTCATTCATATATATATATGAATGAAATGACACTAAAAAGAAAGTTGCCTAAAAGTCTTCTTAACTTTCTGTCTCTGCAGGTTAGCTCTGTATGTGTACGAATATCTGCTACATGTGGGAGCTCAGAAATCAGCACAGACCTTCCTGTCAGAGGTAGGTGAACTGGAACCTTTTTGCATTTTCACTAAGATCTCTGTGACTGTCACTAAAATGCTTCTAAACACGAATCTATTTAAGACGCTGTAGTTTTAGGAGATAATGTTTACATGTAGGCCAGTAAACGGCTCCAATGAAACCCACACTGTTCTCTGATCCCAGCTTAATCGAGTTACACTGGATACAAAACCACTCTGGCACGAGAAACTGGGCAAACTGTTTCTGTTTAATGGCACGGTCTCATGGAGATGCAGCGGGGGTCTGTAAGCTTATTTCCACGGATTTTCATAGAACTGTTCACTTGCTCTGCTCTGTAAATGAATGCGGTTTATGCTCAACATGAAGATTTAGTTAGAAATAGCTGGTTGTGAAAGGCTTTAGATGACCCAATACACAGAGTGGACAATTTGAGACCTGTTTGCACTGCAGCCACAATTCTTCAGACAGCAAGCAATGTTTTAACTTTCTTCTGAAGGGTCTGTTTTAGAGACACTCAACGTTAATGACTTGACATTCTCTCAAGCTGCGTTTGGGGAAGAGATGTTTATATCTGTGTCCACGACAGCTCGCTTGCTAATGACATGATCACTGACGAGATACAACTGAACAGTAAAAGTAAATGCAGATGAGTGCTGCAGCTCTTGAGTCAAGTAAATATTTGCGAATTACAGAGGAATAAGATCAGATAAATAGTGGAACAGAACAAAGAGAGAAGAGGAAAGACAGAGAAAGAGACTGGCACAATCACAGAGGTAAAAACACAAAGGCTGGCCCACCACTCAGACGTGAACATCAACAAGCCAGACGTACACTGCTGTCGTGACTCAGACCGGCCTCTGTGACTAAGCCAGCCGCCTCATCCATTGTGGCTGGTTTCCTTTGCGACTCCTGTCTTTTGCCACCCTGCTCATGTAACCAGTTCATGCTGGACTTGAACCCAAAAATAGCCGTAGCTCTCGCGGCAATGTATTGAGATAATGTTGGGCACACCCGTGTTGTTTATGGCGGCTGTCGTCAGCGCTTTAATGTCGGTAAACCCATCTCACATGGCCAGTGACTGAAACTGATGATCTCATCGAGACGGATGGTGTTTTCTGTTCCTGTTTAGTCTTTTGAAAAAGAGTTGAGGATGAGAAAGGAAAAGGGTTTGCAGAAGCTTTAGTGATAACTGAACTTCGCTAAACACAGCCTTTTACTGACCGATCTTACCTTAACAAGAGAAGTGAGAGAAGCGTTTGCTCTAGTTCTAAATCAGTGGATATCCTGTGTGTTTTGATAGTATTGAAGACTATTTTTCAGAAATTATCCAATAAAATGTTGCTAATAAGCCTCTTCTTTAAGGCAAGACACTACAGACAAAACTATTGTCTTTTTCATTCACTGCCCAATTTGGATATTTTGGACTATTTTGCTTCCATAATTTGTCTTCTTGTAGACTGGTGGAAAGAAAATATCCAAAATATGCTTTTAAGTGTTCATTTTTATTATAAATAACACTTTAGTTTTTTGTGTCTGTAGATTTCAATTAAAATGCATATAAATATATATATATATATTCATTCTGAAGGTTTTTACAGAGTTAACATTCACCTGATTTATATTAAAAAAAAATTCTGGCTGTTGACAGTAATTTCTGATTCGTGGAGTGATAAAAAGAGATATCCAAAATCTCCGCTGTAAAAACCTTTAACTAACAAAATGAAAACCGTTAACTCTAACAAAATAAAAAACTTTATCTGTCAACAAAATGAAACTGAATGTTCAGATTGCTGTTCTGGAAAATTAATGGAAATTAGTGCATAATTTAATTAGATAATGCCTCATTTACACATATAAACATAAAATAATTTAATAATGTAATAGAAAAAAAAACAGTTGTCCATCTGTGGAAAGTATGGTGACATCTGTTTGTTTAAATCTTTACCCTACTCACCTATAGTGTCTTGCCTTAAAATCTCCAGTTCCTTTCTATGTCATATTCTGCCAAGGAGAGCAGAGCTTAGTGAAGTGTCAATTGGTTAACTGAATTTTTATTAATGACTGAGTCACACTGAAACTGTTTCAAACAGATGCCAAGTAACAGTTTTATTTCTCAGATTTATTCTGGGCACCATGTTTGACTCAAAGTTCAGCTCTCCATGGCAGAATTTGCCCTTAATTATGTTTAAATCACAAAAGGAGCACAGGTCGACTTGTCACTGAATCTTTATAACGCTTTCTTTGTTCTCTGTTTGACTTGGCAGATCCGATGGGAGAAGAACATAACATTAGGAGAGCCGCCTGGGTTCTTACACTCATGGTGGTGGTAAGGAACTGAATGTTTCTTTAGCACTATTTTAGAAAGGCGGGATTAGTGTGCTAAAAGTGTTTTGAGTTATACTTATCAAGATAGGAACGATATATTCATGGGATCTCTAGTTAAAGGGGTCATGAATTTTCCTTCAAATTTTCCTTGATCTTTTGACATGTAAAAGGTCATTGTACTATAAAGCTGTTATTGAAACCAAGCTCAGGAAACGACTTGTTTCCGTTTTTGTCACATTATAACGTCATAGTGCGACAAAAGGCCACCTCTGCAGAATCAGATCAATGACTACTTCTACATCATGGCGTCTTTGGCCCTGCCCACTGTGAGATGAAAAGGAGAGAGGAGCAATAAAGGATAACTGGACTAAAAATAACATTACCTTCCAAAGGATCCTGCAAATGAGCTGCTGCTTTCTGGAAAGAGGGTGAAGCCTTTACTGTTCCTGCCTTGGTTACTAAGGCAATAACAAAGAAAACATCTGTTTGTTTTTGGTTGTCGTCATCTCTTTGGGTATTGTGTCAAAAACACAGTTCACTTAAACATAGTCGGTTATGTCTGCGAATATAAAATCTGAACGTGTATCAGTATATTAGATCTATGAAATGGCGCCTCTCAGACATGGCGACAGCAAACTACGCAACTCAACCAGACCTCGCCCCCGATATTGTTTTTGCTCATGCCTTAGGGGTGAATTATTTAAATGTGGGATATTATGACGTGCACGTTCCCAGAAGAAAACTGAGGACTATAATTGAAGTTCAGAAACAGCTTACTTATATAGAGAAAAACTCCCTTTAGAATTGACTTTTTGTTAAATACTAAGGTGTTTATATTCTGTATATGTGCATTATGGAACATCTTGTTGTCTGGATATATGCAACACAAAATCCAAGAAAATAAACAAAACCAATAATATAATATAATATAATATAATATAATATAATAGGGAAGGAATTCATTAAGGTGATGATCATGGCTGTTCTGAGCAGTTTGTGATCAGATTCTCCCAATTACATTTTTTTTTTTTTAAACAATACAAATACCTTTACTGTCATTTTTGATCAATTTAATGCATTCTTGCTGAATAAAAACATAGTTTATTTAAAAAAAAAAAAACAAGAGAACACTTGAGGAACTCCAAAAGTGAGGAACCCCAAGTTATAATATAGATTCTCTGTGATTTTTACCAAGTTAGTGCGAAAACTTGAACTTTAATTAACTGAGAATAGTCATTTATTCTCAGACTGCAGTAACAGTCTTTTTTATAATATATTGTACATCTTTTATTGCAGTGTTTTCTGGGACCTCTACTGTGCTGCTCCTGAGAGGAGAGAAACATGTGAGCACTCAAGTGAAGCCAAAGCTTTTCATGACTATGTGAGTATAAATATGTGTTCTCTTACAATGAGGATAATCATGATTTGGTGCAGGAACCACATTTTTAATGGCTGCTGAAAGCAAGAACCCAATTTTTAAAGAGAAATGAAGGAGGCATTTAGAACCACTAATAAATCAATGAATACATTTGAGTGTTTTGTACTATAAACAAAACCAGTATGAAACCACTGACGTGTAGAACAGCAGTTACAGCTGGTCTCTGGAGAAACCTTGCAGGATAATGGTGAGTGAGTGTACAGCTCATAGAAGGAGAGGTGAGCAGGAGGGGAATGGAAAGCGGGAAGGATGATAAATTGGTGGTCCGTGCTGGAGGCATTAGCAATGATGTCATACATTTGCGGTCGTCTTGGCTAGAGGGAGGAGGACACCTTGACCTATTCTGAGTATGAAAGAGAGAGAAATAGGGAAGCATATAGAGTGAGCGACAGAGTGTGATTAGATTAAAGGCTTGTCTATAAGAAATGACTCATTTGGATTAGGTCAAAATCAGCATAATAGCCTCATTGTTCCTCTAATACCTTGATTAAAACCGCAATGACTCCACCTACAAGTCAGGTACCTGTTTGTCGGCCACAAATTATGTAGATCTCACGACCAGAATCACTAAGATTAACTGCTGACCAACCACAGCTCATTACGGTAAAAGCCTTCGCTTTAAGTTCATGCTTCAATCATGTGAAGTGATTCCACACTGATTCTCATCCGTGCGTGAAATGTTAAAGACACGTCATTAAATCATAAAATACTTTAAAGTGATCTATGATCATGGCTACATTGTGTTTAGCAAGTTTCATTAAAGTAAGCCAGCAATCATATTTCCAGAGGTGTTTTCATCTTAATGAATCTATATGTTCATAAAGGTATATATAATTAAATATAAAAATATTATTAAATTGCTTCACTTAAAGTGATAGTTTGCCCAAAAATAAAAATGATGTCATCATTTACTTACCCTCAAGTTGTTTCAAACCTGTATGAGTTTGTTTCAGCTGTTGAACACAAAAGAAGATATTTTGAAAAATGTTGGTAACCACCAAACCATTGACTTCAATAGTATGAAAAAAAAATACTATGGAAGATAATGGCTACCGTCAACTGTTTGGTGGTTACCAACATTTTTCAAAATATCTTCTTTTGCGTTTAACAGAAGAAAGCGATTCATACAGGTTTGGAACATTTTCATTTAAATTTGTAATTAATTTTTAGTGAAATAACTCTGAAAATATGTGGTCTCTAATATTTGTGTGCTTTTTAGCAAAGCAACAGTAATGATTATACATAACACGTATTGTAATATTCTCACTTAAGATACACATCCAAAATGTGAAGTAACTAAATCTTGAAGAATGATCCAGCGACTCACCCCGCATTGATTTCCATTGTTTAACTGCCATTTTTTTAGCATGGAAATATTGTCTGCTGTGCTGTAAGTGCTCTTCAGATTATTCTCTCCTGCCTAAATGAGCACATTCCATTTCCCTGGCAATCATAAACACACTCTATTTTTACCCACTCTTTCTCATTGTGTTCCCAAAAAAAAACAAAAAAACTCAGCAGACAATGACTGGTACTCTGTTGCCTTTCTGTCATTTAACATGAATGGAATGAAGTCTGAGACTCTGGAGATCACTCAGTGTTATTTAGTGCTACACTTTGCATGCTCTTTTCCTTCAGTCACCTTTCAGGAAAGGAACAGTTTGCCTGTTAACTAGGTCCAGTGAAGATAATCATACATTTGAGTTGTTGGAATAGATGCATACAATTGTATCATTACATTACATATTGCTGAATCTTCAGTCTTCTTCTATGGTAAAGTGTGACCTTTTTATTAAGTTTTCTGTATTTGTTTCTGTCATAGAATTTTTTGTCATGATTGTTAGATTTAAGAATCAGGATCTTTTTATTTTGCTCCTTAAATCAATAAGTTTATATAGTACTTTGTCAATCTCATTATAATCAATTTTAAATCATAGTAAATTATAATGAAAAATAAGAGAGCACACTGTTTACACCAGCATAGCTCTTAAATAATTCACAATAAACTACTAAACCATATTATAATTTAACATATTCTGGTACACTATTACGCCACACTTGTGTCTAGTAATGCAATCTGAAAGCATAAATAGCGGATCATAAAAAACAGCATATATGATTGTTCCTCCACCTGTAACTTTAATTTCACTGCAAACTGAAATAACTTGGAAACTAAAAATATATAGTGGCTGAAGGTCTGGCTACTTGAGGCTAACGAACATACTAAAAACCTAAATGTGAAATGTTCTTTTCAGGTGTTTTATTTACTTTTTTACCATTATTTTACCCATTTTATAGAAATTCAATATATGACTCAATATCACACTGATGTTATTCCTGGTTAAACCATGGTGCTCTATTAAATATATAAAGTCATTTGTTGGTAAGTAGTTTGTAGCTAAAACTACAAGTGATTTTATTAATCAGCACCATTTAATAAATCAGCAAATCCTGAGCATTTTTTTTTTCCAAGTTCTGATAAGCCTTTAACACAATGTCTTTACATGAACATCCTTCATATTCTCTATTGATGTTCTCCTGTCTGGCTTAGGGCTAGTCTCTTCTGCGCTTTCATTTTCTTTGTGTTCACACAGAGTAGAACACAAACAGCAGCAAATTAAACATGAGAGAAAGAGGGGAAGCACGGCAGCATGAAATAGCTTATAATATTATGCAGCCTATTCAAGCATGTTAATAAAGATTTTCACCCCTGAATGGAGAGAGATATTTCACACAGTGTACCTACATTCAGAGCTTAGATTTTTGCTGCCACACTCAATAGTGTAGCCTACATGTGCTTTTTGATCCTTTCTTATCTTAAATGTTTATCTCTTGGCCAAAATCTTTGGGTGCTCAAACTTTTTACTTTAAAATATGTTAATTCAGTGACTATGATAACATGTTAACACATTTAATGAATGATGGGTAGCTTCTTATGTTCGTTTTTTTTTTTTTTTAACAATATTGTGGCATTATTGGATGAAGTACTCAAATAATACAATTACAAAAATATACTCATTGAGATTACATAACAGCATATCACCTTATTATTATATTATATTATAAATATGTTGAGAAATAATACATATTCCTATAGTTTTATGTTTTTATTCATAATAACATTTATTCTAATAATTCCTCTAAAAATAACTTTTTGTTCATGTTTACCATCTATCACATTGTTTTACTGATTTCCCCTGTGTTGTTTGGGCCAGTGTGAAAGATGATCGGCATGATGGGGAGAAGAATCCTTTTATTATTATTGTGTATTTAATCTCAATATGGGTTGATGCACACAATCTGAGCCAGGGTACTTTTACACACAATTGAATTCGTATGCATACACATATTCTCAGAGGTTCCTGTAATGTCTGGCTGGCCGTGTTCCAGAGGTCGAGAGGTGGATTCAGGGTAGTGAGTTAGCAGCTGGGATGGGTACTCATTGTGGGTTAACTGAAAAACACTGTTGTCCTGAAGAAACCCCCTCAAACACACACAGAAGCAAACACACACTAGTTGGTTAAAGCTTGCCATCTGTACAGCAGAGAATGTTTCCAGCAGAGAGAGACAGCAGGAGAGGAGATGTGGCGAGGATGACCTCATCACTGCATTCGATTAGACTGCAGATATTGTGGGAAAGATTGCCTGGTGGTTATAGGACTGCATCATTACCCAGGAGGCTTCTGGCTCCATCGTTAACACACAACCAGTGCTCCAAGTTGTCATTCTAAATCTGATATTGTGCTTTAATGGGTTGTTAACAGAATACATTCAAACAAAAAAAAGTAAAAAAATTTTTAACTTGAGTGGGCCATTTTTGGAATACTGCAAACGACACAAGCGCAACAGTGAAACGTGCTGGCCTAGCATGTATTTTACATGGAAAAACAACAGAAAACTGACAGTGGAATCCAAATACACATTCCGTGTGAATGCTCCAACAAAAAAACAGTCCCAAATCCATAGCAGAATCAACTGTTGAGATTTCAAGCAATGAGTAGCATTCCCGAATGAATAAGAGTAAGCTGAGTGAAAGATTCAATGACTCGCTCATAAACACCAGCTGTATCCCAATTCAGAGGCTGAATAAATGTGGCGGAAAGAATCAGTTGAGTGAAAGATTCAGTGACTCACTTATAAACACAAGCTGTATGTTGACGTACCTTAAAGATGTGATTTTATAGATAGTTTATACTTTTTATTATGTACATAAATTGACCAAAGTGAACATATTTAGACAGGTTGTGAACCCTGCTTTGTTTTCAGTTGACAGTTGAATATAACTTTCAAAAAGGTTCAGTACAAATGTTACTGCCACTCGTCAACACCAGCTGTCACAGTTTCTAGGTGACAAGAGGCTATGCTGCCCTAACAACACTTGGTTTGGTCATACCTTCGAAGTCCGCGTCCTTTCTAAGGATGCAGCCCCTGAATTGGGACATAGCTACGTACAGTCACCTGTTTAGTTACTGAATGAATCAGTGTTTTTGTAAAATACATGACTCAATGAGTCACTAACAAAGACAGTCACTGGTCGCCACCTACTGGCGTAAGGAAAGACTATAGCTGTACATTTCTCCACCACAAATCACAATAGATTCACATCCTGTCAGGAAAGTGGCAAACAGTAAAAGTCCCATATTCTATTCGGGACACGATGTACATATTTACTTTCTACCCTATAAATACACATCCAATTGTTTATTGTTTTGGGGTAAAACTTTTCTGGATTTATGTTTGGTTTGCACAAGAAGTGTCCAATGGCATGATAGGGGATGAATAGATGTGGGGAGCAAGGGAGAGATTAATAGAGAAGGGCAGCTAGAGTCTTCCTTCCTGTCTGTATCACTGGTATATTTCCTGTTGTTATATTGCTCTGTCTGTGTTCTCGGCTGGTTTAAAGGCTAATCTTACCATCATATACACATGGCTCAGGTTCACGTGTCACTATAATGTATCTCGGTTGTCTCTCAGTGGAGCTTATGTAACAAGTCACATGCTTAAAAGAACAGATGTGAGAATGCCTGAGATTATAAAAGTTGCTTGTATTTTGGATGAATGTCGGTGTGTGAATTTGATGTTGTATTTCAATAGATGAATATCTCAATCTCTCTCACGTTAACTTTGGACTGTTTGGTTAAATGAACTGAATTCCAGTTTTCCTTTACCACATTCATCCTCCATTCAAGAATTCTTCTTACAGACTGGATCTAATGTTTTATGTTCCTCTCTTTTGATCTGAGTAGATTTATTTCTTTAGTGTGAGGAATAGGGATGTTGTCCTGATGCAGCTGATGAGAAATTCTAGACAAAGGGACTTGCCATTCCACCCACGTTTCTCTAATGAGTAGAGAAATGAGTCTCTACCCAGCCAGCCACTGGAGGAATCTCTTTCTCACACACACACACACACACACACACACACTCTCACTCACTGCCTCCTTATTGCAGACAGAAGGAGCAAATCTAATAAATATGGAAATGTATGAACTTAGAAATAGAGTGAGCTGCTGAAGGCTTAAACTTTTAAAATCTGGAACATATTGGCTGTGTATATAGTACAGCTGTTTCTTTACAAAGTAAGAAACATTAAAAATTTACATTTATAGGATAAATAATTTCCATTGCACTTGTATGTACTAGTATACATTTTGAAATAATTGTGACTGGCCATATCTGGACTTGGAGTCTTCTGAGAGAAATACGAATCAATTTGGTGCAGTCTATCCTCAAAATTGGACTGTGTAATCATAATTTTCCCTCATTTTTTTCTTTTGGTTTTTGGGATAAAATGCATTATGACCCAGACATATTTTTTTGTTATTTTCACCCTAATTACTAATAAGTACTGTAGAGTATACAGACAGGATTCATAGGCATCCAAACAGCCATCATTAACCACTGGGGTTCATGGCACTGGGTACGGTCAGATAACTGCCATGAGTGTATGTGAGGGGCAAACGGGAAAGCAGTTGCTTCTGTTCCATTTCCAACGAGTACAAAGCCTAAACCACCAGCGAAACTGTAGTACATCAACACTAGTGATGTTAATTATTCAGTGGACAAAATGTGTTTGCCAGAAGGGTCATCTTCTCAGTGTCTGTCTTCCCACTGTTTCATATTTCCTCTCATTGTCCGAGCCTTAGGTTTGTGTATGTGCATGTTATTGCTGATGGCTGTTTAATGACCTCCATCTCTGTGCTGTCACCTCTGCTGTAAAGAGAAGTCTCTTTTAGAAATACGTTATGCTTGTTATGCTTAATGTGTTTACAGTGTGCCTGTGCTTATAGTGCAGTGACTTTTTTATGTGACTTTGCAGTGTACAGTAACTTGTCTGGCCATAAAAAGAGCAGCAATTATTATACAGTGCTGATGTTTAAAGTCATTTTTGCTGCTTGTTTATTGCTCTGGTCTTCAAAATGTCATTCATTTTCAGGTTATTTATAACATGCATATGTTTTTATCAAAGTCATATGTAACATCCGACTCCTCTTTAACAATCTTCCTGTGTCTTGTATGTTGTTTTTCTTTATGAAGATATTTGAGGATATTTCATCTTGAGTTTTGTGTGTGTGTGTGTGTGTGTGTGTGTGTGTGTGTGTGTGTCCTGTAGAGTGCAGCAGCAACACAGAGTCCAGTGATTGGAAGTCCTCCTGGAGATGGTATGCCTTTGCCCCCGGGATTTTTTCAGGTACACACACACACTTTTTTTTTATATGTATGAAGTATTGCATCTTTAGCATTTTTTGGCTAAAGAGTGTCCTATCCTGACTAACATATTTATTAATACTTATTTTATATATTGTTTTTAACTTTTAAGTATTAAATTGATTTAAACTTTATTTCATTGAAATATCTTTTTCATAAAGGTCACTGAATGACGGTGCTTTTTTTACTGTCTGAAACACAACAAAACATGGAAGAAATAAATTCAGATAAAAGCAGTGAGAAATTATTTTCTTCTTCTGTGACTGACAGTTGAACCGGGAGAGATGTGCTGAGTCAGGAGAGATTATGAATGAGTGGGCAATTAAATATTTATTCAGGCCAAGAAAACTATATGTGGATGTCTGTAGCAGCAGATTATGCAAGGATTTCCACACTTTCATTTTTAATTGGAAAGAGGAGATGTGCGTCTTTTCAATTATTTGTTTAATTATCTTTTATAATGTGTTATATTTGAAGGAGGATTTCGAGTGCATGAATACTGGACTGTGTGTACGTCAGTGATAATGCACCAGAACATACACTGATTAACTGTCAGCAGCCAGTCTGAGAGCTGCTGTCTTGCCTGATGTGTTTTGACAATCGCTCATTGATAGTCTCAAACTCAGATTCCCAAAGAATCCAGCTGTCAGCTCTAACAATACTTTCTTCAGTTGTCCTCTCTAACTCACACAGTTTGATCCAGTTTTATTTTAACCAGCCGTCTGAGATATCAGCTTTGAACTTCGCAAATACATATCTGTTGAAATGCAGCACTTTCCTTTGTATTGAAGCCAATGTGAATTGCTGTTTGCAACCCATTTTGTGTGATGTGTGTGAGTAAAACAGGATAGTTATTCATTAGAATTTGATTTAGTGATGAAAAGTAGAGAAAAGTGTAGTCACTCAATAGACTTCTAGAAATTGCATGAGTGTTTTTACAATGAGGTATGAATTAAAGCCACATATGTTGCCGATAAAGTTATAAATTTGAACTTGAAGACTGAACTCTTTGAACTCTAACTTGAGACTGAATTACAGATGTAAAATACAATGTTGCAGTGTTGCCATCTGGTGGTGTGATTTATGGTGCCACTCAGTTGCTCTGGTTTGCTTGCTGGATGAACCATGAAAATTGTTGAGTGATGTAGACTAAATTAATTAATTGTTCTCTGTCCTTGTGTTTCCTCAGCAGTTTATGTCTCCTCGATACCCAGGTGGGCCCAGAGGTTCTCTCAGAATACCCAATCAGGTATTTATATATTCTGCTTTCGGGATCTAAAGTTTTCATTCAAGTCAAGTCAAGTCAAGTCAAGTCTGCTTTATTGTCAATTCTTCCACATGTACAGCACATACACACAGAGAATTGAAATTGCGTTACTCTCAGACCCTTGGTGCATACAGATAACACTAACAGTAGAACATAAATACAGATATACAGATTAAATATAAAATACAACTATACAAATAAGGTAAATGTAAAAAAAGAAAATATATAAAAAAAAAAAAAATATATATATATATATAAAGCAGCACACGGCAGATAGAGTGCAAACCAGTGAAAATTCAGTGCATGATAATGACTGTTACTTGATTTGAACAGGCTTTGGGCCCTGGGAACCAGCCTCTATTACCCAGTGGGATGGATCCTACAAGACAGCCAGGTATTTCAAATGCTAACAACTCTGTAAATATGACAGTATGATCAAGTCCACCTCACCACCTACCCTTTGTGAAATGCTTTGGATAATTTTATTATTAAATTTACATCCAACAAAATTGACAGAAATCCTCCCAAATGTATTGAAATTGTGTCTGTAGATTCTGTAAACAGCTGTAATAATACATCAAACTATGAAATATGAAACCGCTTTGCTTCCTTTTCCCATTTGTAAGGCCATCCCAACATGAGTGGGCCCATGCAGAGGATGGCCCCTCGAGGAATGGTTCCTATTGGACCACAGGTGAGTTATCCATGGATAATTATGTACATTTGTATAAGCATGTTACAGTGCTCGCAATCTTAATTTTAATGTGTTATTGGGTATAATTGGTGTTCCAGAACTATGGTGGTGGGATGAGACCTCCCCTAAATGCCCTTGTGGGGCCTGGGATGCCTGGGATTAACATGTAATTGTATTCACATTACAGTCTATTATCATTCCATAAAGAATCCCTATTATACTACTGTATAAAGTTGTATAACACTGTATATTTGTATACTGTTGTGTAAAGGGGTCCTGCAGGAGGAAGACCATGGCCAAATCCACCAAATAACAATTCGGTTAGTTCTCATCATGGTATGTGATAACTGATCAAAAGTCTTGTGTCCTAAACTATATAAATACCCGTACTTTCTCCCTGCAGATCCCTTATTCATCCGCGTCTCCGGGCAGTTATTCGGTAGGTAATGTTGTCCAAGGTTGTTTGTTTGTTTTTTTGTTACCTTGTCTGAGGTAACTTTGGGTAACACACTCTGGTCATTTGAATAAGCAGCACCAGTGTGTTTGTAGGGTCCCCCAGCAGGAGGTGGCCCTCCAGGAACACCCATCATGCCCAGTCCCGCAGGTAACAAATACTGAATCAGTCAGCACAATACTAACTACTTCAAGTCCAATGACATTCTGTAAACCTTTTAAGGCATCATAGGGAAACAAAAGGATTCTGTGAAAAGCCTTGTTCATGGCTTCTAACATATCTTGATTAGGTCAAATTCTAAAAAGGCAGCAATGCATTCTTTACCCATACCAAGTCATTTATTTTGTCTTTAGCTAAAAATGAACTACTAATGTGTGATGTACAATATTGATTTTAGAGTCAAACAACTCAAGTGACAACATGTACAGCATTATCAGCTCAGTCCCTCCAAATGGAAACAGACCAAATGTGAGTCTTGGTAGTTTCTGAAATATGGACATGTAAAGTGTATTTGGTATTCTTATGGGATTTTTCCTTTCAGTTTCCATTAGGTTCAGGTTCTGATGGCCCAATAGGCAGCATGGCAGGCATGGAGCCTCATCATATGAATGGTACGACAGATTTAAATGACATTACACAAGTCAACATATACAGTATATATACATATACAGTATATATATACACACTATATATATATAATCATCCATTTGCACATTGAATACTTTAAAGTCTCTTCCTTTTCCCTCCATTCAACAGCAGGATCTGGCGACATTGAAAGCCTCCCAAAGGTATGGGGCATTTCCGTACTGTTATGACAGACATTTAAACAGTGACGACCATTTCTCTGAAATTCATTTGTGGTTTCTGTCCTCAAACTCAATGTTCACATTCATCAGAGCTCACCAGGAAACCTCAGCATGAATAATCAGCCTGGCACACCAAGAGATGATGGAGAAATGAGTGGCAACTTCCTCAACCCATTTCAGAGTGAAAGTGTATGTATGCAGAAAGCCTTTTCTATAGGATAATTTGTGTTAAATACAGCAGCAGCTGTCATTCAAACTACCTTCCTGTCTTGCAGTATTCTCCAAACATGACAATGAGCGTGTGAAAGGACAGCACAGGAGTTATGTTTTCACCGTGTTCAGCAAAAAAACAGGATCTTCTCAAAACCGGCTCTTTGGTTTTCTACTCATTTTGTCTTTGGTGAACTATTATGAATTACAGTAACGTCATCCTACACTAAATCTGAATAAACTTAAGCAAGCCATGAAAGGAAGCTGAAGACACCTAGAAGAAGCTTTTCCACCGTTTTTTATCATTCCATTGTTAATATTGTCCTGTCTCCTGTTTGGATTCACACAGGGCTCAATCCATTTTTTAATTATTGAATCTTTCCACAAGTTTTTGTATGTACCTTTTTTATGTAATTTTTTTTTTTCTGTGGTATGCAGCATAGCTGATACCAAAAAAACAGCAGTTCCTTACATGTAATAAATAAAATTCTCCACTTTTAGATGCAGCATAATTCACACAATTACACTCTGTTATGATTGAACAGCAGAAAAAATATTTTTTGTTGTTGAGTGAGCTAAATATGACATTTCAAGGCCTTCATCATATTGCGTTGTTTTCAAACGAAGTTAAGCAAGGATTTGATCAGATGACGATCACTGACAAAATCACCCATTATCAAACACATTGTTTAGGCGAACCAAAGGTTGGCTTAATTTCATTTTTGCTCCAGAATAAGACAAATGTACAGTATATCCCTTAATGTAATGGACTGACCTGAATTTTTTCAAAATTTCTTGTCATGTTGGATTTGTTCTTGTAAATACAGCTATCTGTAAAGAATCTGGATATGCTGATATAAAAATCATTTTCACCATTTGTAGTGTGTGTTTGTGTATGTAACCTTTCTTGAGGAAAAAAAATTGCACAAGCCAGAAGCCACCATAAATTAATTGTGTTAGTACATTCTCGTTGCGTAGATGGTAAAATAATATTCTTGTTGGATATGAAATTTGAGGTTAAAGAGACACCTAGATTGAGACAAACCAATATATGTAACCCTGGACCACAAAACCAGTCATAAGGATCAATTTTTTTAAATTGATATTTATACATCATCTGAAAGCTGAATAAATAAGCTCTCCATTGATGTATGATGGATTGTTATAGGACAATATTTGGCCGACATACAACTATTTGAAAATCTGGAATCTGAGGGTGCAAAAAAAATCAAAATATTGAGAAAATCGCCTTTAAAGTTGTCCAAATGAAGTTCTTAGCAATGCATATTACTAATCAAAAATTAAGTTTTGATATATTTTCGGTAGGAAATTTACAAAATATCTTCATGGAACATGATCTTTACTTATCCTAATGATTTTTGGCATAAAAGAAAAATCGATAATTTTGACCCATGGCTATTGCTACAAATAAACCTATGTGACTTAAGACTGGTTTTGTGGTCCAGGGTCACATATCAGTGTTCAAAGCACAAAATATGTTGGTGACCAGCTATATTGGTCATTTAAACAAGATTTGAAGCCTGTATTTACATCATTTGCATTGTTATACACTACCGTTAAAAAGTTTGGGGACTGAAATATTTTTTAATTGTTAAAAAGAAGTCTCATGCTCACCAAGACTGCATTTATTTGATCAAAATACTCTATAAACAGTAATGTTGTGAAATATTATAATTTTAAATAACTTTCCATTTTAATATATTTTAAAATGCATTTTATTCCTGTGAGCAAAGCATAATTTTTTTCCTCATTCTTCAGTGTCACATGATCCTTCAAAAATCATTCTATTATGCAGATTGGGTGCTGGAGAAACATTTCTTAGTATTACCAATGCTGAAAACAGTTGTGCTGCTAATTGTATCTTTATGAAAACGGTAATACATTTTTCAGGATTTTTGTGATGAATAGAAAATTCAAAACCACAGTATTTTCTCTGAAATATAAATCTTTTGTAACATTATAAAAGCCTTTACTGTCAATTTAATGCATCCTTGCCGAATAATTTTTCTGACCCCAAACTTTTGAAAGGTAGTGCACGTTTGTAATATCTACCTAAAGATAAAACCATAGGTGGAAAGGTTTTTGAGAATTTTCACCAAGTAAAATCCAGCCATCAAGTAAATTACGGTGAACAGAAAATTTAACATACAACTGTAATTTTTGTTTTTACAAAGCATTAAGTGTCCGATATGTAAATATGCATTTATTGGCAAGAATATAGCTTTTTGACATGGTAACAAATACAAACATAAAGAAAGAATCTATACATTAGCAGAGATGATATAAAAGCGATTTTAACGAAACGATTTAAGTGCCAGTCATTTGGATGTTCTTGGAAATGTTATGATGGAGTGCAATCAACTCCTAAATGTCATGAGCTGGACCTGATCAAATAAATGATTTAAAGTCCTTGGAAACCTGCTACAGCAGGTTTGAGAAGGTCTCTCACCCTGACCAGCTGCAAAGTTCTCAAACCCCGTTTAAAATCAGTCTGCTCATGCCATCAGCTTCCTGTACTGGTTGCTCACGCTGCTTTTAAAAGTCTCCAGCTTGCTTGATCTGGTGGTGCTGGTGAACTGTGCGCTCCTCTCCACGCCTGACGCTCCCTGACACTTGAGAAAGGCGAGAACCTGTTTTTGGCACTGAGACGATCCGAAGTAGTACATGAGGGGGTCCAGACAGCAGCTGACGCTCCCTATGCACGTGGACACCAAGTACGCGGCGTAGGACGCGTCGTTGTGCTTGTGCGCGAACTGCACGTAATGCGACAACAGGATGATGTTGGTGGGCGCGAAGCATATGACGAAAACAGAAAAAACCGTTACGGCCATAAAGACGGCCCGCGTTTTTTTCGCGCGGTTTTCCACGTTGGCCGCGCACAAGGCTTGGATGATGCGCACGTAGCAGACGGTGCTAAAAATGAGCGGGATGAAGAAGAAAAGCGAAGAGATGATGGGGAAGAAGTACAGGTAATACTCGCGGAGGTGGTGGAGGTCAAGGACGTCGTGACAGGTGGTAATGCCCAGGTCAGGTAGGTGAATGGTTTGATTGGAAATTAGCAAAGGTGTCACACCGCCGATGGACAGAAGCCACATGGCAGCGCACACGACGGACGCGGTTTGTGGACTGCGCCAGGTGAGCGAGTTCATCGGGTAAACGACAGCCATAAAACGGTCCACACTGATGCACATCATGAGCAGCACAGAGCAGTACATGTTACAGTAGAAAGCGGCCGTGACGAAGCGACACATGCCGGCCCCATATATCCAGTTGTTTCCGTTGTAATGGTAGGCTATCCTAAACGGGAGCACCAGGACGAACAGAAGGTCGGCGCAAGCCAGATTTATCATATAAATCACCGCCGGTTTTTTCGGTCTCACTTTGCGCACAAACATGACCAGCGCCAGGAGATTTAGGGGAGCGCTGATGATAAACACTATAATGTATATTGTTGGGATGACAGCGGTCAACACGCGGCCTGTGAGGAAGCTGGAGGCCTCCGGAGAGATGTGATAAGTCTTTTTAGCCACATGGTGGTGGTGATCTTTCTTGGGTTTGGATACTGGACCCGAGCCTGAGCCGCTACCCTCCTCCTGCACGTCAAGGAAATCAATTGGCTCGTCGGTGACGGTGAGGAAAAAACCAGAAAATGTCCGAATATACGATTCTGGAAAAAGAATGATGAAACATAATGAAACTATTTAGGTGTAAAATGTTTGCTTGAAAAAAAAAAACAAAGTCACATAAATCTTTTTGTTTCCTGGTTATAATGATTCCTTAAAGGGATAGTTCACCCAAAAATGAAAATTTGATGTTTATCTGCTTACCCCCAGGGCATCCAAGATGTAGGTGACTTTGTTTCTTAAGTAGAAAACAAACAAGATTTTTAACACAAACCGTTGCAGTCTGTCAGTCTTATAATGGAGGTGAATGGGAATCACGGCTTTGAGAGTACTGTCCTGAGCGGCGGCACGTCCTCCGGAGCGCTTTCTCAACAGCAGGCGCATGAGGCGTCTTCTTCTTCTTGCTTGCTTTACGGCAGATCGCAGACTTATAAGTGCATTACCGCCACCTATCAAGTGGACCATTGACACTTTATCTACAATCTCAATTAGGAGTGTCAATGGTCCACGTGAGAGATAGGTGGCGATATGCACACAGGATGTAACACGCCAAAAAACGGAAGACGACGACGACGCGCCTGTTGAGAACGTGCTCAGGAGGACGCGCCGCCGCTCAGGACAGTTCGAAAAGTTTGGACATTGCGTGAATCAGAGGTTAAAAAACGATATAAATACTGTTCAGTTTCTTGTACGTTTTGTGTCTTTACACATCAATGTATTGTCACGAGCCGCAGGGTTTAATTTGGTTTTGTTTGTGTA